>NC_088917.1:67089751-67693409 GCF_963576675.1 Euphorbia lathyris
TTTGCAAATACCTAGTGCTGATGAGAGTTGACGCTTCAGATATGCAAAAAAAAGTTCACGTAATGCAGTATAGTCTTGATGAAGTTAGATATCATCCAGCTTTCGATGAGTCAGTAGGAAGCTGTAATTTTAAGCTCCTGCGAAGAAAATCAGACAACTTCGCAGTGGCAGCCCGGCCTCGTTCTATACAATAGAGGTATTCTTCCACTAGAGAGAAATGCAGAAGGAACAGAATTAGAATCAAAACAGGCTGAGACCTTGAACTCTTTGAAAATGCGGTGAAACAAAAAGCTCTGCAATAACAATTCCTACTAGACGCACAACAATGTGACCCTCCAATAAATGTAGCAAATCACATTTAATATACCTTGACGAGCAATCAGAATTTGAAATACATATATAGCAAACGTAATGCACTTTTTATGCTAACTACCAAACATAGCAAAAACAATGATTTCTACCTGCAGTGTATTTCCAGAACAGCATCACATAAATAGGGTGATATTTACCTGACATTACCCCATGGGTAACAGAGGTGATAATCCCATGCTCCATAGGTTCGCTGTCAACAAGCAACGATTCTCTTGGTAGAACGGAATGAATTGAGTTTGGGAAGACTAAATATGCAAATCCCTTCATTTTCTGCCAAAATACAAATCATCATGCAGGAACTAGGAAGGAGAATTCGACCAAAAAAAAAAAAGCACCAAGTTGGTTCGTCTTCTAAAAATGGATAAACTTCAATTCACGCAAATGCTAAGGATGGTTATGCAGCTTTTAGCCTGAAAAGTCTAAATTTATGCAGATTTGGGATTTTCTTTGGGGCATTCTCAATCAGATAAAATAAATAAAACCTCATGACAAACTCTACTAGAGAAAAGAAACAATTTAGAATTAAAATCATTGTTGTAACCTGTTCTTCCAATTTGGACGGGTCTAGCATAACGCATCCACCTTCTGCCAAAGAGCAACATATTGCAACTGCATAAACCAGAAATATTAGTTGCATGACATCAAAAATACAAATGAAGTAGATGATTACTTTTAAGTCTCAATTACCAGCAAGATGCTTCATAGGAATTCCGGCGTCTACAAGGGCAGCACATGCGGCATTTATCGCACATGTAAGGAGCTAGAAAAATCTAGTTAAGGATATATTTAATTTACCTGATGCTACAGTAATCAGATGGATCCTATACCCCCAGGATCAGATTGGTCATTATTCCAATACTGCAACCCATACCACATGCACCCTTCCCCCATTCAGTGTAAGCATTTCAAATTCAAGAAGAAAAAGGAGTAGAAGAAGAAGAACAGGATGCGGTGATACTGCATTTTAGCAAGGACATAACGCTAATCTATTGTTAAATAGACAAATAATGGATACAGCACCATCATCATGAATAACCTGCACAAAGACGATGAATATTTATTAATTGTAGTATAGTGCAGTGTATGAGACTGATTAGGAAGTATAGGATCAATATATCTAATCATCCTACTAGAAGTTCAATATAAATCAGAATCATCCATAATTTTCTAAAAAACTTCCCATTGCAAGCTACATAATTCTTTTAGTATGAAAACATGAATAGTTTCATCACATAGACCTATTTAACAGTTGGAAAAACTACAACATATAAAAATTATCATACTTGGGAATATGCTAGCATAGCTTGCAAGTGGCACAATTAACTATCCCAACACTATGCGGGAATCAAATTTTTAAAGAGGCAAGACCAAAATCAATGAAATAGTCCGGATGCCTCACTTGCATCAGCTGCAACGGATGCTAGCAGCTCTCTTGTATTTATACATTTTTAACAAAAATAAATAAACTGAAGCATAGACAGCCCCTTAAATAGCACTTGCTGCCTATTTGCACTTAATTTCAATTAATAACAAATATGCAAGAAATGAGGCCCAAAGCTATGTGACTTTTGAGTAACACTCAGTTTTAAATTCGTCGGAAATCTGCAGTCAGCTATTTAAATGTTGTTCCAGTTATTCTATGGTGTGATACATAACAGATTTGTTCATATCTGCCATCATTAACCATTTATTAGGAAGCATTCAATAGTTCGTCAAACCAACAGGTAATGAAGTCGTAATAAGAAACAAGGTGACTCTTTTTTGGAACTCCATCTCCAAACACCTGATGCATAATAATCTAAGAATTGCACAAAGTACAAACTCACTGACCTGAACTATGACAGAAGTGGTGGTGTTTGGATTGATAGTCAAAATGCATATACTTTGCAAAGTTCTCTTCAGTATCATCTCATATTCCTTTTCAAGTTTTCCTAAGCCGTTGAAAAGATTGAGAATGATCAGCAGGGAAAATCAAAACCAATATTAAAATTAGAATGAAAGAACAATGCACTATAAACATAAAGATCAAGCAAGCTAGGAGACAGCAACCAAGCCATACAACAAAAACCTGGAGAATACTCACCAATCTGTCCTGTTTTAGGTTTCCAAATGACTTCAATGCAGGCCTTCTCAGGGTTCTCATTCTTCTTGGTTCCAGCTTTAGGTCCATAAACAGCAGCTAGTACCTTAGTATCTCCTAAAACCACCAAACAAAAGTCCCATATCAAAAAAATACATAACTAACTTTAAAAAATCAAATTTCACAAAATGTTTAAATTAGATGCATCGTAATCAACTCAATAACAAAAAGAAAGAGAGAGAGAAGAGATGTTACCCTGACACCAACTAGCTGAACCATGAGCACGATGGAGTACGTTTCGAGAGCAAGCAAGAGGCCTTAGTTGGTTGGGAGTACGGCCGTCCACCCTATCAATCTCCATCAATATATTTCTTGATTAAATATTTCACTGCAAAGTGACAAATTTTAAATATTAGTGGCTTGAGTTGGGTTGGTTTTCACAAAAACTGGAATTTTGGACTAATGGATTTTTAGGCCTCTTTTTTAACGAGTACACAATCAAATGGATAAAAGGGGTGCAAGGTATGATACTGTCCATACCAAGTTAAACAAAAAAAAAAAAATGATCCCATTTCAATTATCACTCGAAACTATGATCTACCAGAACAGTTTTCAATTATATCATATGTATACCAAGTTCAAACTTGGAACTCAATAATTAAGGTAAACAATTAGCAGAATCAGCAACCACTTTCAGTAAACAAAACCAAAAGCAATTGAGCTAGGGACTAACATAGAATCAATTTCAGTTAGTTGAGTATCAAACTATAATTAGTTGTAACCAATTGCCAACACATAGGAATAACGAGATGATTTGTAAAAGGAATAAGCAACAGAAAAAATACAATTTCAATTTTCAGAATAAGATCTTCTTTCTCTCTATGGGCATCTTTCTCTCAAACTCCTCTCTTTACATCCCACCATTTTTTTCTATTCTCAAGATAGAACTATTGAAACTTACCTGGAAGCCGAATGGAGTCTGCTCTGGAACCAAAGAACAGGAGTTAAGAAAGGCAGTGACGGACTGAAAATGAGTGAGTCGGTGAATGAGATCTCTGTGCCCACCACTGGAGAAAGAAGAAAGCCGGGATGAATCGGCAGCAGACGAACTGGAAACCGAACGACGGTAGAAAAAAGAAGGCGAGAGTGAGGTGGCCGCCACGACACCAGACAAAAGAGGGGAAGAGGGAATTAGGGCTGTGTGAATTTTGTTCTCTCCCGGCGTAAAGTGCAAAAATACGCTGTCCGCACCAAATACCAAAATATCTAAAATGATACCATTTTACCAGGTAAGATCAATTTTAGTTTCAATTGGTCAATTTTAAATATTATTATAATATATATATTATATATATTATGTTCCTTACTATGCACAAATGACATGTTAGTTCATTTAAAAAAAATTCACGTTTTTTGTAATTTAATAATAAAATTAAAGATTAATATTTATAAATTCGGCGAAATTTTTTGAAATTTGTTTATCCAACTCGTACAATAGACAGTATATTTTTTAATTTAAAAAAAATCATGTCTAATTATATGTTTATGATCTGTTACTAATAAGTGATAAAATGACTCAAATATAAAGTGTAGATGACAAAATTTATAATCGAGAAGACAGTTTAATGAATTATTTATCAAATTGACTCAACTTGATAATATTAGAGGTAAAACTACTCTTAACTGCAAACATTATGAGTAAAATTGTACTATTTTAGACGTTAGAGGTAAAATTGTTTTTGAATGTAAACGTTTGGAGGTATTTTTATACCATATCCCTTCTCTCTATTAACAAAACTAACAAAAAAATTTAGGGCATTTGACAGGGTGCCAGCTATCCTCACTTGGTTTAAAAACAAAGTATTTGCATTTTGGCCCTGTTTGGTAAAGAGCGTTTCGGGATAAAAAGAGCGGTTTTGACCAACTTTAGCGGTTTCACCACTGAAACCGCTGATTGGAGTGTTTGGTGGAGAGAGGTTTGGGAGAGAGTTTTGGGATGAAAACGCTAATTTAGAAAAAGCTCTTAAAATGAGTTTTTTCAATTAGCGTTTGCAATATTAAAATTAATGGACTTCTTTAACCCTAATAGATAGACTCCCCCTCTTCTCCTGGGCCAAAATTAAAAAAGAAATGCCCTTATTTGTGTTTTTGCACAAACCATTATCAATCAGACAGGTCTACACACAAAAAAAAAAAGGTGAGCAATCTAAACAATTGATTCTAACCATGGGGATTCATTTACATTGAAATTAAATGTACTAAGTACTTTTTTTTTAGAAAAGGACTTTAGTTTCAGTTCTCCCAGGTAATTCAACTAGTTCCTTTTGATTTTAAGAAAAGGAATGAGTTCGTAATTCCACTAGACTTTAAACTTTTAGCTATTGTATTGTTTAGGCCACTCCCATCTGCTTCTTCTGGAACAACACATGGGTCTAATTAGGAAAAACATACTTCTAACATCGGGGCTAATTCATAGCAGGAAAGATCATATGGTGCAGCAGTGCGGCTATGGCAAAACGGAATTGGGAATTATTTAAGCAAGTAATGTCAGTTGGTGAAATGGCGTTAATGGCTGCTAAGGAATTGTGAATTGGTCACAATATCTAAAATGGAAGCTGCCTTTTTTGCCACATCAAGCATGATAGATTTGTCATTAATGGTCCCAACGAATATTTGTCCAACTTAGCTTCTTCACTTCCCTGCTGATATGATTAGAAAAGTTCATACTCTTACAATTCAAAATTGCAATATTATCAACAAGCTCCACCTCTGGTTCATTAGCCAAAGGTCCTACCAAGTGCATTCTTTTGATAATTCACTACCATTCTTCATGTGAAATGAAGGATCAAGTTATGCCAGGGTAAACAACTTCTCAACCTCATTCCCGGTAAGTTTCTTCCTTATGATTTGCCGTACATATGTTATATTATTTGCAGCTGCGCCTGAATAGATGGAATCCACAATCAATGAACTAAGCTGGATGTATCTAGTCGTGGAAATTATGCCAGAGCGGACAATATCTACATGGTATTGGACCAGGTGTTACACAATGTCATTTTAATAGGCTCATTGATTTTTAGATCAATTTGTTGCCAAGAAGTTACAATGCCTGATTTATGAACAAATTAACTAATTTAACCAGATTTAATAAACAAGATGAACCTTTTGAGGATGATCTATTTTGCTAAGGAATGATTCATTCAATTATGTCAAGAGTGGGTGCGGTAAGCTAATCTTTGTTGCTCTTTACACGGGCTAACTTTTTCTCTTTGGTAATAATAAGTTGCTCTTTTGTTGATTAGGTTCAATAAAGATTTCATTTAGGTTGAGGTTGAATGTTAAATGGCTCCTTATTTTAAACTTTAATGATGATATAATGGTTAAAGAAGTTTCGATTTCTAAATTTGAATTGATTTACCTTCCTGTGAACTAATATGATTAGATTATATATTATCTAACAATTTCAATTGACTGAATTCAATTAGATTCTCCAATAATCAATTTATTTGATTATTGAGAAAGCTCTCAACCAGAACTGGTAGAACTCACTAAATTCTTGGACCATTACTACATAAATCCTGTTTTTGATTCTCAATTTCTAAATTCGAATTGTTGACAGCTTCTAGGTCTTTATCATCTATAAATCTCTATCTGTCACTATGGAGTTTTAACATGATTTAGCTGAGCTCCTTAGTTTCCTAACACTAAAACATTTGCTTTATCACACTCACGATCTTATTCCAGGTTATATGTAAATATAATAAGGATCTCCGTTCCAAAATTTTGAGTACATAGTCGAGTTGAGGAATGATATTTTTGATCTTACATATATACTTCATAGTTCATATTAATCGTCAAGAGCAAAGTAGTTAAAAGTAGTTAAGACAATTGAAAATCACTACTATTGTTGGATAATAATTTAAAACCAAATAAAATTATATTCACCTTAGAAGTGATTGTCATCTTTTCAAGGTCCTTTACAATTGCAGGAACCTAAGATGGATTTTGGATGTGATTCATGCAAAAACATAGTCTAATTAATAGGAGAAAGGCACAATAGTGGCTGGATTCTAGTGGCAACTATAGGACTCCTAACAATACACTTGCCTTGATCATGAACCCAACTAAAAGTACCATAGACCATATATTCTTTCATTATTTTTGGACCTTCCACAGTAAGTTTGTAGCTTAGCTTCTCATACTTATACTTGAATTCCAACTTCTCTGGCTCCACTTTCATCTTTAGCCCATCCATGTTTGTAAAATTTGCAATGTAGCTAGACACTGCTTCTCCACATTAGTTATTGTCCTTTGAAACTTGAACACCAATATTTCTTATGATTCCGAGGCACTACTTCCACTGAAATGTGCAATGAAGGATGGATAATTAAGATCCAACGACATGTTTATACTATTGGGGTTGGATTATGTGATGATTTGTAATTGTTTCTTTGTGTAGTTCATTGCACAAAAAAGCTTTATGTAGTCTTTTGTTGTTGCAATGTAGATAAATCGTGAATTTAGTGACTTGTTCGGATCTATGTGGCCAGATCTTATGTCTAAAAAGGAGCGTTATGAAATGCGGTAACATCTCCAATTGGACCGTTGGTGGTGTTGTCTAGCGAAATTTCCGTTGTCATAAGTGCATATCTAATAGCTGCAGGGCTCCAATCAGGGTATGCAGTTTTCAATAATAATAATACCTTGAATATCTTGCTTTCCTATTTTCTGTTTAAAATGGTTTTTGTCTTCAGCTCATACATGATATTTTTTTTGCCCCTGCTCATTTTTTTCTTGCACACCTCCCTAATTTCAACTCCGTTTCTGGTGTTTCTTTGGCTGCATCTGTCATGTCCCTTAGGCAATGCTTGGTCAGAAACAAGAGTTCGAAGCCTCACTACAGAGAATCCTTTCATGCTTCAGGACAGCTTATACAACTACCAAAGATGAATGTGCAATATTTTTTTCAAAGTCTGGTGCTGCTTTATTCATTTGTATAGACTCACTATATTGACACTAACATTTGATAAGTTTTAGTTCTTATTTGACAATTTTTGAAATATTTTACAAAAAATAAAAATTTACTTCATAGATAATATATGAAAGTATATTCTTAATTTTTGGATTGAAATTTTAGTTGATAGGATTTATTAAAGGTATCTTGTAACTATATATTTGATTATAAAAAGTATTTAAATATTAAATATATAATGATTTTTTTAAACCATCCAAAACCGTCCAAAAACTGTTCCAAATTGCCAAAAACCGCAAAATCATCGCTAAATCGTCGCAAAATCATCGATTAACCGTCAATAAACCGTCGCAAAATCATCTATAAACCGTCAGTAAACCGCCGCAAAACTACCATCCCTACGGGAACTTACCCTGATGCCTTATTAATGCCTATTGTAACGATGGGGTTCGACGGTTTTGAAAACCGTTGGTAGAAATGCAGTGACAGTTAAAACTGTCGCTATATAATATAAATTACATCGTAAAAGCTCTGTTTTTTTGTAGTGGGCTAAATTTGCACTTCTTAAAAAACATTAGGGTCAAATTTGATAACTATCGCAATAATAAATTCTTCGAATTAACACTTAATTTACTTGATTGACCCCTAACTAAATAAATGTGACATCGTTTCATGTAATAACTTGAAACTTTATGTAAATCCTCTACTATTGAACTTAATTTACGTAAAGTGGCATCAATTTACGTAAAGTAGTGTCAATTTACGTAAAGTGAGACTTAATTAACATAAAGTTATTATGTTACGAAAAAAATCACTAACTTCACGAAAAATATGAGGTTTACGTAAAATCTTTCAACTTTACGTAAATCTATTGATAGACATAATTTACGTAAAATAAGACTAAATTTACGTACAGTGTTATTTTACAAAAAAAAATACTAACTTCCTAAAAATCGAGTTTCACATAAAATATTTGACTTTTACGAAAATCATTTAGTATTATTTACTAACTTTATAAGTGATATATTAATTAATTAACAAATAAAATTATTTTTTTATTAATATTTTAACAAAAAATAATTAGTTTACGTAAAAGTGTACAAATGTTACGGAAATTTGTAACAGTTTTATACAATTTACATGAAGTAGTGCAATTTTATGTAAAGTAAGATTTAATTTACGTAAACTTGTTATTTTACGGGAAAAAAATCTCTAACTTCACAAAAAATATGAGGTTTGCGTAAAATCGTTCAACTTTACGTAAATCCTCTACTGATTGACTTACTTTACATGAACTAAGACTGAATTTATATAAAGTTTTTATTGACTTACTTTACGTAAAATATTTGGTTTTTAGGAAAATTATTTAGTGCTATTTACTAAATTTATAAATTAATTAACAAATAAAATTATTCTTACTACTATTTTAACAAAAAATAATTACTTTATATAAAAATATACAAATGTTACGGAAATTTGTAAGGTTTTATATATTTTATATAAAGTAGTGTCAATTTACGTAAAGTAGGCTTAATTTATGTAAAATTGTTATTTTTGAAAGAAAAATCTCTAACTTCGCAAAAAATATGATGTATGCGTAAAACCTTTCAACTTGACGTAAATCCTCTACTGATAGGCTTAATTTAAGTAAAGTAATACTAAATTTACGTAAAGTAGTTATTTTATCTAAAAATTATCAGCATCCCCAAAAAATGAGTACAATGTAATATTTGACTTTTACGAATAATTTAGTGTTATTTGCTAAATCTATAAATTAATTAACAAATAAAGTTTTTTTTAATACTATTATAACAAAAAATAATTAGTTTACGTAAAAGTGTAGAAATGTTACGAAAATTTGTAAGGGTTTGATACATTTTACATAAAGTAGTGTCAATTTACGTAAAGTTAGACTTAATTTACATAAAAGTATTATTTTACGAAAAAAAATATCCAATTTCACAAAAAATACAAGGTTTATGTAAAATCTTCTAACTTTATGTAAATCCTCTAATGATAGAGATAATTTATGTAAAATAAGACTAAATTTACGTAAAATTGTTATTTTACAAAAACAATACTAACTTCACCAAAAATCGAGTCATATAAAATATTTGGCTTTTTAATCATTTAGTGTTATTTATGAAATTTATAAATAAAATATAAATTAATTAACAAATAAAATTATTTTTTATTAATATTTTAACGAAAAATAATTACTTTACGTAAAAGTATACTAATGTTACGGAAATTTGTAACAGTTTTATATATTTTACCTAAAGTAGTGTCATTTTTCATAACGTGGGACCTAATATATGCAAAGTTGTTATTTTACAAACAAAAAAATCTTTATTTTCAGATTTCTTATATTAAGCACCGGGTCTTCCATGTCACTCGGAGGACCCCCAATTCACATTTAGATACGTGTATTATGATCCCACGTAATAATTAAAATTGTGGGGCCTTTTATAATATATGTGGGTCTATGTTACACGTGTCATAACATATATGGGAGGTCCTCCATTTGACATGGAGAACCAGATGCTTCTAATAATTTGCCATATTTTCATGAAATATATGAGGTTTACGTAATATGTGTCAACTTTACGTTAGTCTTGTATTAATAGACATGACATACGTAAAGTAAGATTAAATTTACATAAAGTTGTTATGTTTCGTTAAAATATTAATTACTAAGTTACGAAAATCGAGTTTCACATAAAATATTTGCCTTTTACTAAAATCATTTAATGTTGCTTACTAAATTTACAGATAAATATAAATTAATTAACAAATAAAATTATTTTTATTAATATTTTAACACAAATTAATTACTTTATGTAAAATTGTACAAATATTACGGAAATTTATAAAGGTTTTATGGATTTTATGTAAAGTAGTATCAATTCACTTAAAGTAGTTTGGTCGATATAATTTTATTTTTTATTAATATTTTACTCAAAAATAATTACTTTACGTCAAATTGTACAAATATTATAAAAATTTATAAAGGTTTTATGGATTTTACCTAAAGTAGTGTTAATTTACGTAAAGTGATTTGTGGATAGAATTAAAATTATTTTTTATAAATAATTTAACAAAAAATATTTACTTTATGTAAAATTGTACAAATATTACAGAAATTTGTAAAGTTTTTACGGATTTTATGTAAACTAGTGTCAATTTACGTAAGGTGATTTGGTGGATAGAATTAAAATTATTTTTTATCAATAATTTAACAAAAAAATTAATTTACGTAAAATTGTACAAATGTTACGGAAATTTGTAAAGGTTTTATGGATTTTACGTAAAATAGTGTAATTTAATTAAAATAGTTTAGTGGATAGAATTAAAATTATTTTTTATTAATATTTTACTGAAAAATAATTGCTTTACATAAAATTATATAAATGTTACAAAACTTTGTAAAGGTTTTATGGATTTTACGTAAAGTAGTGTCAATTTACGTAAAGTGATTTGGTGGATAGACTTAAATTATTTTTAATTAATAATTTAACAAAAAAATAATTACTTTACGTAAAATTTGACAAATATTACGAAGATTTATAAAGGTTTTATCGATTTTACGTAAAGTATGGTCAATTTACGTAAAGTGGTTTGGTGGATAGAATTAAAATTATTTTTTTATAAATAATTTAACAAAAAATTGTACAGATGTTATGAAAATTTATAAATGTTTTATGGATTTTACGTAAAGTAGTGCAATTTACTAAAAATAGTTTAGTGGATAGAATTAAAATGATTTTTTTTATTAATATCTTACTCGAAAATAATTACTTTACGTAAAATTATACAAATGTTACAAAAATTTGTAAATGTTTTATGGATTTTATGTAAAGTAGTGCAATTTACTTAAAATAGTTTAGTGGATAGAATTAAAATGATTTTTTATTAATATTTTACTGAAAAATAATTACTTTACGTAAAATTATACAAATGTTACAAAAATTTGTAAATGTTTTATAGATTTTACGTAAAGCAGTGTCAATTTACGTCAAGTAATTTGGTGGATAGAATTAAATTATTTTTAATTAATAATTTAACAAAAAAATAATTACTTCACGTAAAATTTTACAAATATTACGAAAATTTATAAAGGTTTTATGGATTTTACGTAAAGTAGTGTCGATTTACCTGAAGTGTTTTGGTGGATAAAAATAAAATTATTTTTAATTAATAATTTAACAAAAAATAATTACTTTACGTAAAATTGTACAAATGCTTCGAAAATTTGTAAAGATTTTATGGATTTTACGTAAAGTAGTGTGAATTTACGTAAAGTGGTTTGGTGGATAGAATTAAAATTATTTTTTATTAATAATTTCACAAAAAAATAATTACTTTACGTAAAATTATACAAATGTTACAGAAATTTGTAAAGGTTTTATGGATTTTACGTAAAGTATTATCAATTTACATAAAGTGATTTGGTGGATAGAATTAAATTATTTTTAATTAATAATTTAATAAAAAAATAATTACTTTACATAAAATTTTACAAATATTACAAAAATTTATAAAGGTTTTATGGATTTTACATAAAATAGTTTCATTTGATGTAAAGTTGTTTGGTGAATAGAATTAAAATTATTTTTAATTAATAATTTAACAAAAAAATTACTTTACATAAAATTTTACAAAATGTTACGAAAATTTATAAAGATTTATGGATTTTACGTAAAGTAGTGTCAATTTACGTAAAGTGGTTTGGTGGATAGAAATAAAATTATTTTTTAATTAATAATTTAACAAAAAATAATTACTTTACGTAAAATTGTACAAATGTTACGGAAATTTATAAAGGTTTTATGGATTTTACGTAAAGTAGTGACAATTTACGTAAAGTGGTTTTATGGATAGAATTAAAATTATTTTTTATTAATAATTTAACAAAAAAATAATTACTTTACGTAAAATTATACAAATGTTACAGAAATTTGTAAAGGTTTTATAGATTTTTCGTAAAGTAGTGTCAATTTCCGTAAAGTAGTTGGTGGATAGAATTGTATTCTACCTTGTGTTACTTTAATTTTTCTCTATTTAGTGGTAACCTGTTATTACAGGTCAACTTTTAATATAATTTTATTTTATTTTAAATTAATTTGCCACGTGTTGCCATACTATTGGTCATTGAAACAAAGTATGATTACTTTGTTTTAAACAAAGTAAACATAGCGGACACCATTTGACAGTATTACAGTGTAAATATTTTTTTCTTTATACCAATCATTAATAATGCAGATGTATTATGGTGTATAAAATAATTTTTATTGATCAGATATATTACTCTCGGAATACAATGAAATTTCTCCAAAATTAAAAGCAAAAATCAAACCGTGTATCAAATTTTGTTTAGTGTTTGTCATCAGTGGAAAGATAAAATAATAATAAATTTTGTTCAGTATTAAATTATAAATTTTACTGAGAATTTTAAATTTTATTTTATATATATTTTAAATTTAAATAATAAGTAAACTTTGTTTATATTGGAAAGATCAAATATGTTTTTAATAAATTTTATTAAAATATATAAAAAGTAAATACTAAATAATATTTTAAATTTTAAGTATATTAGTACAATATAAATATATAATGTTGTTATTAATCATGAATCAAAAACTAGTTTAATGGTAATAGTGATCTCTAATGGTCTAGGTTCAAATCTTATCTACAACAAATTTATTTTTTTAAGTAAACGTGTGTGAATAGCTAACCAGATAAAACCGCTCAATCAGACTAGTTTGTGACTGGTCCAATCTGGTTTTCATAATATTAGTTGTTAATTGATTTCATTGTAAAACAAGTTTTTTCAAATTAGTTTTTTTAGACTCAATAAGCTTTTTGGTAAAATTATGTTTGACTAATCAAAACCTCTAAAGTGGCACTCATACCTCTAATTTTACCAAAAAAAACTTTTTACCAAACACGTCTTTGTTTCAAGTGGTCCCAAAGCTAAGTTAGAACAAACAAAGTGACTGCCTGAGTAATAAGCCACTATCTCTTCTCTTAATAGAATTTAATTTTGGATGGAAATTAAATGACTTTTGGCTTATATTACGGCATAAATCTAGAGGGAGTAATTAAATCGTACAACTATTTTCTTGCGCAGGTCAAAGTGATTTCATAACTATTCTCTTCCGCAACTCAAGTGTCATTTTTTGAATTTTTAAAACATTTTTTCCTTTATTTTGAATTCAAATTTTTAAAAAAAATTACAACTAAACCAAAACTCTGATATATAATACTATAATGACAATTATAACTATAATAGGGCGGTATTTTACATGGGAAAGAGGTAGGGGTTCCGATAATTGGATTAGGGAGAAATTGGACAGGAGTTTCGCCTCGAGTGATTGGCTCATACGTTTTTCCAATCACCGGGTAAATTCGGTCATAAATAGTTATTCTGATCATCTCCCAATTGTGCTTGCTCTAGAGTATGCAGAGAGAAGGATGAGGGCAAAAAAGTTTTACTTTGAAGATAGGTGTCTAAATGAGAAAGAATTTAGTGAATTGGTAAAGGGAAATTGGAGAAGTCGGGGGAGAAGGCATGTGTTTGACAAATTGAGACCATGTATAAGGTCAATAGAAGAATGGGGAAAAAAGTTCAATGTCCGTTTTAAAAGAAAAACTCGGAAATGGCAAAGGCAAATAGCGCAGTTACATGGTAGGCGATTTCGTTGCTCAATTTTTATTTGCCAAGAGAAAACTTAATGAGGTGCTGAAAGCTGAGGAGAGGTTATGGAAGCAGGGGCTAAGGTATTTTGGCTGGCTGAGGGGGACATAAATACTAAGTTTTTCCATGCTAGTGTAAAGGCTAGAAGACAACAGAATCAGATTGTAACTCTAAAAGACGATTCAAGTGGGGAGATTGATAACCAGGAAGCTATGTTGGATATGTCACTGAGGTATTTCCAATCAGTGTACTCTTCAAGTGGTCAAACTGAGTCAGAAACGGTCAATGTTATTGAAGTTGTGATTGGCACATCCACAAATGAGAGGCTCACGACCCCGTTCGAGGTAATTGATTTTAAGAACGCTATATTCTCTATGAGTCCGAACAAATCCCCTAGACCTGATGGGCTTAATCCAGGATTCTATCAAGCCTTTTGGGATACAATTGGAAGTGAGGTGGGAGCAGCTTGTGGGCATTAGTTGGATCAGGGTGAGTTCCCTCCGGATCTGAATGATACCATAATTGTTTTGATTCCAAAAATTGACAAGCCATCCTTACTTAAGGATTTTTGCCCTATCTCCCTGTGCAATATTTTGTACAAAATAATTGCAAAGGCCTTAGCTAACCGGTTAAAGAGTGTGCTATTTGATATTATTAGAGAAACACAATCTGCTTTTGTCCCTGGAATGTCTATAATTCATAATGTGCATGTGGCTTTTGAGTCAATACACTTTATAGAAAGACAGAATAGAGGCAACTTTGGACATGTTGCCCTAAAAATTGATATTAGCAAGGCCTGTGATAAGGTGGATTGGAATTTCTTAAAACTGGTCATGATTCGCATGGGATTTAGTGACAAATGGGTTAAATGGATTATGCTCTGCATCACAACTGTGAAATATAGGGTGGCAGTGAATGGAGAATATTCTGATCCAATTAAGCCGGGGAGGGGATTAAGACAGAGAGACTCGTTTTCCCCGTACCTATTTATATTGTGCGTCGAAGTCTTATCTAAACTAATAAAAAGGGTTGAGAGTCAGAATTTGATTTCTGGGTGTAGAATATGCAGACAAACACCTGGAGTAACACATTTATTTTTTGATGATGACAGTTTCTTGTTCTTTGGAGCTTCGTCTATGGAGGCTAGTGAAGTTATGCGGATTTTGACGGAATATGAAGTGGCCCCGGGGCAGGCAGTGAACTTGCAAAAATCTAGGATTTTCTTTAGTTCGAATGTCAATATGGAACTAAAGGAGGAGATAAAGGAAATGTTAAGGCTCCAAACCCGACTTGATACGGGTCGATATTTGGGTTTGTCGTCACTTAATGGTAGATCAAAGAGGCGTATTTTTGCATTTCTTATTGACAGGCTGAGGAAAAAGTTGGATGTTAGGGTTGCCGGTTCTTATCGCAAGCTGGGAAAGAGGTGTTGCTGAAGTCAGTGGCCCAGGCGCTTCCTACATTCTATATGAGTATGTTCCTTATTCCTCTTTCTACCCGTGATGAATTGTAAAAATTAATGAATTCCTTTTGGTGGGGCATGAAACCTAATGGGAAAAGGGGGATCCATTAGTTTTACTAGGCTAAACTATGTAATTCAAAAGATTTGGGAGGGATGGGATTTAAGAACCTACATGTGTTCAATTTAGCCTTATTAGGAAAACAAGGGTGGAAGTTAATTAATACTTCAAATATTTTAGCGAGTTGAATGTTTAAAGCTAAATATTTTCCAAGGAAAGACCTGCTATTCTCCAAATTAGGCAATAATCATAGTATGGTTTGGAGAGGTGTTTGAAGTGGCCTGAGTATCCTTAAACAAGGAATGAGATGAAGGGTGGGAAATGGTGAAAGTATTAAAGTGTGGGATGACCCATGGGTTCCAAATTTAGATGATTTTCGTGTCAATTCATTTGTTCTCCCTGGACTGTCTGATTTGAGGGTGGTAGACTTGATGGATGAAAGTGGGATGGGCTGGGATATGAATAAGTTGCATGGGTATTTCAGTGAATCTGAAGTTTCTACTATATGTGATATTATATTGTCAATTACCCCCAAGGAAGACGTCAAGATGTGGCATTGGTCCCAGAACGAGTTCTATAATGTTAGATCTGGGTATCTCACAGGAATGAATATGGCGAATAATGAAGTGGGTCATGAGGGATGGAAGAAATTATGGAATCTAAAAATCCCGCCAAAATTAAAAATGTTTATCTGGAGGGTATGTTCTAATTGTTTGCCCACTCAGACTAGGCTAATCCAACGAAGAGTCCTGGTATCACTTAAGTGTCCAGTTTGTGTGGAGGATGACGAGTTTGACCGATATTTATTTACAGTTTGTTCTTTTGCAGGTGATCTATAACGAATTACTGGTTTAATGGCCCCTCATGTTGGAAGTTTGTCGTTCTCACAATGGTTACTGCATGAGCTAGAAGTTGCACCATCGGAAAGATTAGCCAGAATCTGAGAACACCGGAATATAGTGCTATGGCGAGAAGAATGGTGGCCAACGGATATCAGCTAGCGTACTGTATTTGACGATGCTAGGGACTGGAAAGCATTCTCGTCTATGTGTAAGGGCCACCTGGAGCAGCTTCTGCGGTTTCTGCAACTCTAGGAGCTGATTCGGTGGGTTTGGGAGGGACCGACGCTGGAAGAGCGACCATGAGGTGTTCTACTACTGCTGCGGTGCGAAAGCAAAAAGAATATCATGTCAGTGTGCAAGGAAGATGGACAAATCGAGATATGGGGCGGTTTATGAGAGGCTTGCTGGTACCGCATTGTCTGATTGTGAGGGAGCTGTGAGGCCTGCAACGGCCTCTACGCATTGCCTGCAGAACGTGATCGCCATGCCTTCGACTTGGAGTCCGCCACCAGCTGGTTCAGTAAAATTCAACACAGATGGGGTGAGCTTTATAGGAGTCAGAAGCTGTGGACTGAGAGCTGTTGTTAGGCACGAGATGGGTCGTTTTCTGTTTGGGAGCAGTTGCTTAATTAAAGATGTAAAGGAACCAAAGATCATCGAAGCACTTGCGATTCGTACGAGTTTGAGTTGGCTTTCTAGCCAACATTTCATAAATTTTGTCTTTGAATTGAACGCCAAATTAGTTGTCAATGCGGTTAATTCTGACAGACAAGATAATTCGGAGTTCGGTTTGATTGTTCAAAACTGCAGGATATCATCAACTCGCATTCTAGTTTTAAATTGTGTTTTATTCATCGTTTAGCAAATGGTGTCGCTCATGTTATGGCTAGGCGGGCTTATTTCAGTGCTAACGATAGTATTTTCAGTGTATTGCCTATATGGCTAGCAGATGTTATTCGTGAGGACGTTGATCCTACTATCTAATAAAATTGCAGCTCTGTTAAAAAATAATAATAGGGTGGTATGTAAATATATATATATATATATATATATATATATATATATATATAAGGGAGGGATCAAGTGAGAACCCTCCCCTAGGTGAGAACTCACCTTAGGTGAGAACCACCCCAAAACTACGTAGTTTTATATATTAAAAAAACAACAACCTATCCCAATTACAAAACTACAGCGTTTCACTCTTGCAAATTGAGGATCAACAATCGCAGATCATTCTTCCATCATCGCAAAATCACGATCAACAATCGCACCTCCTCCATCACTTCGATCTTCATCATTTTTCTGTAATTCAACCTCAGATCTTCCTCATCATCCATCCTCCTTCGTTAATTAGATCAGCCTCCTTCCTCATCATCGTTCCTCATTTCTCATGGCTCTGTCATTCAACCTCAGATCATTTTTCTGTAATTCAACCTCAGATCTTCCTCATCATCCATCCTCCTTCGTTAATTAGATTAGCCTCCTTCCTCATCATCGTTCCTCCTTCCTCATGGCTCTGTCATTCAAAAATCGCAAATCAGATTAAAAAGACGATCTACATTCAAACAAAAAGATTGAAAGCAATTGATCTCAATAGCATCAATCAGGTAATGAAATATCCAACAACTATAAATGAATATTATTCTCTGTTCTGTTTCTTATGTTTATAATTATTCAGAAATTCGTTAAATCTGAAATAAATTGGAAATAATTCAGATTCTATCCAGATGGAAACAATGGATTTGCATGAAATAATAGACAATGATCTACAGGAGAATGATGATCATCATCAAATTTCTCTGTCTTCAACTATAGAAAGAGGTACATTCCCAATTAACATTCTTCATAATCTAAAAAAGCTAGTTCCAAATAATTGTTCATGTGTTCTATAGATAATAGTACATATTATTCGTTTCTTATTTATAATTAGTTCTAAAAATTGTTGAAAAAATAAAATTGAGTATATTGAAATATATAGTTCAATACATTCTTCAAACTGTACCTAATGTTCTAAACATTTGTTCATATGTTCTATATATTATCACATATGTTCAAAAATTCAACTTAAATGCAGTGTCAAATCAAGAGCAGCCTAATGATTATACTACTGCAATTATATCCTACACTCAACAAGTAGAATTTGGGCAGACTCCTGAAGGAACAAAAGAATGGAAGCCATGTTGCTCTCCAGAAAAAATACCTACTGTAGGAACAAAATTTAATACTATTGATGAGGGTATTGAATTTTACAAAGCATATGCCACTGAAGCAGGATTTAATATTAGAAAATCTACAGTTAAAAAAAAAACTCAAATCTTGTCATTTTTCAATACTGTTTGTGCAATAAAGCAGGCCATAAGCAGAAAAAAATTGTTGAAGAAATTGAAGGACACATACCAAGAAGAAGATTAATAACACGTGTTGGATGTCAAGCGCAAATTGTTTTAAAGTACTGCAATGATGGAAAATATATTGTCTTTCGTTTAAAAGAGGAACATACACACCCACTTTACAGTCCACGATGTATGAAATTTCAAAAACAGAGAAGAAATCTGACAATACTACACAAGAAGATGATTGTTGATAATTCTAAGGTGAGTCATATTATAAATTTAAAATGTTTACAAACATCTTTACTTGTACATTTCTAACAGTTCATAGTGAAACATAGAACATAACATCTACAATATTTCAAATTGTATTTACTTTCCTTATAAAATCTCTTAATGTCTTTTCTTTAGATGAATGTTGGACCCGTAAGAACATACAGACAAATAAAAGAAAATGTTGGAGGATACAACAATGTAGGTGCATCTAAGCATGATTTCAAAAACTTCCACAGAGATTTAAAGGCTTACATTTATGAGTCAGATGCCCAAATGTTTATTGACATTTTCAACAAGAAAAAACTTCTATGGTCTGCATTCTTTTTTGACTTTGATATGGATGAAGACGATCATCTCTGTAGAGCTTTATGGGCAGACCCAATTTGTAGAAAGAATTATGCTCTATTTGGTGATATGGTATCTTTTGACACAACATACCAAACAAACATGTATTATATTATATGTACTGATTTCTTATTGCAATGTTCTAAATATTTATTAATGAATTTCAATATATTATTGGCATGTTCTAAAATCTTATTCTTATATTCTTAATAAGTTTTCTTATTTACAAATTTTTTTATACTATTTCCACAGATATAACATGATCTTTGGCCCCTTTACTGGAGTAGACCACCACAAAAAATGTGTTACGTTCGCTGCTTGTTTCATTGCTAAAGAAGATATTGCATCATTTGAGTGGGTTTTCAAAACGTTTCTTAATGCAATGGGAAGCAATGAACCTACCTGCTTAATAACAGATCAAGACCCAGCAATGAAGATTGCAATCAAAAATGTTTTCAAAAAAACAGAACATAGATTCTGCATGTGGCACATTATGAAAAAGATGAATGATAAATTAGGTAAGCATTCTAAAACTTTGTTTACAATTAAATTTTTTACTGCTTGACTGTTCTACTATATGTTTTGATCAGGTATTAAATTGTATGTTCCAATATATTATTCGCATGTTCAAAATATTTGTATATTATGAAAATACTAACTCGTTCTTTTAATAGGTCGTACAATTATGCAAGAAACCAATTTCTTAAAAAGGATTCAACCAATTGTTTGGAGTGTTGAGATAGAACCTGCAGAATTTGATGAAAAATGGAAAGCAATCCTTTCAGAGTTTAATTTTGAGAAACATGAATGCTTATGTCAAATATTTGAAATCAGAAAAATGTGGATTCCAGCGTATTTCAGGGACTTATTCCTAGGAGGAATTATGAGAACTACATCAAGGTCGGAGAGTGAGAACAACTTTTTCACTGCTTTTACAAATTCTCACCTAAGTCTTGTAGAATTTTATATGAGATTTGATAGTGCAATGGATGCACAAAGGCATAACCAAGCTCACAATGACAATGAAGCCAAACATAAAAGACCTGTATGCAAAACACCAATGGGTATTGAAACACATAGAGCTGATGTTTATACAACCACTGTCTTTTATGAGTTTCAGGAAGAGGTTTATAATGGATCTTTTTTTTGTGGAATAGAAGGATTCTATAAACAACCTCCTTTTGAAATTTACACTATCAAAGAGCAAAGGACATCAAAAACCTTTCAGGTTACGTACAGCAACATTGAAGACGAAACAAAATGTTCGTGCAAGAAGTTTGAGAGACAGGGCTTACCATGCAGACACATGGTGTGGGTTTGGAAGGCAAAAATGCTTGAATCAATTCCAAAAAGGTATGTGCTTAACAGATGGACTACATTAGCAACAAGTCAAAAAAATATAAATCTGCAAGGAAATCTTATGGAAGAATGTGCTGCTACAATTGATAAGAAAACATGGCTGAATCAACTATGGTCAGAGATTAATGTTTGTGTCTATTTAGCTCAAGGTAGTGAGGAAAATATAAAGGATCTTGTGAAGAAGTTTCAAGCAATCAGAATGGATTTAGAAGCTAAAAACACTCAAAAAGACACTGAGAAAAACAAAACTCGTTCAAAAAATCAAGACATTGAGATATTGATTGGAACTAGTGTACCAACAGAAATTAATGTCAAAGCACCGAAAATATCAAAGAACAAAGGTACAGGTGTACATATTCCAAAAGGAAACAGTGATAAAAGATTGAAGGGTGAAAGAGAGAAAGTTGTTGAGGAAAACCAGAAAAAAAAGAGGTTATGCAGAGTCTGTAAACAGCTTGCTAACCATGATAGCAGAAACTGTCCAGAAAAAGAGAACTGATCTCATATATTGATTAGAACATATCATATAAGATTTAGAACATATGATATAAGATTTAGAACATATGATACATGTTTTAGAACATACGATCTTTTTTTGGAACATACAATAATTTTTTTCCAATGTAAGAAGCTGAAACATAAATTTTTTCTTATATGGTACAATATTTTGATGACAAACTGGATCTAACATGTTTATATTGCATCTAAACATGTATAGCACTAAAATTTAACTTCAACCTTCTAATGCTATTCTGATTAATTTACATATGATTACACATATTTTGTTAAACAAGCCACTAACCTACACAACTTTCCACTTTAAACAGATATATACAATCTACTCAAGAAATTCACAAATCCTACACATTCATCTGAACAAAATCACAATTCAAGGTTTGGCTCAATAGACCTGATTCCACCATTAAATATCTAACTTCCATTTCAACATTCTCTGTAAATTACAATATTCATCACCTGTACCCATTTCCAATCTTCATAATTATCACCATAATCAATTTTACTGCTGTCATTTGGTTCTCATTATATCATTCCTTCTCAAAACTGAGATATCACATCCAAGAAAAGAAACCACTAATTCATCCAATCCAATTCAAAATATGTGTTTCAAACACTTCATTACTGTTAACAAAATCGTGCATGTTACAAATAATATATTTCATGTTCCAAAATAATATGTCTTACGTTCTAACATATATAATTACAACAATTGCAGAATATACAATTATTTTAATTGTTCATTCTTCCATTTTAAGGCCTTCTCATTTACAACAGCAACTTCTTTGTTTCCAGAATTTGACAGAATCTTCCAACAGTATTCAATTCTGAAATTCTTCAACTGATCAACCTACAATATCCCATTCATTATTACTAACATTATCAAAATAATAACAACAGCCTATAATAAATAAGATTAAAAAAAAACTCGCATTGTTATTTCGAACTCCAATATCCCATTCAGACTCCTCTTGTCCAAAATAGGATTCCATATGTTTCAAAAGGAAAACACCACAATCATCATTATTGTTTGACTCTTTCCACTTCAACTTCAAATGTTTTGAACCATATGCACTGATATCATTCAAGCAATTAGGGTTCTCTCTTTTTATATAAAGATAATATGCTTTCACCTGAAAAACATAGAACAACATCTTATCAATATTAAAACAAATCATCAACTACTCAGAACATACACTTAGATTTTCTGAACATGACAGTAAATATGTAGAACACAATAACAAAACTAAAAAACAGATAAGTAATATTACCAAAGCCTTTGCAAAACCCTTATATTTACTATGGACTGTTACGCCTTTATCAAGAGCCTTGTTATCAATGAAGTCTATCTTTCCAGTAAAATGGTTAATAACGAAAACATAGAAATGGGCAGCATAAACAACTGGAAAGAATACCTACAAAAAAAACCATTAGCAATCATAATAATTACAAACAACAATTAAAGTAAAACACGATTTACTTTTAATATAATTACCAAGTGATAACTCTCTAAACTGTTTATTTTAGCCTCATGAAGTTCATAACTAATTCTCTCAAAAAAAGCATTGTGTCTGTCGCTGTACTTGGTACTTCTAGGAACTCCTTTATTAGTACACAGTAAAACCTATACAAAAATACAACATTCATATTAATATAATCCAATTTCTTTTTAACAAAAAAATATATCAAAATGTAAAAACACATACAAATGGTAGAGTAGAGAAGAAGAATCTATGCACAGAAGTTGGACCCTTGCAATTCTCTTCAGAATTCAATATTCGAGACCACGCATCAACCACATTACTAACCAAATGATTGCTTCCTGACAAGCTCATAATCTCCTCTCTATTGATTGTGGACAAACAATCACTATACAACAACTCACTTCAAAAAGAAAAATAAAATAAAATAAAAACAATCAGTATAACTTAAAGAAAATTTAAATTAACACAAACAACATTCAATTAAGATCTTACTGTGGGTCTTCATTAGAAAAAGCATATTCAACCAACATTCTCCGCGAACTAAGCATATTGTTTAGTAAATGCTCAGATTCAAGCAAAAATGGAGACTGTAAATATCCAGGCAACTTTGAAATCCTTTTTGAACGATCTCCAACACCAACTTCTTGCACTTCCTCAACTACATCTTTGCCTACTCTCCTATTAACAACACAAAGAAAATAACAAAAGGGAACAAAATTAACCAAGTTCAAAAACAGAAGCCACATAATCTTAAATTCTATTCTCATGTTCTAAAATATAAACCATATGTTCCAAACACACATACACATGATCTAAATTAAAAAACTTCTTAAATATCACTTACCTTGCATTACTATCAGAAACATCATCAGCAAAACATTCATCAAGCCCAGCAACCCCTACTCTAAACACTTCTTCAACAAACTCTTCCCGAACTTCATCCAAATCAAATTGACTATATTTCATACCACACCTACTTTTCCACTATAAAATATAAAAAAATTAAAACCATAAAGCAAATTATAATTTCAAAATAATGCAACAAAACACATTTATTATAAATGGACTATACCTTTTCAGCAAACTTCAAATCCTTGTCCATCACAATATCTCTCATGAACCGCATTACAAAAAAACCACATGTTTTGTGATCTTTTTGCTCTGGCACACCCTACAACACAACAACCACAACATTAAAATAATGTACAACAATCTAACCTTTATGTTCTAAAAAATTTCACACATGTACAAAACAAATATACAAGTTAAGAATTACCAAAAGTGCAGTCCATTTGACTTTAACTTCATCATTCTCAGAGTATAATTGAACAGCCCTGTTAAAATAAAAATCATTAAAATCAGTAACATTATCTTAATATTCAAACATAGTTATATATCAAAATAAACTATAAACAAAATACAAACAAAAAAACATACTCATTCACAACATCAATCCATACATCTCCCTTTGGCAAACGCCTTCTCAACGGATCCAACCAATAAGCTCTAAAATTCTTCAAATCAATAATTGACAAAGTCTAATGTCCACTGAAAATAATACTATTATTATTTCAAAATACATAAAATTACTTAAAAAAATATTAAATAAAATAAATAAAACAATCATACCCTGTATTATATGGACACAAAAAGATAGACTTATCCATTGTGGACATCTTCAATCGATTCATCAACTCATTAGAGCGCTGACTTACTGTTTTAGAACTTCCAATGGAATAAGTGTAATGAGGATCAACGAAATAAAACAATTTCTCCATTTCTCTTTTCTTCAACAAATTAAACAAGTAGCTACATAAAAACAAAAAAGAACATAGTAAGAATCAACTACAACTAATATAAATAAAACTATAACATTTCAAAAACAAAATACCTCATATAGAAAATTATAACGTTGCAAGTTATCTCTTCCATATGAACCATAGAATATATATCCTGCCTCAACAATAATGCTTTAGCAGAATGTCCAAACAACTCTTCACAAACAACATAGCTAACAAAATTCCCTTTCACCAACTCTGCATTTGCCCATTTGCACAACATCCGTAACTTATCTGGAATATTTCTAGGCAAACTTTGCAAATCTACATCCAACGCATCTTCTATCACCACGTTATCAACTTCATCATCAACAACAAACCTGTTGACAAAACAAACAAACTTAAAAAATCAAATAAGAATAACATAATCAGAAGCATAATACATATGTTCTGAACAATAAAGCATATGTTCTAAACAATAAAGCATATGTTCTAAAATATAACAAACATTAAAAAATATAAACAAAATATAAAATAATTATTTTCACATACATTACTTCAGGATCAGACTTATTCTTCATATTTGCACCATCCGATTTCTCAACAAAATTTTTTGCTTGTGTAGATCCACCTTCAGTTCCAACAAAATCAGACAACTCTTGACTCAACAAATTAAAATTCGGAGAAGAATTTTTTCCTTCAGAATTCTTCATTGGAGTTTTACTCTCTCTCTGATCTTTCTTCTCTCTTTTAATTCTTTCAACCAACGCATCTATCTCATCAAAAAAATCAGAATTAAAATAAGGATGACTATCTTGACTAGACAAATCACAATCAACATCTCCAGTCATTGCTGAATCTTTTTTACTTTCCGGTTTGTTCTCATTAACTACTTCTTCTTTCTCTCCTTCACTTTGAGAAACCGGATATTCATTGCCTCGAGAATATTTACTCCACAAGTTGTTGATCAGATTAGACATCTCAACACTTGTACCATCTTCACCAAAAACAACATTAGCTTCTTTCAATATATAGTACATTTCATTAACTTTAGAACCCAATTCTTTAGCTAATGATTGGAACTTCGCAAGAAATTCCTGCATATACAAATCCATAATAAAAATCAGGGCATGTTATAAACAATATTAAGCATGTTCTAAATTTTAATAAACATGTTCTAAAATGTAATAAGCACGTTCTAAAATTTAAAAACATAGATAAAGATGTAATAACATACAAAAATTTGACCAGGTCCACTAGAAGAAGCTTCTCCACATTCCTTCCTATTCGCTCCTTCAACATCTTGATTATCTTCTCTTGGCACATTTCCTTCATCCATATCCATACTTTCTCTTACCAAATTTTCTCCCACCACTATTCTCTCTAACACAATCCCACTTCCAAAGCCCCTCATCTTTTCCAAAACCATCCTCTTTTGTATTCGTTCTTTATTCCAAACAGCTATCAGTGGAAAATCTCTTGGATTAACAACATTAGCTCGTTGAAGCCTATCAAAATAACTTATCTACAAAAAAAATAACAAAAATGAACAAGTTATACACAGATTAATAAATAAACAACAAACAAATGTTATAAAACACATAATAAAAAAAAAGAAAATTAAACTTACCAACAAGAAAGGAAGGGGACCTGTAAAAAAAGTAGGACTCTTTTTCCATTCACTGACAGAATCCAACAAATGCTTATATGCAAAAGAACACCAATCCAAATTTGCAATCTCCTTAACATTCCTACAACTATAAAGAAACTTATAGTTCATAGACTGGTTCTTGGTAGAACGAATACAACAATTCACAACAGAGAATACAAAATGCAACAAAAATTCATCACACAACGGTTTCGTCTTCAGATCATTCAACTTAGCAATCACAGTACTATTAATTGGACTCCCAATCTCAAGACCAAAATACGACCTCCATTGAGCAAAAAAATCTGAAGACTCGTCTTCACCAACATCTTGTGGCTCCTCAATCTCTACACCTCCACAAGGCAAGCCATAAATAGCCTTAAAATCATCCTTAACAAACTTCAATTCTTCACTATTATCTAGCATAAGGCTACACCTATCAACATTAAAACTATTCACAAGTTTTTCACAAAAAGTAGCATTATGAACATCTAAACTTAGATGCAAAAAACCACCAAAACCAATACGCTTAATTGCATCCTTATGAGTCTCCGGAATATCATGAAGAATACCCATAAACTGTTTAGGAGGTATTCTTTGACCAAGAGCAACCTTATTCCGTTTGGAAATATTTTCATCATCACCTACACTCAAAACATTCTTCCTCTTCTTTAAAAAACTAGAAGCAACAGACAAGTTCCTGACAAACTTCACTTTCTTTACCTTCTTAGCATCAACATCTTCCTTTACCTTCTTAGCATTAACATCTTCCTTTAACGCATCAACCGAAGCTTCAGAAACTTGAGAAGAATCAACACATTTACTAGATATACTCCTTGTTTGACGCCTAAATATACCTTTCCTAGATTCACTACTAGTTTGCTGAATAAACTCACCTTTCATAGATTGACTCCTGGTTTGCCGCCTCAACAAACTATTGGACGGAACGACATAACTAGACAGCAAATCATTGTCAGCAGGAATGGCTGGCATTGAAGGTCTTTTAGAGATTGAAGGTCTTTTCAAAGTCCTCTTAAATCTTTTAGAAGTATGTCTTTTTTCACTTCTATCTTCAACATGAACAACATGTTCACCTTTCTTCTTATTTTTTTTTATCTTCATCATAACAATATTCTTCCATAATATCAGCCAACAATTTCTGATCAACCACATTCTTGGGAAAAATCTCTTCTCCATCATTCCTGCCCATTTTCTAAAAAACAGAACATATACTCAACATTTTAGAACAAACAAATGCAAATATAAAACAAATATACAACGAAACATAAACCAAATGGAATAACTCATCAACCAAACATAAAGTAATTTAACAAAGCAATAACTCAACAACAGCACGTTTGATCAATATTTTAGAACAAAAAATGCAAAAACAGAAAACAATAACAGAACAAACTCAAAAACGTTCTAAAACTAACTACATTTGAATACAAAAAACATACAAAATCATACCACAACAAACTTTGAAAGTTCAAACAAGCGAAAACACCAAACAAACAAAAATAGTTTTAACAGAACAATAGTTCAATATTTTAGAACAAAACACATGCAAATATAGAACATACGAACATAATTTTAGAACAACATAAAAACATTCTCAAACTGAATAGATTTGAATACAAAAATCAAAGAAAAACATACAGGAACTTCTTTATAAGATCATACAAACGAAACCCTAGAAAATCAAAAAATATACAAAATCGAACTCAAAATCAACAAAGAATATAAAACAACAAAATAAACGAAACACATAAAGCAACAAACCTCCTTCAGACGAACAAATTCACAAAAAAAAACCAAAAAACGAAAAAATGCAAACAAAAACAATGAACAGATAAAACGAAAAAGATATGAGCAACTAACCAGATTTAAGAGGAACAAATCCACGGTAGAATCGATGAAATACAGAGCGGAAATCTTCTATAAAAACCAAAGTTGATCGACGCTAGATTAGAAGAGAAATGAGGAAGAAGAAGAGGAAGAAGTCGAGGAACGAAGTCGAGGAACGAAGAGACTCAACTCTTCAACTTCAGAAACGCGCGCAATCAGATTACCAAAACAAAACGTTTTGGTTAATGAAAAACCCCCAAAACTACGTAGTTTTGGGTGGTTCTCACCTAGGAAAGGGTTCTCACAAGAACCCTCTCCTATATATATATATGGGTGAGATCCAGTGTGACAACGGGTCTAGGTGTGGCAATGAGCTTATTATGTGACATAACAAAACTACGTAGTTTTGATGATAATTGAAAATGGCAAAGTGACAAATTTGTAAATAAAAGAAAAGAGATGATAGAGAAAATTGTTTTATTTCTTTTCTTTAAAATACATTTTTCCGACTTTTCTAACCTCGTTCTTCGAAATTTTTTATACTATTAGACTCATCTAAATTAGACGGTCATTTTGAGATCCCTCAAGGTCAGGTAAAAAAAATTCCGGTGAGCGGAATCCGGGTGGGCGTTTTTCGGTTAGAAAAAAAGTACCCAGAAAATTCTCAAAAAATTTCAGAAAATGTAAAATATTATTCTAAGAAACTTTAATTCTTGGGTCAAAGCGAGATTCCTTACAGTTTAGTATCAATAAAACGTTTTCCTTAATTTTATCTATTTTACATACTTCAACACTTTGTTGGGTCAAAACCGTAAGGAATCTCGCTTTGAGCCAAGAATTAAAGTTTTTTAAAATGATGTTTTACATGTTTTGATAATTTTTTGAACACATTTTTTATCCAACTTACATTGTTCCGACAGTGTACGAAATTGTTCCAAATCAGTATACCATTTGTTCCAACATAATATTTATATTGTTCCAACAGAATAAATCAACGTACTAATTTTTCCAATAAAATAGTTATATTATTCCAGTATAATATTTATATTGTTCCAACATAATAAATCAGTTTACCAATTGTTACAAATCAGTTTACCAAAAATTCCGGTGAGCGAAATCCGGGTGGGCGTTTTCCAGTAAGAAAAATAAGTATCCAAAAAATTCTCAAAAAATTCCAGAAAATATAAAATATTATTTTGAGAAACTTTAATTCTTGGGTCGAAGCGGGATTTCTTACAGTTTAGTCCCAATAAAACTTTTTCCTTAATTTTATATATTTTACATGCTTCAACAATTTGTTGGGTCAAAACCGCAAGGAATCTCGTTTTGAGCCAAGAATTAAAGTTTCTTAAAATAATGTTTTATATGTTTTGGAATCTTTTGATAATTTTCTAAACACATTTCTTATCCTACTTACATTGTTCCGACAGTGTACGAAATTGTTCCAAATCAGTGTACCATTTTGTTCCAACATAATACTTATATTGTTCCAACAGAATAAATCAACGTACCAATTTTTCCAATAAAATAGTTATATTATTCCAATATAATACTTATATTGTTCCAACATAATAAATCAGTTTACCAATTGTTCCAAATCAATTTTATTATTTATCGTCTTCAATTTATTTTTATTTTTAAATATTTAATATAGTATCTTCAAATTTATATTAGTTATATTATTTAGAAAATAATTTTAATTCTTATATTATTCCAACAGAATAAATCTGTATACCAATTGTTCCAACAGAATAGTTATATTGTTCCAATAAAATACTTATATTGTTCCAACATAATTGTTATATTGTTCTAACAAAATATTCCAACACATAGTGCTGAAATTTAGGACCAAAAAGTGCCCAAAAAATTATCAAAAAATTTTAAAACATGTAAAAGTTATTTTAAGAAACTTTAACTATTGGCTCAAAACGAGATTCCTTACGGTTTTGACCCAATAAATTGTTGAAGCATGTAAAATGGATAAAATTAAGAAAAAAGTTTTATTGGGACTAAACCGTAAGAAATCATACTTAGACTCAAGAATTAAAGTTTCTCCGAATAATGTTTTACATTTTCTAGAATTTTTTGAGAATTTTCTGGGCACTTTCGGGTTTCTCACCGGAAAACGTCCACCTAATCGTCGGATTCCATTTATTTGGGACTAAACCGTAAGGAATCTCACTTTGAGTCAAGAATTAAAGTTTCTCATAATGATGTTTTACATTTTCTGAAATTTTTTGAAAATTTTCTAGATATTTTTATCTTACAGAAAAACAGATCGCCGGATTCCGTTCACTGGAATTTTTTTTACCCGAGTTTCTGGGATCTTAAAATGACCTTCTAATTAAGACGAGTCCAACGGTATAAAAATTTTTTAAAAACGAGATTGGAAAGGTCGGAAAATTTTATTTTAAAGAAAAAAATAAAACAATTTTCTTTTTTCTTTTATTTACAAATTTGCCACCTTCCCATATTTAATTACATCAGGAAATTTCACATGCATCTTAATGAGCAAGTGAATTTGCTCATTTATCGTTAGATATAGGCTTATTAAATCTAAGCTTCAAAATGCTTTGAATCTCCACCTTATGATTCTAATAATCCGAGCAAATTCTACATGTTCATTAAAGTACATGTGATCAAAACTGTTAATTACAAAATTGGTTATTGTCACACAATTATATATATACCAAATAAGCTAACTATTAAAAAAAAAGTATATTTTTAAATGTTATTGATAAATACGGAACAGAGGTATATTAATCGACATTATTTATTATAAAAATATAAAATGTGAGTAGTAGTTTCCGAGTAAATTACACCAATAGTATCTGAACTTTACCATAATTCACACTTTGGTACCTATATTACATGTTGTCCCAAAAATATACCTGAACTAACGATGACCGGAAAATTTAGTACATTTTCCCGGTCAATGCGGGTTTGATAAGTAAATTACACTAATGGTACCTAAACTTTACCCTAATTCACACTTTGGTACCTAAATTTCATTTTGTCTAAAAAATACACTTCAAGTAAAGATGAATCAATAATTTAGTATATTTGATCAGTCAACGTGAGTTTAACCATTTTAAATTAGAAATTTAGACCCATCATACACTCAATTAACATATACAATACTACTCTTTAGCTCTACATATATATTAAAGGGTAGTATTATAATTTTATGTTAATTGAGTGTATTGTATGTCCTAATTTTTAATTCAAAAAGGTCAAACTCTCGTTGATTGGTCACTAACCGATCAGATGTACTAAATTATTCGGTCACCTTCACTTGAGTTATATTTTTAGGACAAAAAAGTCCAGGTACCAAAGTGTGAATTAGGAAAAGTTCAGGTACCATTGATGTAATTTACTCAAACAAACTTGCATTGACCGGTCATTTACCGGTAAAATTTACTAAATTGTCCGGTCATTATTACTTCGGGTGTATTTTTGGGACAAAATGTAATCTAGGTACCAAAGTGTAAAATAGGTAAAGTTCAGATACTATTGGTGTAATTTACCCAGTAGTTTCCGAGCGGAAATAGATTTTCCCTTTCCTTTTCAAATTCTTTCTTCGGGTACTATAAATACCTCGCAAAACCCCAATCTCACCCTATTCCTCAAAACCCTTTCAAGCTCAAACTTCTTCAAAAATCAAAACCCTATCGCTTCGGATTCGTAGTAAAATCTCTCCCAACTGATAATGTCATCAACAGAAAACAACACCAACGGCGCCCTCTCGGTTCCTCCGGCGAACACGATCACTCTCAAGACAGCCGATGGCGAGTACTTCTACGTTGAGGAATCCATCGCAATGGAATTCTTGGTGGTGAAGAACTTTTTCGAAGACAACAATGATGCGAAGGCGGCCAGATCTGTGGTTCCGCTGCCGAATGTGCGCGCTAAATATATGTCCATGATTATCCAGTACTGCGGAGAGCAGCTGAAATTCCGAGAAGAATCGGGCCGGCAGGCGGAGAAGATGAAATACGATGAGAAATTCGTGGAAGATCTCAACAATGAAGAGATGGTTGAGATGATACTGGCGGTTAATTACTTGTGCATCAAAAGCTTTATGGATATGCTGACTCAGGCGGTGGCTAATAGGATCAAGAACTGGAGTGTGGAGAGAGTGAGAGATTTCTTCGGAATCGAGAATGATTTCACGCCGGAAGAGGAGGCCAAGCTTCGCCAGGAGTATCCCTGGGCTTATGAGGGTGTTGAGAACTGAATCGTTTTTTCTTTAAGCAATTGTTATATTATTATTTCTTTTATTACCTTTAAAGTAATTAATTAGATGTTCTGCTTTAACGAATTAATTGATTGATGATATTATATAAAGTTTACAATTGATCGTGATTTGGTTCCCGTTTGGTTTTGCTATTTGCTGAAATTATACTACTAGCTTGAAGCTTTCCAAACATAGAGTTCATTCTAATTTACACAAATTTAAAGTTTGGCTACTTGTTGGTGCGGAAAAGAATGTTTTTTTTCAAAAAGCAGAGATTCTTTGTTTTTGTAAAAAGGTAAACAGAAGGAATTTAAATAAATACCTAAAACATTGCCTTTTAAAGTGAAAAGACAGACAATAGATCAAAAAGTAGGTAAACAAACACATTAACATTGTTGTTCGAGAAGTGTTAATTTAGGCTCCGTACAAAATAGCATCAATATTGGTTTAAATTTTAAAAAATGGTATTAATTTAGACCTTGATAACGGAACGAACGTCATTAATACATTTTTTAGGAATGATGTGTCCAATTTTTTTATCAAGACTTAAATTGATACATTTTTTAAACAATTAAATCTGTATTGGTGGAGAAATTATACAATACGCCTGGCATACCACATCACAATCTGATGTGGTATGCTATGGCCAATGGAATAGAGACAAGTGTCGTTAATTTTAAATAATAATTAGAAAATATAATAATTTTAATTTTCTCAAAATCAGAGTCTGTATCCTTCTTCAAAAACTAGGGCCGACAACGATACTCCTGCTCCATTCCTTCTCCTTCCGCTGTCCACTCGCCATTGCTTTGTTCGTTTTGCTTATTCCACCCCATTCTTAATTATTACTTCTATCCCAAATATCTGAGTTTCTCTGAGCGTTGTTAATTCGATTTTCTCTCTTTTTCTCTGAATCAAACAGAGATTGTGAAGTTTTTAAAATATCAGTGGAATTGGATTTTGTTTATGGGTGTAATCTATTGTTTGACAACCTGCAAAATTTTAGAGAGAGAATGTGAGTTTATGTTATTTAGGCTTCCAAATGCCATTTTTGTTCCTGCTTTTTTCTTTTTCTCAGCAACCAAATAAATTCTGAATAAAAATTAAAAAGTGGAAAAGCTGGAATCTTGATATTATCAGTTGTTTAGTAGATGGGAAATTGTGAGGAAGCAAAAGAAATTGAAAAATAAAACGACTTTCACCTGCATATTTTGGCTCAAATTTTATATATGTACTGGTGTTAGATTTTAGATAACAAATATACTGAAATTTTAAACAATGATGGAAAGTGTAAACATTAACATTTGTGAATCTGTTGATAGAATGGAAAGGAGGTGTCAATGGCTGGAAACAAACGGAGAAGAGAACATGTCTGGCCGTATAAGGTTTCCGGTGGACAGTTTTTTAGAAGGAAGGGGATGCAAGATGAAATATTAATTTAATTATTTAGAAAAAATTAATGACACTTGTCTATATTCCATTGGTCATGGCATACCACATCAGATTGTGATGTGATATGTCAGGCGTATTGTATAATTTCTCGTATTGGTACTATTATATACATGGGGTTTAATTCATATTTTTCCAAAAACCATAGACTTATTTTGATATCTTATCCCTATTTATAATTCTAAACAAATAATTATTAAATCAGTTAAATTTTATTAAATAAATTTACACAAACAATTAAATCAATTAAACAAAACTAAATGAATATATGGGTCAATAATGACCAGAAGTTGACTTTTTTTTTGTTTGGATTACAACAGCAATACCAAGCTCAAGACGGAAGAATTTCTGTTTTGGAAGTGTGATATAGATGTACTAAAAAGAGTCATGATAGGAAACAAACACCTAGATAATAATAAAATCTAAAATTTTATATAAATAATCAACTAAAAAAACAGATACTTAATTAATTATAAAGTGTTAATATTTTATTGATTAAAATATAATGTAATTTTAAATAATTGATTTGATATTGGCTCGGTGCGTAGCCAATGGCGAATACAAAACTGTTCGGTTGGTGACCGATTTTACATGTGATGTATTAAAAAAAATTGCTAAATTGAACTTGTTTAATATTTTTCGTATATATACATGTTATAATCAAAGTGGCCAAGAACCAATTTTTATGTACCAATATAAAACTTCTCAAAATTAAGCTATATTGTGTTTAAGATTCTTAACATGTAAAAAAATTTGTGTGTAATAAACAAAAACCAGATTTAGGGACGACCTAATACAACAATAACAACAAAGCCTTAGTCCCGAAATGATTCGGGGTCGGCTAACATGAACCATCATATAAAACCGTGAAATCAAGTCGTGTCAGCGACGCAAATTCTCTTCCTCCACTTTGTCCTATCCACTGCCATATTTTCCTCAATCCCCAATAAACTCATATCACTCTCGATCACCCTTCTCCAAGTTTGCTTAGGTCTTCCCCTACCCCTCACCACTATATCCATTTGCTACTCTTCAGTCCTCCTAACCGGTGCATCAAGCGCTCTTCGTCTTACATGGCCAAACCACCTTAGTCGGTTTTCCCTCATTTTATTCTCAATAGATGTAACCCCTACTTTTGTCCTAATTATTTCATTACTCACCCGATCTTTCTCGTATGACCACACATCCATCTCAACATACGCATCTCCGCCACCGACATCTTATAAATGTGACAGTGTTTCACTGCCCAACACTTCGTACCATATAACAATGCTGGTTTGATTGTCGTGCAGTAGAATTTTCCCTTCAATCTATTAGGCATGTTGATAGGGACATTTTATCCCTATCTTTTGGGGGTAATTTACGGTTTATTTTTAAGCTAAATTGTTAGGTTTAGTGCTAGTTTATTGCATATTTCAATAAATTAGCAACAAGTAATAAATCATGTACCTTTAGTTGATTTTCGTCATTTTTAATAAATAAATAAATAAATCAAGTAATCTCGGTGTTCATAACTGTGCTTTGCAGGACAAACGTATAAGACGGAAAAGGCGATGAATGAACATCCACGCGGAGCGTAACATGTACCACGCGGAGCTTAAATCAGTGAGAAGTGTTTGATAAACGTCAGCAAATCATTTACGCGGAGCGTGACCCTTTTCACGCGGAGCGTGGACCTTTTAGAGGACAAAAATATGACTTCAGAAGCTCATCCACGCAGGGCTTAGGGTATTCCACACGTAGCGTGAAGTGTCGGTCACATTGTTCACATTGAGGACAGATTTGATACATTTTCGTATTTTCATCGTATCTCCCTCATACGAACTCGGATTGAGGCGATTCAAAATGCATTGGAAAGCTAAGAGAAAGATATACAAGTGACTAATAATTTCATCTCCAAATTCGCAGCGTAACAGGCTCAAATAATTAATCTAAGTTGCTGGACGTGTTGAAGCTTAGGAAATCTTTCATGGGTGTGAAATATGCAAGGGAGAAAATGAGAAAATAATGAAGCATCACATGCTTCATTATTCTACATCAAATTCAAAGTCTTCCTACCACTTTTACACACATTCAAGATCTCCATTCACATTCAAAGTCTTCATTTAAAGTCTTCTATTCACACTATGTAATTACAATTATGACCCAAGCTTGATTTGTGTATAAATAGAAGTGCTTGGCACTCATTTAGGGAAGTAGTTTTTAGATTTAAATTCAGATTTTGTATAACTAAACTCTACCACTTTGAGAGCTTGTTCGCTTGTTTCGTCACGTCGTCGAAGTTCCGTTCCACCCTCTTCCACCAAGCTCGAGAAGTTCCACCTCCAAGACCTAAGAGACGACCTTGAGTCCGGTTAGCTAGTTCCAAGGGCTGAGTCTTCCCTTATTGCTTGCTAATTAGCTTGTATTCTTCCTATGTACTAGGCTTGGTTGTATTCATATTCTTTTCATTCCATACTTATAATATATGATTTGCAATTCCCGTTTCTCTACACATGTTGATGTTTACTACTTGTTTTGATATTCGTAATTGATTATTATATAGGGGGACATGATACCCAGCGACCCGTAGGGACGGGTTATCTTTAGGGAACCATATAGGTGCTGCCCTACCAGAAGTAAGACACCGAAAACCGTAGGAATTGACAAGCCACGGAACTTACGGGCCCTAATTTCTGATCCCCAGCATTAGACACGCCTTGACTAGGAACCACGTCGTCTAAGTACTTCACGGGTCGGTCTGTCTCGTCTTTGCAAGAGTAAAGTATCAATCGTATATGTTTGGAGTCTTTGCTTATTATAATTATAACTTATCGTAATCTGTAGAGTTCGGTTATACAAGTCTGTCTCACCATAGTTTAGGAGTAGTTTGTACTTGTCACCCAAACCAACCTAAAGTATTTACCGCCTAGATAACGAATAGAACCGAGTAGTTTAATACTTGTGGTTATAAATCTCGTGGATTCGATACCCGGTCTTAACCGGATTATTACTTGATACGACGGGGTACACTTGCCCCTCAGTAGTAGCGTCTAGTAGAGTTAGAACACTTACAAAGATCATAACCATAATTATAGCACACTCATCATAACACATATATTTAACCGCACTACTAGATTACCTAACATCACATATCGGGGTCACAAAGGAAACCCGTAGCACTCTTCCACTTCGCCCACCCAGATTTAATCCTATGAGCAACATCTCCATCTACTTCTCCATCAGTTTGGATAATAGATCCTAAATACCAGAAGCAATCCGATGCCTGAACAACTCTCCCATCTAGGGTGATTGTCTCTGCCTCCCTACTCCTATCGCCCGCTAAACTTACACTCCAAATATTCCATCTTACTTCGGCTTAACTTAAAGCCTCTAGATTATAAAGTTTGTCTCCATAGTTCCAACTTCCTCTCCACGCCTTCTTTCGTCTCATCAACCAACATAATATCATCTGCAAACAACATGCACCATGGTATACCATCTTGAAGTGAACTCGTTAGTCCATCCATAACGACAGAAAAAAGAAATGGGCTTAGTGCAGAACCTTGATGCACTCCAATCGTAATAGGGAACTCTTTAGTCTTCCCAACACTTGTACGTACACTCGTGCATGCTCTCTCATACATGTCCTTTATGATGTCTGTTAAGTCCAAAATATACCTAAAATATCATTAATATTTACATCAGTTTTGCTATGAAATCGTGCTGTTTATATCTATTTAGAGTACTTTTACGTCCGAATATGTTTCTTTTATGCAAGGTACTTAAATATTTGGTAAAATCCAAATAGGAACGAAAAGATATAAAAAACGAAGGAAAAACCCTAAGTTAGGAGCCAAAAGACGAAGAAATCAGCACGTCGATACGAGGAAGACGAGAACGAAGTTAGAAACGGGAGAAAAATTCCTATTCTCGGTAGAGAATCCAAATTCTCTATGGGTCGCGACCGAGAATCCAAATTCTCGGTCGCGACACGCTAAATTCTAGCGCCTCTCTCCTTTATTTCGAAGACAAATCAACAGTTCCCTATTCTCGGCTGAGAATTTCCATTCTTGGTAAGATTAGAAATTCTGGCAGCACTACATTCACATGTTTAAAATCCAAGAAACGCATTCGTTCGGGTGGATAGGAACGTCTCTTCGTAGCGGATACGACTCTTCACAGCGGACACGACCCTTAGACACGACTGTTCAACATCTATAAATAAAGAGTTGATTTCAGAGTTAAATGAGAGTTAGATTTGTAAGATTAGTGCAGAGTTTATGCAGAAACTCTGACTCAGAAATAAGTCAGAGATTAGAGTTCAATTTCTGTAAAGCAATTTGCCGTACACACATTGTTTATCAAATAATTACAAACACAGTAGCATTTAGATTTAGATTAAGATCAGTTTTTATTAGTTTACATTCTGGTAGTAGACGATCCATCTCTATTCCGAAGATTCAGCGAGAAGAGTAAGTAGAGGATTCGACCCATGAGCCTGACAAACTCTAAACGAGGTTCGAGGAAAGGATTGACAACTCGTTCACTTGAAAGCCGACGAAAGCTTCCATGCTTCCTGTTCTCTGTAAACTTGTATCAATTCACAATTCATTTAATAAAGTTCATGCATTTCAATATATTTTTATGTAGCACTTCTGAGAAAGATTGGAAGTGAGTTCTGGTGTTTTCATTAAAACGTAGTTAAATTCAAAATCATTACAAGGAAACTTTGTTGAACACTTAGACAAATTAATCCTTATGCAAATAAGTGTTAATTTGGTTAAGGTAGCAATCTATCCCAGTCGTGGGAAAATTGTTTGCGGTTCAAAGCCTTTTAATTGAAGGAGTTTACATTATTACATTTTTATAGTTTATACAAAGTTTAAAGTTGTTTTCTTTGCTTAATGCAAACGAATACATTTAATCTCTTATTCTAAACACTAAACGTTTCTGTTTTGTAATTCATACTCAAAACAAAATTGATTTCTAACACTCTGCATATATTCTAATCTGATTCTTATTAATTCAATCTCAAAACCAAATCCAATTAAACGATTTTCCATATTATAAACCTAAAACGTGAATCAAACTAAATTAAAATAAGTTTTCGTTGAAAAACGTTCTCTGTGGGATCGATATCTTTTTATTACTACAAGCGAAACCGTGCACTTGCGGAAATCGCTCAACAAGTTTTTGGTGCCGTTGCCAGGGAACGCCAAATTTTTAACAAAAAATTATATTTTTCGTGTTTTATTCCGAACCTTGGTTTATAATATATGTATTTATTTATTTTTATAGTTTTTTTTATTTTATTTTGAGGATGATCGCTAGGACTAAATCCTCGTTGTTATTTAACGTTTGCATTTAGATATCTGCAGATAAAAAAAATACAAAAAAATCCAAGTTTTCTCAAAGAAGATAAACTGGAGATTTGATGCACAAAAGAAGTCTACAAGAAAGAAATTCAGCATGCAAATACATCAGAAGGGGAGAGGAAATTTTTCAAGAAAATTGCATATCAGGTTCCGCAACTGCAACAAGACAGATGATTTTTCTAGAAAAAAATTAACTCTCCTTAGAAACCTTTATCTCTTTTCTATAAACTTAACCTTTCACCAAAATGTCATATCTCTTTGTAAAAATTTTATTCAATTCCTACATTACACCCAAATAATTTCTTTTATCCTATCATTTCCTTAAATACCTACATATATCTCTCTAAGAAACAACCGATCAACTTTTCTCAGACAGATACAACAGAAAGTGGAATAGGGAACACAGTCCTTGAAATTATCTTATCCGCCATGAAAGAATTGTCGACTTTTACCATAGTTTCAACAATTTCAGTTCATGCACGTAGTTCTTGTTCATGCGCAGAACCAGAGGTTCGGGCATTCAATCGAATCAGTAGATCCTTAAATTGAGAAAACGTAAAAAAAAATATATTCTTTTTTTATATATAAATAAAATTATAGACATATATATATATATATATATATATATATATATAATATTTTCTCTTTTAACATAAAAATATTTTAGAATCGAAAAAGATAGAAAAAAATATATATTCATGTAAAAGATAGAAATTTAATAGCAAAGTTTGTAATTTAAAAGTTATAAGAATAGGATATATAGCTATTTCTTTTATGTTGTTTAAAGTTAGAAAAAATAAAAGACGTTGATATGGATTTGATAAACAGATACTAGATTTGGAGGATTTATATGAATAAGTCTACCTATTTAACTTATTAATACTTCCATTTAATATCCTACCTAATTAATATATATATATATATACTTCTTTTACATATTTGTAACCTTTATCCTATATATTATAAATTTAAGTTCCAGAATGAGCCTAATTCATAATATATGATATAATTTATTTTGGAAATTTATAACCTATTATATTAAACTAAAACACATATGAGGCTCCAATTTTTTTGGGCCCCTAGGCGGTGGCCTTGGCTGCCTTAAAGGCAAGCCGGCCCGGAAGTGCATCAAAGAAAATAACATAGATGTTGCCAAGAACAATTAGATGACAAAAAGAGATGTAAAAAAACAAAGAAAAAATAAAGACCACAAGAAAAAATGATTACCTAGATGGAGAGCAATCTAATAGCCACTCGAGCAATCGGTTGCAACTTTGCAACCATCTTTAAATCTGAAAAGGATAAAAATAGTTCATGCATAGATGGTCCATTAACATTTTTTTTGGTTAGGGATGGTCCATTAACATAATATATGGACAATAAAACTTCAAAGTAGACCCGTAATGGTTCTTTCAATCCCACTTTGTTAAGAAGTTCTAGTTTTCAATTGTATCTATAAACTTAAATAAAAAAAAACAAAAATTGTGTAATCAAGATGAATTTTCATATTAAATTACTCATTAAGAATATTACCCTTTTAATTCCTATTGGATTAAAAATTATCTAAATAATAAAAACATATGAAAAATCTTATCATGGTATCAAACATATGAAAAATTACAATAGTTTCAAAACTCCACATTTCCCAAATCCCTTTTTTTTTTTTTGTAATTTTATCAAATTTCATCAGATGTCATCTAATACATAAAGACCCGATTTGATCGAAATTGTCATGCTGTTTAGCGAAGCCACTTTTATGTATCATAAATATCATTATTAGCCATCCCAAATACAACAAAAATAGACCAGCTTCATCTTCATCTTCATCTTCAGATTTAGGCAAAAGTTTGATAATAATATTCTCTTTATCAACATATTCCAAGCGCTAGAGTATTAACAATTTTCCAATTCCAGAATAACTTTTTAATCAGACCTTATTTATCTGCATATTCATTGGTTTCAGTCAGTTGCTATATTCTAACTAAGTTACCTCTATAAGCTTCGTTTATCTCCAAACTCAAACCGTCGGCTGCAATGCTAGAGGAAGCAGAACAAAAAAAAAACATCAGAAGTGGAGAAAAGAAGAAATGTGAGGAAGATCTATGAGATTTCAAATTGAACGAAAAGTAAACCTACAATTCCCAATCTTACTGAGCCCTGTCTTATGTGTGTTCTTCATTCACATAGAACATTTTTAGAATAATTCAATGCATATAAAAATAAAGAAATGAAAAGATTGATTAATTACCTGTTCTGTACATCATCAACTTGGGCATAGTTTGGAAAGTTTGGAAGAGCAGAGAAGGGTTTTTTAGTAGAAAGAAACCCAACCGTGGAGTTTATAGAGTGCCGAACTTCAATAAATTTCTTCGATCTCTGCATTTCGATTTTACAAGAGTATTAATCTTTGGTTTCTGTTTGTCTCTGTTTGAATGAGTCTGAAAAAATGGCAGCCCTCTCAGTGCTTCTATGGATTAGAAACTGTATAAATAACTGTAGATGGAGCAAGAATTTAGGCGTAAGGAAGAGTGGAGAGGAGCAGTTGAGGTTTGTGTGTGCAAACCGTTGAGAAAGCGTGTAGATTGTAAATATGTAAAGATTTTACTTTGTTTTACTGAATTTTTGACACATCAGCACACATATATTAAAAGTTTGACACCTGTGAAACCTGTCGACAGATTTAGTATAGATATAGATAGATAGATTGTAATTAAGTTTTAAATAAAAGAAAAATAGGACTTGGGGTAAAACCAAGGGGGGTTAGGGGCCTCGAGCCCCGGCAGGCGGTCGGAGAATTGAGAAAAAAAATATTTAGTAATGGTGTCTGGTAATATTTTGGAGAGAATTATATTAACTCTATGTAGTATTATTTTAATGTTTAAAGGTAGATGAGATGGTTAAGAATGCTTACTTCTATTTAAAAGGTCTTTTTTCAATCTTATTTTTTTTTAAAAAGTTTTTATTTATTTTTATTTTATTTTTCAATAATTATAAAAACATGTTACCATTATTAATTAATTTAAATGGACTCTTTATTTTTATTTTGATAACAGTTTTGAATTTATTTTTAATATGTCTTTACCATTAAAAAAAAGTAGACATATTTAATATTCATTTTTATTATGTCTTTACCATTAAAAAAAAGTAAACATATTTAATTTTCTATTAGTTCAATGCTAGTTTTTAAAAAAAATGATAACATGATTACAGTTTTAATGCATTGGAGGCTAAAAAAATTTTGTCCAGCCTTAACGGGCTGTACTTTGAAAATTTACCGTCAACCGCACAGTTAATTTCGATTTTTTTTTACGTTTTAAATTTTTTTTACTGATATGTTTGAGCCTCGGGTCATCCGGGGTCCTGGTTCCGCCACTGAATATGACTAATATGTCTACCTTCTGTATAACAAACATATAAGATTTTTTTTCCTACAAAGGAAGGCAATTTTACAAAACACACACAAAATAGCGCTAATTGCTAAATACCAGATTATTATTTATGAACTCTTTAGGAATGAAAAAGCATTAACTTATTCATGTGCTAAGACATGAAAGTCTTGGATTATCAAATTTAACAATCAACATAAAGTTTAAGACCAACTATAATTGCAGATACAGTTCAAAAAGAAGTGACTAAGGGTCAGTTTCTTAAATAAAATGAAACCTCTAATTTTATCCACAAAAACTCTTTACCAAATAGGGTCTTTGTTTCAAGTGATCCGAAAGCTAAGTTAAAACAAACAAGTGAGTGCCTAGTAATAAGCCACTATCTCTTCTCTTAATAGAATTTAGGTCTAATATATCAGTAGTTCCCTGAATTTGTCCACAATAATAGATTGGCTCTTGAATTTTACAAGTATCTCACCAGTTCCCTGAACTGAGTTAGTATTATGGTTTTTGTATTTAGTTGTTACAGAATAAGTAAGTTTAGGAACTGGTGAGACACTTACAAAGTTTAGGGAGCTAATCAATTTTTATGGACAAGTTTAGAGAGCTGGTGATACGAAATAAGCAAGTTCAGGAAGGTGATGAAATATTTACAAAATACAAGGAACCAATCTATTATTATGGACAAGTTCAGGAACCGGTCATTTATGTATTAGGCCTAGAATTTAATTTTGGGTGGAAATTAAATGACTTTTGGCTTATATTAGGGCGTAAATCTAGAGGGAGTAATTAAATCGTGCAACTCTTTTCTTGCGCGGGTCAAAGTGATTTCAAAACTATTTTCTTCCGCAACTGAGTGTCATTTTTTTAAAATTTTTAAAACATTTTTCCCCTTTATTTTGAATTAAAAAAAAAATTTAGAGAATGATTCAATTAAAAAAATTTAAAAATTATAATTAAGCCAAAACTCTAAAAATATAAAATATTACTAGTAGTTTTCCGAGCGGAAATAGATTTTCCCATTCCCTTTCTAATTCTTTATCCGGGTCCTATAAATACCTCTCAAAACCCCAATCTCACCCTATTCCTTCAAAACCCTTTCAAGCTCAAACTTCTTCACAAATCAAAACCCTATCAATCATAGTAAAATCTCTCCCAACTGATAATGTCATCCGATGGCGAACACGATCACTCTCAAGACAGCCGATGGCGAGTACTTCTACGTTGAGGAATCCATCGCAATGGAATTCTTGGTGGTGAAGAACTTTTTCGAAGACAACAATGATGCGAAGGCGGCCAGATCTGTGGTTCCGCTGCCGAATGTGCGCGCTAAATATATGTCCATGATTATCCAGTACTGCGGAGAGCAGCTGAAATTCCGAGAAGAATCGGGCCGGCAGGCGGAGAAGATTAAATACGATGAGAAATTCGTGGAAGATCTCAACAATGAAGAGATGGTTGAGATGATACTGGCGGTTAATTACTTGTGCATCAAAAGCTTTATGGATATGCTGACTCAGGCGGTGGCTAATAGAATCAAGAACTGGAGTGTGGAGAGAGTGAGAGATTTCTTCGGAATCGAGAATGATTTCACGCCGGAAGAGGAGGCCAAGCTTCGCCAGGAGTATCCCTGGGCTTATGAGGGTGTTGAGAACTGAATCGTTTTTTTTTAAGCAATTATTATTATTTTTTGATACCTTTTAAAATTAATTAGCTGCTCTGCTTTAACGGATTAATTGATTGATGATATTATATATAGTTTACAATTGATCGTGATTTGGTTCCCGTTTGATTTTGCGATTTGCTAAAATTATACTACTAGCTTGGAGCTTTCCAAACAGAGAGTTTGGAATAATTTACACAAATTTAAACTGAATCACAACAATCATACATGTTTTTGAGAGAGATGTTTGACTGATTTTGAAGTTTTGACTACTTGGAGAGGTTTTAATATGGTTTTTGAAGAAGTGTAGGGTCTGTTTGTTTTAGTTGTTTGTTGTTTGTTATTTGCGGTAAGCTGCTGATTGGTGCTATCCTTAAATAAGAAGGATAATTTTGTCAATAACAAATAATTACAAACAGTTGTTCATGAAAAGACGCCGCAGTTTTCAGAGAAAATGCTAAACGCTGCAGTTATATAAACCTAACCAAACGCTATATTTCTTGCGATGTAGAATGAAATGTTAAACGCTCGTCCGAAAAGCTAAAACAAACCACTTAATTTAGGCTCCACGTATAAAATAATATAAATATAGGTTTAATTTTTTAAAAATGGTACCAATTTAGGTCTCAATAACGGAATGATATGTCATTGATATTACTCCGTTAAGTTCCGTCAATTGTACGTGGAGGGAGAAATCAGAACTTAACGAAGTAATATGAATGATGTGTTCAATTTGTTATCAAAAACTAAATTAATACTTTTTTAAATGTTAAATCTATATTGATACTATTTTATACATGGTATCCAATACTTTTCTAAAAAAAACTATACACCTATTTTAATACTAGTCGAAAACCCGTGCGATGCACGGGGTATGAAACTTTTATATAATTTAGATAAATAAATAAATTGACATATTTACTTTTAAATAATTTTATATCATGCTATGAAAAAAATTTATATTATGTATATTTGAAATTAATATATATTTTTTAATGATAATTCAAATTAAATTAATTTTAAAAATAATTGACTACTTTTTTATAGAATTTTAACTAAAGAGGAATGATTTATTTATTTTTATAAAATTCAATGATTTGTACTTTTTAGGAATTTTAATACATTTTCATATTCCAAATATTTTGTGAAATAATAATAATAAAATAACAGATTAATTAAGAAATATATTAGAATATAATAAAAAACTAAAAATTGAATTAAACTATAATTAAAATTAAATATTATATTTACGATACAAAAGAATTACAATATAGGTTAAACAAAAATTGAATTAAACTACAATTAAAATTAAATATTATATCTACGATAAAAAAGAATTACAATCTATGTTAAAATGGAAGCAACATCAATATATTATTCTATAAACTATTACAATCAATACTTTTCTAATGTTGCATATGAAGAAACTTTATCAATTCAATATGTTACATATAAAAAAATAAAATTCGTAAGAATTAGTCACAGATTCATCTTGATGATAATTATTTTGGTTGATGGAAGTTCATGATCACTAAGTATTCGAATTCAATTATTCATTCTACTACAATAACCCAATATATCTAATTGAATCAGTTTAAGATGATGATTTCTCCTATTTTCATCTCGTAATATCTCATCAAGACATTCGATCAATTTGTTCTTTATTCTTTCACTATATAGAATATCAGTTATACTCACAGATATCACTTATTTGACTTTATTAATATTTTCTAATAATTATATATTCTTGAATTTTGTAAGTAAGAAAAATAAACAAAAGAATTGAAAAAAATTGAAGGGACGAAAAAGATAATTAGGAGAGAACCATCTTCCTCTCGGGGGTTTTTTTTTTAAATAAGAGAGAATGTTTTTTGCCCATTAATTAAACATTTTATTTTTTCTTAATGAAGTATTAAGTCCATAAATTAATTTTAGTTAAATAGAATTAAATCGCAATTGTAACCACTCAATACAAAAAAAAAACGTTTTATAATTAATATGTGAAATTAATTATATTAATTAGAATCATTATGCTCAACATTTGAGAATTTGAAGAGATTCAAATAATAATATTTTTTTAATTAATATTTTTCAATAATTTGTCATATGATCATATTTTATTTTCATCTGTTAAAAACTCTTGAAATACTAACAATTTTGTACGAACCATAATATAATAGTTAAAAATTATATAAGCCAATGTTGCAAAAACAATTATCTCAATATCCATAATTAATGTACATTTTTAGGATTTTGAACATCAAAATTTATTTTTATTTACCTTGATTTTGAATTCGTATCTAGCATAATCCACATTCTTCAAGAATAAACATCTTATCAAGCGTATTAGACGCTTACAATCTCCTTATCTAGAAAATTGGAAAAAAATAACTTCTTGATAATAATAATAATATAACATAATTTATATTGAAATAAACTTCATTGTAAGTATAATATTCCAATATCTCTTTAATATTTTATTTAATATGTCTCAAACTTCAATGAACAACTATCATGTGAAACTTTATATCTATTTGTACCAAAATGCATAAAAATAAAAAATACAATCCATATCAATTAGCTAAACTCAAACTAAAAAAAATGTGTGGATTTCAACATGTTCCGAATTAGAAAAATTAATCTAACTTCAATTAAAACTAAAAATTGAGTTCATAAAAAGCCGAAAATCTAAATTTTAGTTAGAGTTAACAATCAAAATGATAACATCTAGGAACATATACTAAAAAAGAATGCAAATATACAAAATCTTTATTTTAGTCATTTTGAAAAATAAATAAATAAAAAAGAAAACATGGATAAGGTAGCGAGAGGTATGGAATCTGGATAACAACAGAAATGGAATTTCATCTTGAAAGATGAAACTATAACAACAATTGTTTAATAAAAATAAAATAACAGCACAATTGAGAAAGCCAAAAATTGAGTTCATATAAAGCCGAAAATCTAAATTTTAGTTAAGAGTTAGCAATCAACATGATAACATCTAGCAACATATACTAAAAAAGAATACAAATTTACAAAATCTTTATTTTAGTCATTTTGAAAAAAAAAACAAATAAAAAAGAAAACATGGATAATGTAGCGAGAGGTATGGAACCTAGGTAACGACAGAAATGGAATTTCATCTCTGAAAAATGAAACTATAACAACTATTGTTTAATAAAAAGAAAACAACAACACAATTGAGAACAAAAATAACTACAACATATGGAAAAAAAATTGAATAATTACCTTGAGAAACATAAGAATTTCTTGTAATTTTTGACACTTTTGTGTTTTCCGGTTTTAGTTGTTCATGCATCTTCTATTTCTGTCGGATTTCTTCAATTGAAGCTATCAGTTTGGAAAAAAAAAGACAAATAAAAAAAAACATGGATAAGATAGCGAAAGGTATATAACTTGGGTAACAACAGAAATGAATCTGAAAGATGAAACTATAACAACTATTGTTTAATAAAAATAAAACAACAACATAATTGAGAACAAAATAACTACAACATATGAAAAAAAAATCGAATATTTACCTTCAGAAATATAATACTATCTATCGTGACCAATGAATATAATGGTGGAATGCTACATATCATGCTTTATATAGAAGTTTATTTGTGACTTTTGGATTTCCTTTGCTTTGTGTTTTTTCATATTCCCGTAACTCTTGCTTTCTTTTATTATTTTAATTAATAGGCTAGTAATTATTTAATATATTATAAATATAAATTTGTTATTTTTAATTAATTAAATATTTTTAATCTGATTTTTTACTACGTTGACAACTCATCAAAAAGACCTCTAAAACACTTCTTCTCATTTCTCTCTGCTTCCGTAATTATATATAGTATAGATTTTATCTCTAACCACCAGTTAAATTTTATTAAATCAATTAAACAAAACTAAATGAATATATGGGTCAATAATGACCAGAAGTTCACTTTTTTTTTTGTTTGGATTACAACAGCAATACTAAGCTCAAGAAGGAAGAATTTCTGCTTTGGAAGTGTGATATCTATACAATATACTAAAGGGTAAAGTTCAAATAAAACCCATGTGGTTTCACTAATTTTCAGATAAAGGACTGTGGTTTACTTTTTGTCAAAACGAGGACTGAGGTTTCGCACTTTTAATAATGCTATTAAAACTATCTTTAACGACCTGAAAATGAAAATTTTCAAGAATTAAAGTTGTTTAATGTCATATTTTCTATGGAACTACATTTTCAATTTTAGAAAATTATCTTTTTTAGAACTTTCTCTCTCTAAACATTAACTTTCTCTCTTTACCAAACATCATCTAAATAATCTCGAAATAAAAAAGTTGAAGAATTAAAGTTGCTTAGAATATTAGTAGTTATTAAAATATGTCATTTTTGAAGTTATTAAGGGTGATTTTAATAGTATCAACCGAAAAAGTCCTTATTTTGCTAAAGTTGAAAACCTCAGTCCTCGTTTTGATAAAAAGTAAACCACAGTCCTTTATCTGAAAATTAGTGAAACCACGGGGTTTTATTTGAACTTTACCCCATACTAAATCACTATCTTAAAGCTGATGTGTAATTTTTGTAAGATTTATATGTTTTTTTTCTTAAAATTCTAAATTGTAAACGTGTAACCTTAACTGCTCATATTCTAACCCACATCTCTCTTCCTCTTTATCGCTGTACTCATATTCTTCTCCTTTCTTCCGTTGAGATAATGAACGATCAAAGCATTAATATCCTGGGCTGCTCCAGTGGTTGATTCTTCTTTGTTGGGTTGTCCCACGGATGAACTTTTCTTTTTGCATATTTGATTTTATCTTCAAGGTAAGAAATTTTCAGACCCTTTGTTCATTTCCTTTGATTTTGTTTTGTCCATCTTTTTGCTGATGAATGTCTCTATGTATATCAGTCTCTTCTTTACATTTCTTACATTAATTATTTTGCATCTCTTTTTTTCAATTCACTTTTTGGGACCATAGTGTTAGTACAATCCCCATTGCCGCAAATTTATTTAAATGGGTTTGATCCCAGTATTATCTTGATCCAATTTTCATTTAGAACTTGTGTCATATTTTTGTTGTTAGTGATTTCTTTTACTGAGAAAATCCAGTGTTTATGTTGAACAGTTCAGGTGGGTGGCCAATTGTTACTTTCTCTTGATCTCAATTTTATCAATGACACCAATCAGGTATGTTAACTTGAACTTGTGCCATCTCACTGTTTTATAACCACGAATATACTTCAAATGTTCGCCGGTGATATTATATATATATTCAAAGTTTCAAAATTGAATTTTAAAATGATTTCCCCTTTTTTCGAATTTGTGAGTTTTGGTCTCTTTTGAGAGAGGAGAAAAGCCTTTCAGAGCAGTTCCTATAATTGAAGATGGGGTTTTCACTTCTCCTAAAGGCAGATTACATGTACATTGTCTGATATACCATAGTCTATAGGATAAGAGTTTGCTTAATTTATAAACATAATGCCTTAGGTCATCCTGCAGCACCTGCTTCAATCTCACCTTCACTGGGGGAATGTAGATAGTTCTTGCTTTAATTTTATTTAGATTTCCTTCAATCTGCATCTCCTCAAGAGGTAAGTATTTTTCAATTTTCATTTTTTTCTATTACGAGCATCATTATTTCCAATTCACCTCTGATTTATCTCATAGACTACAAAAGATACTGATTCTTAAGTTAATCATATGTAAGATCGCTAACTTTATCAATAATGTTTCTGTAATTTTAGATTCTTTTAAGTTAACATACTGATTCACCAATTGTTTGTATGTTTTTACATATTATAAACGAAGCATGGTTTTTATTTAATTTATTTATAACCATTGAAGTTTAATTGTCTAAAGGATTGAGATGAAGGAAAAGAAATTTTATTCGCAAATCCTATTGGTATTTCTCCTTTTACAAATCATGCTTTTTATTTATTTAATCATACTACATATCCAACTGTTAGTTGGTTTTGAAGCAAAATTATTGGTTTATTACTTTTGATAGCTTTAAATGATTATATATTATATGAGCATTACTGTTATGACGATACTGGTGTGCTATTTTTAGGGAAAAAATCCTCTTTCCCGAATTCCCTGTCCCCTTCTCTGTCCTCCATTCAATTTTTGACACGTGTCCCTTTTATCTTACTTTATTGCTACTAACTATGGTTAGATATATTTAACTTTGGTTAAAATGTAGTTAAAGGGACACGGGAGACAGAGAATGGGACAGGGAATTCGGGACAGAAGATTTTTTTCCCTATTTTTATATAAGGCTTTTAATATATATTGTTAATATTAATGGTAAATTATCTTTGTGCATAAACTACCATTTTCACAGTATAACAAAAAAATATCATTGTTAATTTGAATAGAGATAGTGAGCTCTCCTCAAAGCACACCGTCACTCCCACTCACAAACCACCCGAGATAGAAAAGGAGAACCAAGAGTCATGGATTGAACGAGCGCCACCGTCGTCGATCTCTCACCACCGCCGTTGACTAAGCCATTGTTAAACAGAGAGCTTTGGTGGAAGCAGAAATTGTCAGCTATTGATGGAATCGCGCGGCTCCACCGCTTCGTTCCTTCGGCATCGACGGTGAGTTCTTTATCGACTGTTCTTTATTTTCTCTCCCTGTGACCGGTGGTGAAATTGTTAGACGAGATCGCCGGAGAGCTTCAGGAAGCTTGAAGGAATAGATTTGTTGCTCTGATTCTTTCTCCACCTTGTTTTGCCGGTGGTTTGGCCGTCGGTATTATTGTTGATGCCTTTTCGGCTGTTTCTGCATTTCCTGTGAAATTTTTATCTTGTTATCTGGCGATGTTTGGCTGCTGTCTGATTGATTTTGTTATCTGCGTTTTGTTGGTTATCTATTTGTTTGGTCTGTCTTGGTTTTGTTGTTGCCGACGAAGCTCGGTTTCTCTGTTTTGAGTTGCCTGCGTTGTTCGCTTCTCTGTTTGGTGGTGTTACTGTGGTAGTGTCGTTGGGAATTCTCTTGATTTCGTTCATTGGTGGGGGGCTCCTTTCGGGCTGGTGGTCATTTTGGTCAATTACAGTTGTGATTCTGGCTTTGAGTTTCGGTGAGATTTGGTGTCAGTGCTTTGAATCTTCCTCAAGTTAGTCCCAATTGAGGAATTTTACGGTTAAAAAATTGGAGACATGGATGAGCCCGTCGGTCACGCGGCTCTTTTTTCACTTGCGGCCCCTCGCAAAACGACACTGAAACCTGACATCACTGCCTCTTTTGTTAATGCCTTGAAATCCGGCTCGGATACCACAGAAACTATTCACCCAAGTCCTTCCGCACCTGTTATTCAAGACTTTGGCGGGTTTAAAGCAATTAAAATCTCACAGCAACTTTATGATAATCGTGTGGAAGCTTGTAAACATTCAGTTATCGGCAGAATAACCTTGGCTAAAGGTGATTTACCTTGGAAACATCCTGACCTTAAATTGAAACTCAATACTATATGGGGAATGAATATGAAGTGGAAATTGATTTCTCTGGGAAAAGGGTTTTTCCATATAATTCTCAATACTGCAGATGATTTGAATAGTGTTTGGAGCAAAGGAGCTTTGGCTTTGAAGCCAGGAATTCTACGTCTCTCTCCGTGGCAACCAGGATTCGATCCTGTAAATCATAGATCAACGAGCGTGCAAATTTGGGTACGGCTTTACAACCTCCCATGGGAATTCTGGGATAAACAAATTATCGCTGACATTGCAAGAGTTATTGGAGTGCCGCTCCGTTTTGACAAGAACACAATTGACGGGGAGTTCGGTCACTTTGCAAGGATCCTGATTGAGTTAGATCTTTCCAAGCCTTTGCAGAAGGAGATTAGAGTTGACACTGATAATCTAATAGTTTGGGCACAAGTATTTTATGAAAACTTGCCGGGTTTTTACTCGGAATGCAATTCTGTGGGACATGTGATGACCAATTGCAGAAGAGTGTCGGACAAAGGGAAGCCGGACAGAAAAGCTCCTATTGATGAAGGCAAAGTAATAGCACCACAGGAAACAAGGAAGGAGCCTCCTAGACGCCAAATTTGGCAACGTATAGAAGGGGCCGAGGGTTCCAAAAATCCTGCCTTGGATAAGGAACCGCAAGCCTTGAATCATCAGCTGATGCCGCCGCTCTCCCTTTCGAAGGAGGGTGAACTCTCTTCTCCTCTAGTTGACCCAAACAACCCTCCTAGAGTTGACCCTACTTTGCAGCAGACAATTGATAATGACTCCTCGGATTGTGACGAGACGGAAGCGGAGTATGAAGGAACAATGGGTACTGCTATTGCTAATGATGGGTAGATGGTTATTTTCAAGCCTCTAAAAGCCATGGAGCATCCAATGCCTTTACAATCAATTCATAGCACTGATGAACTTCCACTTCAGGAGGTGACCGCGACTGCGAAATCCAACTGGGCAGATGAATGTGATTTTGAAGAGGAGTTAACCAAATCTGATAACGATGATAGTGACTGGACCCCGGTTTCTTCGAAAAAAAAGAAGCGCAACAAGAATAAGAAACAGCAGCAGCAGTTGATTCCTCTGCGGACCTCAGGTAGAACTACCCAATTACCTCTCTGTCTCCGATGATTGCTCTTTTTTGGAACTGCAGGGGCATTGCTAACGCCTCCACTCAACGACGGGTGCGTAACATTTGTTTTGCTCACAAACCTTATGTTCTGTGTCTTGCAGAGCCAATGGTTAGTTTCAGTTCTCTTCCTCCTACTTTATGGATGAATTTGAATATGGATTTAGTTTTTACTAATCCACAGAATTCTTTGTGGATCTTCGTCAAATGTGATACTCCTGTTTCTTTAATTGTTAGACATGGACAACATATTACTTTTAATGTTACGGTTGATGATATGGAAGTTTCTCTCTCTGTTGTTTATGCTGCTAATTGCCCTATTGCTAGACGTGATCTTTGGGATAGTTTGGTTTCAGTTGCTCAAGTTTGTTCTGGCCCTTGGGCAATGATTGGTGACTTCAATGTGGTGCGTGGCTCCCATGAGAAATTAGGGTTGCCCCCTAACCGGTCGGCTTGTGATGATTTTAATAATTGCATCGCTCATTGTGATATGTCTGATATTGTTACTAGAGGTGCTTTTTATACTTGGTCTAATGGTAGAAGAGGTGACCAACGTGTTGAATGTAAGCTTGACATGGTGGTTGGGAACTTTAATTTTTTCAATGTTTGGACTTCTGTGCACTGTGTTGCTCTCCCTCGACACTGCTCCGATCACACACCTTTGCTCCTGGATTGTGCGGTCATCAATAATATTATCCCTCGGTTTCGATTTCTTCAAATGTGGATCACTGACCCGTCTTTACAGGATATTATTGTTTCCAGTTGGGCTGAAACCACCCCTCATTTGCATCCCATGCAGCGTTTGAGCTATAAGCTTCGACGTCTTAGACCGATTATTCGGGATTGGAACAAAAACAGCTTTGGGCATTTGTGCATCAAAATTGATTCTGCTGCTAGGGCTCTCTCTGAGGTTCAAGAGCGAATAGCCAGAGAAGGTTTTTCTGATTTACTTCATCAGTAGGAGCTGCAAGCTCATGCCAACTATGAGGCGTCCCTTTTACAACAGGAAATTTTCTATAAGGAGCAAAGTAGAACCAAATGGCTTAAGGAAGGAGACCGTAACACAAATTTTTTTCATCAGAAAGTGGCTAGGCGCAAATCCAAGATGGGGATTCGGCATCTGAGAATCAACGATGAGCTCTGTTCTGATAGTAGTATAATTGAACAGCATATCCTGGGGTACTATTCGGAGTTGTTTGCTGCCCCTGATATGGGGAATCGAGATTTTACTATTGTCAGGGACATTATACCTAATTTGGTGTCTGCTGCTGATAATGATATGCTTACAGCTATTCCTAATCCTGAGGAAGTTAAAGCTATTGTTTTTCAGATGGATGATCAGAGTGCACCTGGTCCGGATGGTTTCACTGGAGCTTTCTTTAAAACTTATTGGGATATTGTCGGTGCTGATGTTTCTACTGTTGTTCATAGTTTTTTCTGTACTGGTTGGATGTCTACAGGCTGGAATTCTAATCTCATAGTGCTTTTACCTAAGGTGTTAGATGCAATTACAATTGACCAGTTCTGTCCCATTGTCCTGAGCAATTTCTGCTTTAAAATTGTGACTAAAATCCTTGCTGCTAGACCTGCTATCATCGCTGAATCTATTGTTTCTCCGCAACAATTCGGGTTTATTAAAGGCCGCTCTATTACTGATTGCATCTCTGGAGCCTCTGAAGGGATTAACCTTTTAAATAAATCAACGTTTGGCGGCAATATGGCGGTTAAGGTGGACATGAGAAAAGCGTTTGATACTATTGATTGGGATTTCTTGATGGAGGTTCTGGGTTCTTATGGCTTCAATGATAAATTCAGAAATTGGGTGCGGAGCATTTTTAATTCTTCTAGAATCTCTATCCTAATTAATGGGGCTGCCAAGGGTTATTTCTCGTGCACTCGTGGTGTTAGACAGGGGGACCCTCTTTCCCCTTTCCTTTTCTGCATCGCAGAAGACTTTCTAAGCAGGCTTATCACGCAGAGAGTGAATATTGGGGCAATTCAGCCGTGTATGTATTCCAGGAATGTAAGTTTTCCTAGCCACCTTTTATATGCAGATGATGTCATTTTGTTCCTGAGGGCCACTAAACGCAATGTTAGAGCAATGACAGATATTTTTCATATCTATTCTACTCTTTCCGGTCAGAACATTAATGTGAATAAGTCCACTTTCTTCGTGGGGAACACTCTATCTTCCTCTCGGGTTACAGAGCTCCGGAATCTGATGGGGATGTCTCAAGGCAGCTTTCCGTTCAATTATTTGGGGGTCCCTCTTTTTCTAGGTGCACCTAAAAAGTGTTGGTTACAACCTACTGCAGACAAAATTATTTCTCGCTTTGGGAATTGGAAAGGTAAATCTCTCTCCATGGGTGGCAGGCTTGTTCTTATTAATTCAGTAATTAGCAGCTCCTTGCTCCATTCCTTTGCTGTTTATCGTTGGCCCCGTTCTCTTCTTAAGAGAATTAATCAGGCTATGCGGAATTTCTTGTGAACCGGGGATATTCATTCTAAAAAGTTTATCTCGGTTGCTTGGAGTACGGTTTGCACCCCTCGGTCTACCGGCAGTTTAAATGTCCCTAATATTGCCGACGTCAATACGGCTATGCTCCATAAATTATCTTGGCGGGTTCTTCAAGAGGACAACATGATTCCTAAACTGTTAAGGGGTCGGCTGCTTTCTGGAAACAATATTCCTAAAAAAATCATTGGCGGCTCTTCCATTGGGGTTTCTCTTCGTTTCAGTCTCATTGCTGTACAAAATAATATTTTTTGGAGCATCGGTGTCAATTCCAGACTTTGCTTCTGGACTGATAATTGGATTGTCCCTAATATTGCTACTCAATTGCAAATCCCTCTCTCTGCGCAAAATGTGTTGAAGGACATGGTCTCGAATTTTATTGTTGATGGTGCTTGGGGACCTAACCTGCCGGTAAGCGCCAATATTGCTCTCTCTATTAACCAGGTTCGCCTTGGTGGTCAGGAAGATGATGTCTGTTCCTGGAAACCGAGCTCAAATGGGATTTTTACGGTGAGATCTGCTATGTCTATCATCCATCCTTACCGTTCAGTTGGTTGGGCGCGTTTCCTTTGGAAAGAATTTTTGCCACCTTCAAGATCTATTGTTTGTTGGAAGGCAATTCTAGGGAAGCTTAGCACCATGGATTTATTACGTGAAAAAGGTCTCATAATAGCTTCGCGGTGCCCTCTATGCGAAAGGAGTGAGGAATCTATTGCTCATATTTTTCTTCAGTGCCCGTTCTCTTCACATGTTTGGCGGAGTATCGGGGGTGCTTTTGGGATCTCTGTTAATTGCACCTCGACTATTAAAACTTTAATTATTTCGGCAGACCTTACAAATTTCAGCAGTCAAATTTTTCAATTATGGAATTCAGCCATAGTTAGCGGTTTCTGGACTCTTTGGAAGGTTAGAAATGATAGCGTCTTTAATGATGTTAAACCTTCTATTACTCTCACATTGAAGACTATTTGGAAGTGTGTGAAGGAGGCTAGTATTGGGATGAAGGGATATATGCACAATACCGTTCTTGATAAGAAAATCCTGGACAATTTCGGAGTCAAGGGCATTGCTCGTCCGGCTCTTACTGTTTTCTCTCTGAAATGGCAGCCCCCTCCTCAGCGGTGGATTAAAGTTAACACCGACGGGGCAGCAAGCTTGACAGGAGCGGGAGCGGGCGGAATTTTTCGGACTTTCCGTGGTTTTCCTTTAGCCTGTTTTGCGCATCCTTTGGGGCAACAACAAGCTTTCATGGCTGAGTTGAAAGCGATGACCATTGCTATCCTTAAAGCAGCTGAGCGGAATTGGTTTCCTTTGTGCGTTGAGAGTGACGCAATCTATATGATTAAGTTGCTGAAATCGAGATCGAGAAATGTTCGCTGGAGCCTTCTTTCGGATTGGTTGATTTGTCTTGACATTATTCGTACTCGTGCAGTTCGAATTTCTCATGTGTTTAGGGAGGGGAATGCAGTTGCAGATTGTCTTTCCAAGTTTGCTGTCACAGCTACATCTGATTGTTGGTGGAACTCTTTCCCTGATTTTTGCTCTAATACTGTGTTTAGAGATGCAAATAGAACAGAGTATTTTCGCTTGGTTAAGTAGGCCTTTGCCTCCATTGTATTGAACTTTTCCTTTTTCTTTTTAATAAAGTTTTTTGGTTTCTTGGTCGGGGTTTGGTCGCTTGGTTGGTGCCAACCTAGTTGGGATTAACCTTCTTCCTTCTCTCCTTGAATCTCAATTTCACTTAAAAAGAATAGAGAGTGAATTAATCAAATATTCTTAGGTTTCTACTTTAGTGTCATTTTTTCTGGACAAGCAATTTTTGGAATTTGAGATGTTGTATCTGATTTTTTACCTAGATGCTTCTAAAAATATATAAAGATAGCTAGACTTTCAAATTGTAATTGTTATTAACAATTGCAGCAACAATCGACCAAAAGATTTTATTTCTATTAATGAGCTTTTCGGTCAATAGCCCATATTAATAGGTTAATTATTGCTTACTGAAATTTCATTTTTTCTTTTCAGGAAACAGAGAAATATAGTCATTATAATAAAGGAAAGAAGAAATGGAAGTTAATTTTTTGCAAGGAAAAAGATAAGGATGGTGTGGAATTATATATCCTTTTGGGTATATACATTATAGCCAATAGTTTGTGCCTTTCACTCTTTGAAGGTTAATGAATTTCACTCCCAATGTAGTTAAAAAAAAGGTAGAGTAAAAGAAAAGATACATGTGATGGGTAGTTTGTGTCTTTCACTGTTTATATGGTTAATGAATGTAGATAGAAAAAAATGGAGTAAAAGAAAAAAATACATTATGGGATAGGAATGGAATTATCCCATTGAGAACACTCTGCAGACTATGTTTAATTAAATTTATAATTTATTTAATTTGTTTATTAATTTTAATGGATAAGGATACGTTACCAGTTAGTACTCGCAAATCAAATAAGGCAATAATGGAATTCAAAATGTATACATATAGTGTAATGGGACATGACAAGTAGTTTAAATAATAAACGGATAAAGTTACGAGTGTGATATTAACGACGGATTTCCCGTTATCATTGCTAATTTTAATCAAATATTTAATAAGTTCAAAAATTATTTTGCTAGGCAATATTGGCAATGCTATGTTTTTTAAAAGTGTTATTGGCAATGCTGTGTTATTATAACTAAAATTAGATGAAAATAAAATATATAGCTTCAAAAATAGTACAAGTACAAATTTTTATATATATTACTAATATTTTTATAAAATAATTAATACAAATAAATAATTGCAATTTAAAAAAAACAAATAATTGCAAAGAAAATTAATTTTCTAGAAACTCCGTGTAATTGCACGGGTATAAAGCTAGTAGATGTACTAATCATTAGTCAAGTCATGATCTCAGAAATCAATTTACAGCTTTTCCGTGGCCATAGGAAACAAACACCTAGATAATAATAGAATCTAAAATTTTGTATAAATAAATAACGATCCTACTAACGGACGCCCCGGGGCGCTAGATAAGAAAATTAACTGTCATTAATTGCTATTTTAAAAGAAAAAATAAAACGATGTCATTATTATAATTAATAATTGATCGTTAATCATTTTTTTACTAATTGATTATTAATCTTTTTTTACTAATTAATCATTAATATTTTTTTAACTAATTGATCATTAATTACTCCATTTTATTCCCACCATAACATCTCATTCCCTCTATTTTCTATTCCCACCATTTCATCTTCCCTTGAAAATTTTATAATTTTTTCAACTTTTTTTCATCTTCCCACCATAACATCTCATTCCCTCTATAATATTTCCCACCATTTCACATTCCTTTTGAGATTTTTTCTTTCAATTTCTGCAGATTTTTTTCTTTCAATTTATATCCTCACTTTCTTTCCACCAACAAAAAAAAATCAAATTGGCCTTTGAAATTTAAGGCCTGAACATGCCCTCCACTTCCTTCTCGCCATTTCATTTGTCCAATTTAACAATCATATCTCATCCTAATCAAATAAAAGAAATAGGATTTTCAACTCATAAAATAAAAGAAAAATCATAATTAACAACTCATAAAGTAGAGGGAATGAGATATTAAGACTTTATAATTAAAAGTGTAATCTGATTATTATTATTTTTTTGGCGGAAAAAGGAATGGGAAAAAAAGTTGAAAAAATTATAAAATTTCTAAGGGAAGATGAAATGGTGGGAGTAGAAAATAGAGGGAATGAGATGTTATGGTGGGAATAAAATGGTGTAATTAATAATCAATTAATAAAAAAAATGATTAATAATTAATTAGTAAAAAAATGATTGATAATCAATTAGTCAAAAAAATGATTGATGATTAATAATGACATCCTTTTATTTATTCGTTCAATGTAGTAATTAATGACAATTATTTTCCTTAACGAGCGCCCCGGGGGCGCTCGTTAGCTTTTGCCAATAAATAATTAAAGAATTTATTAATTATATATAAATAATCAACTAAAAAACATATAATTAATGTAATTTTATAATTAATTACATTACTAGTGGTTATGGTAGGTTCGACAGCCACAAGGGACCGGCCCTCCTATCTCCACCCTTGTGCATAGCTAATGTAACGTGTCGCCCACATAAAGTATTTATGCTAATGTAACAACTTCTCTACACTAATAGTTATACATAGAAATGGAATAAGGTATAAAAATATTTGTAATGTTGGCAACCAAGAATAATTTTATATCTTACGCCTATCCTAATTTTTGTAAGTTTAACCAATTTTAGATATATAGACATATATATAAAAAAAAGGGGGGCGGCCCAGTCGCACTACGCGTCCCCGCTGAGCGAGGGTCCAGGGAGGGGTCCCACCACAAGGGTGTACTGGGGGCAAGCCTTCCCCTGCCAATTTATTTGGCAAGAGGCCGCTCCTAAGACTCGAACCTGTGACCTCTTGGTCACACGACAACAACGTTTACCGTTGCGCCAAGGCTCGCCCTCAATATAGACATATATATACACGGAAAAAAAAATTATAAATATTTTATCTCGTATTTAACATGCATTGGACAAAAAAAAAGTATGTGAATATATAGTAGAGTTTAAAGATATTCCACCTCCGTTATCGTAGAACATGAATGGTGGATTGCATTTTTTTTTTAAAGTTATGGTTAATTTGCTATTAGCTATCAATATTAGAAGGTATTTTTATATTTTATCCCTGTTCCAAAAGCAATTGCTTTTCCATGCTAAATACCACATGATTTCATGGTATTTACCTTACTCGGGTAATGGATAGAGTTGGTAAAATTACACATGATTTAATTATATATACGACACATATTTTTAGTGTCTGGGTTTAGCTTAATAGGTAATGCGTCATTTTTTGCTTGACATTAATACGTAATTTTTTTATATAATCAATACATAAATTTTTGAATTGAATTAGAGTTGACTTGCTAACTCAAAAAAGACACGAATATTTAAAATTATTATCATATTCTCTCATATTTTACATGTAAAGGTAATAAAATTACAATTACTACTTTAAACTAAACATGTTCATGGGTCAAACTAGACCGGGCCTAATGGGTTTTTATATAAAAATACTCATCCCAAGCCCAGCTCAGTCCATTATTAATTTAGACGAGTTAGGCCCGACTCAAAAATCAAATTCCAAATTCAACCCATATAAGCCCACCTAAAAGTATATGCCACATAATTATGATTTAGTTTATGATATTGTTCCGCGTATGGTCTCTGACTCGGATAATGAATCGCTAATTAAATGTCTGGATATGAATGAGGTTCGCTTGGCTTTTTTTCGATGGATAAAGGCAGTTCGCCTGGACCTGACGGGTTTACTGGGGTTTTATTTCAGTCTTTTTGGGATATTGTTGGATCAGATGTCTTTGCTATGGTCAGAAGTTTTTTTACGAGTGGTTTGCTTCATCCTGGTTTGAGTTCAAGCATTATGGTCCTTATTCCGAAAATTGAGGGGGCGCTTTCTTTGGATCATTTTAGGCCCATTGCTATGAGCAACTTCAGCTATAAAATTATTGCAAAAAATTTGGCGGACAGGCTGGCTTTGGTTGCTTCCCGCATTGTATCACATAATCAGTTTGGTTTCATTCCTGGAAGGAGTATTCATCAATGCATATCCTTGGCTTCGGAGGGCACTAATATGCTGCGGAAAAGATGTTTTGGCGGAAATTTGGCTTTAAAGGTGGATATCAAGAAAGCATTTGATACGATAAACTGGAATTTTTTGTTGGCTGTATTGGATGCGTTTGGTTTTTCTTTACAATTCAGAGATTGGATTTTAAACATTTTATCAGCTGCTCGGATATCAATTCTCAATAATGGTGTCATCACTGGATATTTCAAATGCTCTAGAGGGGTTAGACAGGGTGATTCCTTATCTCCTATTCTATTTGGAATTGTTGAGGACTTTCTTAGTCGCTGGCTTCTTCTTCTGAGTAGCACTGGACGTCTGAATCCGATGCGTTATACCTCATCAGGGGTCTTTCCCACTCACTTATCATATGCAGATGATATTCTTTTATTTTGCAGGGCTTCTGTGAATAATCTTGTTGTTATCAAGGAAGTCTTTGAGATGTATGGCTCTATTTCGGGTCAATGTGTTAACTGGAATAAGTCGGATCTTTTCCTGGATTCTTTTGTCACTGCTAGACGTGGGAATCATCTGGCCGGTATAATTGGAATTCGTCGAGGGGAGATTCCTTTTCGCTATCTTGGTGTCCCGTTATTTTTTGGCCGGCCAAAAACTTCACATTTAAATTGTTTGATGGACAGGGTCCTTGCCCATTTTACTAAATGGAAAGGCAATTGTTTATCAATGGCTGGTAGAGTTGCCCTGGTAAATTCTGTTATCACTGGGAGCTTTATTCATTCTTTTATTATTTACAAGTGGCCTGCTGCGTTGCTCCGCCGTATGACTAAAAGTATGCGAAATTTTGTATGGTCCGGTTTAATTCACTGTAGGAAGCTGGTAACGGTTCCTTGGAAAGTATGTTGTCAAAATCTCAAAGATGGAGGGCTTAACATCAAGGATTTGTTTCTTTTAAACAAGGCTCTGACTGGGAAGATGGCTTGGGGCTTAATTCAGGACAGCTCGCTCTGTTTTAACTTGCTGAGAACCCGATTCTTAAATAAAGCAGGACAGCCGCGTCATTTGGTTTTGAACTCGTCTGTTTGGGCTTCAGTTAAGGAGATTTATTTGGAAATTTCGCAACATTGTCTCTAGTGGATTGGTCAGAACTCAGGCTTAAACTTTTGGAACGGGGGATGGATGTGTCCCTCACTGGCTGCTCAGGTTGGGTTAACAGCTCGACAGCAACGTTCTTGTTCGGATTCGGTTGAAAATTATCTGGATGGAGATAGTTGGAATAACCTGCCTGTGCTTCCTTCAAACGTTGAGGGTAGGGTTCGACGCATTAAGCGTGGAAAGGACACGGAGGATAAATGCGTGTGGAAGCCTGCTATGAGTGGGGTTCTTACTGTTAAATTATTGTATGCTTGGCTTAGGGATCCAGTTGATCAGCAACAATGGTGTCATTTCCTTCGACATCCGTGCGTTCCTCCTGCACATTCGTTGGTGGCATGGCGTGCCTATCTCGGCTATTTGCCTACTCACGACAAGCTGAGATTACGTGGATGTTTTATTATCTCGCGCTGCAGCTTATGTTTGTCTGATGTGGAATCAATTGATCATCTTTTCGTCTCATGTCCGTTTGCTAGAATTATCTGGCAAGGTATTAGCTTGTTGTTTGGACGCCGGATCAACACAAGCTCGACACTTAAAACTCTCATAAGTGATGCCATTGTTCAGCGCTTTAGCTCTCAAATCTCTGAATTATGGGCGGCTGCAATTGGAAATTCTATTTGGGCGTTATGGATTACTCGGAATAGATGCATTTTTTAGGATGAAAAACCGGAAACAGTAATGGTTTTAAGACGCATTTGGAGAGCCTTGAGAGAATCTTCTCACATGGGTCGGGGTACTACATGGAATTCGTTAGTGGAAATACAAATTTTGGGAGAGCTCGAGATTCCTAAAAGGCTTGCTAAAGGGTCGCGAATCATCTCGGTTGTTTGGCAGCTTCCTCCGAGGGATTGGACGAAGATTAACACTGATGCCTCTGTATCGGGTTCCCCTAGACCGGCCGGGTGTGGAGGAATTTTTCGCTCAAGTACTGGTTTGTGTCTGGGAGCATTTGCTTTTCCAATCACCAGTTCGTTTGCCTTCCTTGCTGAGCTGTCTGCGGCTATTCATGCTATTGATTTGGCTTACAACAAAGGTTGGCGGAAGATTTGGATTGAAAGCGACTCTATGTATGTAGTGCAGATGCTGAAAACCAAATCCACATCGGTTCCTTGGGTAATTAGACAAAATTGGTTAAATTGTTTAACACAGGTTAAAGCTATGAACTGTGTTATTTCTCATATTTTCCGCGAAGGCAATCAGGTTGCTGACTCGCTTGCAAACTTTGGACGGACGTCTTCTAGTTTTACGTGGTGGGATGATATTCCGGGCTTCTGTGAATCGGCTTTTCTTCACAATAGGGGAGGACGGTGCTTTTACCGTTTCTCTTTATCATGTTCTGTTTTTTTATTCTTCCATTCTTTTGTATTCAGATTTTTTATTTTTAATTTTTCTTTTAATAATATTGGTTCGGGGGTCATGGGGTTGAGGTCGGGGGTGCCAGCATAGCTGGGATGTCCGTCTTCGGCTCCTCCTCGATAACCAGCCTTTAATAAAAAAAAAATTATAAAGATACAAATTTCTTAATTAATATTAATAAGGCAGATCGGTTCGTGCTATTTTCATCAATCTCAAGCCCGCCCAAAAAAATAGACGAAATTTAGCGGGTTCGGACCGGACTGGGCCTAAGATCAATTTCAATTGTCCAAACCCGACCCAATTGACACGGGTCTGGATGGGTACCTCAGTTTGTGGATAGATCTACTTTAAACACAACTCAAATCTCTCATATTTTTTACATGCCATCCATAATAGAGATAATAAACTTACATGTTTGACTTGTAAACTTATATAACCAACCGATTCTGAAGGACAAAATCATTACAAGAATCCAACATGATATTAGCGGATTTTTAGATGATTATTGTGAATATGTTAATCCAAAAATGACATAAAATATTTAAAAATATTACCATATTCTTCTATAGTTTAAAATGCCACTATTAACATATGTATATAATAAAATTATATGTGATCTGAAAATATAACATGAAATCGACACTAAGGCTCTGTTCTTTATTACTGAAAAAAACTGAACTGAACTGAACTGAACTGAACTGAACTAAACTGAATGCTACTGAACTGAACTGAACTGAACTGAACTGAACTGAATGATACTGAATACTGAACTGAACTGAATTTAACTGAATGCTACTGAACTTAACTGAATGATACCGAACTTAACCGAATTTAATCGAACGTAACAATAATGATGATATTAGACTTTAAAATAATTTAATGATAATATTGGACATTAATAAGCTTATAATAATAATAATAATAATAATAATAATATTTCTACCAAAAAAAATAATATCAATAATAAATAAACATATTATTAAAGATTAAACTAAATTAAATATCAAATAAAATCTAGGCTCGATAAAATCCTATGACATTAAATAAAAATGAGTATAATTTAAATTAAAAATATAAATTACATACAAACACAAATTTATATATAATTTAAAGCCTATGAAATTAAATACAAATATTTATATGAATACACACTCTTAACTTTTTATTACAATTAAGTACTAAGGTACAAAAATACCTTTAACATTTTGGGTCTGGGGTTATTTTACTCCTAACGTCTAAATATGAATTTTCATATGAATACAAAATCTTGACTCAATTTATCAATGTTAAGGGTAAAATTGCTATTGGCTTCTAATATTAGGGATAAAATTGCACTATTTGAGATATTAAGGTAGTTGAGCCAGTTAATTTTTTAGAGCATTGTAATGTAAACGTATTAATATAATATTTATTTACTTTTCGCAAAATTTGCAAATAAATTGTACCAAATAATTATAATTATAATAAATAATGATAATATATATAATGACAAATCATAAATTATATATAAATATAATTATAATAAAAATAGATAAATTAATATATAATAAATTATAATAATTATAATAAATTGCCTGAAATTATAAATAAATAATGATAATAATAATAAATTATATATAAATAATAATAATATATAATAATTATAATAAATAATGATAAATTATTGAATACTGAAACTGAATACTGAAACTGAATACTGAACTGAACTAAACTGAACTGAACTGAACTGAACTGATTACTACTGAACTGAACTGAACTGAACTGAACTGATTGTTACTGAAATTAAGTAATAAAGAACAGGGCCTAACCCAATCAGGTTGACACGATATGTTTTTGGTTGGGTTGCAATCGAATCATTTGATACTAACCCCCGAAAATTAATAGGACACTAACATGGTAATAGACATTCCTAGTAACAGAGGTGATAATCCCATATTCCATAGGTTCATTGTTGACAAGCAATAGTCCTCCATCTTAATACAACTGGATGAATTGAGTTTGAGATCGACCATAACAAAAAAAATACATTAAAGTGGTTCATCTTTTAGAAACGAGGTAAATGCCTCCCACTATGTATAGTTGAATGCATTTGGTGGACTTGTTTTTTACAAGATTGTGGCTAAGAATTAAATTTAAATTGTATGGTTTAAGTCTGTGTAAGGCTCTGTTCTTTATTACTTAATTTCAGTAACAATCAGTTCAGTTCAGTTCAGTTCAATTCAATTCAATTCAGTTCAGTTCAGTTCAGTTCAGCATTCAGTTTCAGCATCCAGTTTCAGCATTCAGTAATTTATCATTATTTATATATAATTTATTATAATAATTATTATTATTTATCTATAATTTATCATTAATTATTTATTTATTATTATTATTATTTATAGTTTATCATTATCTATAAATTAGATAAAAGTCAAGAAATGATAGTTTATTAAAGTATATATGGTTTAATAAAAAAATAAAACTAAAGTATGCATCCATATTTAAAAATTAGGAATTGCATCCATATTATGAATTATTTCTCAAATTTATCCAATTTATCAATGTTAGGGATAAAATTCCACCATTTTAAACGTTAGAGGTAAAATTACTTCTGACCCAAAACGTTATTTTTGCACTTTAACCCTTAATTAAAATAAAAAGTTAAGAGTTTGTATTCATATGAAGATTTGTATTTAATTTCATAGGCTTTAAATTATATATAAATTTGTGTTTGTATGTAATTTGTATTTTTAATTTAAATTAGACTTATTTTTATTTAATTTCACAGGCTTTTATCGAGCCAAGATTTTATCATCCCGGGCTTTTATTTGATATTCAATTTAGTTTTATCTTTAATAATATATTTATTTATTATTGATATTATTAAATTTATTAGAACCATTATTATTATTATAAGTTCATTAATGTCCAATATTATCATGAAAATTATTTTAAAGTCTAATATCATCATTATTATTAAGTTCGGTTAAGTTCGGTAGCATAGTAGCATTCAGTTAAGTTCAGTATTCAGTAGTATTCAGTTAAATTCAGTTCAGTATTCAGCAGTATTCAGTTCAGTTCAGTTCAGTTCAGTTCAATTCAATTCAGTTCAGTTCAGTTTAATTCAGTTCAGTTCAATTCAGTTCAGTTCAGTTCAGTTTTTTTCAGCGATAAAGAACAGAGCCTAAAAGCTCTATATAAATAGCATTATTTTGTTGTAATTTGATATAGTAGAGAAAAATATAAAAAAAGAGAATTGAGTGTGTTTGTGTATTTGTGTATTCCGTAAAACAGTAATTTATAAATTACATTTTTAATCGCCAAATTACACTTTCAGTCTCTTTCCACTAATAAAGTAGTATAGTCTAGATTGAGAGAGTTTTTTCTTCCACAAAAAAACTTTTTTTCTTTTAAAATTGAATGTTTGAGAGACCGTATAAAAATGGTAGACACCAACATCTCCATCCACTACCCTCAGCTCATAAAAACCAATTATGCAAGTTGGTGTATCCGAATAAAGACATTACTCGGATGTCAAAATGCTTGGAACATCGTAGAAAAATGGTACGTAGTTCCAGAAGACGAGTCACGACTATCTCAGGCTAAAAAAAGATAGTCTATATAAAAATCACCGAACTGGTCAAAAGATGCTTACTCTCATCCATCAAGGCTTGGATGAAATCATGTTCGAGAAGGTAGCTGAAGCTACCACCTTCAAACAAGCGTGGGAAATTCAACAAGTGTCGCTTCAAGGCGAAGAAAAAGTTAAAAAGGTTTGTTTACAAATGCTGATAGGAGAATTTAATACAACGAGGATGAAGGAGACGAAGGCCATTATTTATTACTCTTCTCGATTAAAATTTACCGTGAATCAAATGCAACAATATGGTGATAAAATTGAAAAGTCCAGAATTGTTGAGAAAATTTTACGATCAATACTAACAAAATTTGATTATGTAGTGGTGGCAATGGAAGAATCCAAAGACATTAGCACAATGATTATGGACGAAGTTATATGGTCATTACAAGGACGTGAAGAACGGTTCGATAAGCGTAAGGAAGAATCAACAGAATAAGTTTTAGCAACAAAGACTTCGGTTAAAGACGGCGACAACAGTCGAGAAAGAAAATCAATTCGGTAGAGGATGCGGAAGAGGTCGATGAGGAAATGGAATAGGAAGAGAACGTGGAAGAAACCAAGGAAAAGGTGAAAACAACTACAATAACAATGAAAGAACATAAGTTGAGTTGAGTGAACTGAGAAGCTGAGTTCAGGAGTAGACTTAAGTGCTATCTCCTGACTCAAGGACAGAAGCAGCTTTAGCCACCCGTTGGCTAAGCTTGTGTCTAGAATTCACTCAGTACCACTGTGCTAAACGGCTAAATTAAAGTCTTAGGCTAAAAACAAGTCAGTCTTAGTGACAAAAATTTTAAATAATTCCTAACCCCCCCCCATTGGAACTAATATTGTCACGTTACACGGGACCAACACAAGTGATTGCTTGAGTAATAAGCCACTATCTCTTCTCTTAATAGAATTTAGGCATTGTTTGATAAAACACTTAATTACTTAAATTAAAATGTTAAACACTTATTTAATTTAAGTGTGTTTAATAACGGTTGTTTCTCCATCACTTAAATTAGTTAATTAAGTTAAAAATCACTTATTTTGATAAGTTAAAATATTTAACTTAACATTTTAAGTTAAACATTGTCAACCAATGTTTTTATAAAAATTAAATCATTCAATATTTTCAGCACTTATAATATTCAGCACTTAAAATTTAGTGTTTATTTTTTCAGTACTTAATTTTCAGTTTTATCAAACAGCACTAGAAATTAATTTTGGATGGAAATTAAATGACTTTTGGCTTATATTAGAGCATAAATCTAGAGGGAGTAATTAAATCGTACAACTATTTTCTTGCGCGGGTCAAAGTGATTTCAAAACTATTTTCTTCCTCAACTGAGTGTCATTTTTTTGAATTTTTAAAACATTTTTCTCCTTTATTTTGAATTAAAAAAATTAACAATTATAATTAAGCCAAAACTCTAAAAATATAAAATATTACTAGTAGTTTTCCGAGCGGAAATAGATTTTCCCATTCCGTTTCTAATTCTTTATCCGGGTCCTATAAATACCTCTCAAAACCCCAATCTCACCCTATTCCTCAAAACCCCTTTCAAGCTCAAACTTCTTCACAAATCAAAACCCTATCAATCATAGTAAAATCTCTCCCAACTGATAATGTCATCAACCGAAAACAACACCAACGGCGCCCTCTCGGTTCCTCCGGCGAACACGATCACTCTCAAGACAGCCGATGGCGAGTACTTCGACGTTGAGGAATCGATCGCGATGGAATTCTTGGTGGTGAAGAACTTTTTCGAAGACAACAATGATGCGAAGGCGGCCAGATCTGTGGTTCCGCTGCCGAATGTCTGCGCTAAATATATGTCCATGATTATCCAGTACTGCGGAGAGCAGCTGAAATTCCGAGAAGAATCAGGCCGGCAGGCGGAGAAGATTAAATACGATGAGAAATTCGTGGAAGATCTCAACAATGAAGAGATGGTTGAGATGATACTGGCGGTTAATTACTTGTGCATCAAAAGCTTTATGGATATGCTGACTCAGGCAGTGGCTAATAGGATCAAGAACTGGAGTGTGGAGAGAGTGAGAGATTTCTTCGGAATCGAGAACGATTTCACGCCGGAAGAGGAGGCCAAGCTTCGCCAGGAGTATCCCTGGGCTTATGAGGGTGTTGAGAACTGAATCGTTTTTTTTTAAGCAATTATTATTATTTTTTGATACCTTTTAAAATTAATTAGCTGCTCTGCTTTAACGGATTAATTGATTGATGATATTATATAAGTTTACAATTGATCGTGATTTGGTTCCCGTTTGATTTTGCTATTTGCTAAAATTATACTACTAGCTTGGAGCTTTCCAAACAGAGAGTTTGGAATAATTTACACAAATTTAAACTGAATCACAACAATCATACATGTTTTTAAGAGAGATGTTTGAGTGATTTTGAAGTTTTGACTATATGGAGTGGTTTTAACATGGTTTTTGAAGAAGTATTAGGGTCTGTTTGGTATTATATTAAAATGTTGCAGTTAGTATTTAAAATGTTTAATATGAACATATTTTAAAAATATTTTGTGGAAATAAAAATGATAATTTTGTGAATAACAAATAACTACAAACAGTTGTTCATGAAAAGCTCTAAACGTTGCGGTTATATAAGACTAACCAAACGCTATATTTCGGTTTAGAGTGAAATGCTAAACGCTCGTCCGAAAAGCTAAAACAAACATTCACTTAGGGGTCGTTTGCCTTTCGAAAATGTTATTTTTACAAAAAGGCAAACAGGAAAGGTCTAACCAAATACCAAACTCTGCCTTTTAAACTTTGTTTTTTAAAGTGAAAAGGACATGAGGTGAAAAGTATGTAACCAAACACTCTCTTGATTTAGGCTCCACATACAAAATAACATCAATATAGCCTCAACTTTTAAAAAATTGTACCAATTTAGGTCGCGATAATGGAATGAGACATGTTATTGATATTACTCCGTTAAGTTCTGTCAATTGTACGTGGAGGGGGAAATCAGAACTTAATGAAGTAATAGAAATGATGTGTCCAATCTGTTATCGAAAATTAAATTAATACTTTATTTAAATGTTAAACATATATTGATGTTATTTTTACATATGATATCCGATCATTTTCTAAAAACTATAGACCTATTTTAATATTTTACCTCCGACAATCAGATAAATTTTATTAAATCAATTAAACAAAACTAAATGAATATATGGGTCAATAATGACCAGAGTTGACTTTTTTTTTGTTTGGATTACAACAGCAATACCAAGCTCAGTGTGATATAGATGTACTAATCATTAGTCAAGTCATGATCTCAGAAATCAATTTACAGCTTTTCCGTGGCCATAGGAAACAAACACCTAGGTAATAATAGAATCTAAAATTTTATATAAATAAATAATTAAAAAAATTATTAATTACATATAAATAATCAACTAAAAAAATATATAATTAATGTAATTTTATAATTAATTACATTATTCGTGGTTATGGTAGTTCCGACAGCCGCAGAGGCCCAAACCCCCCTATCTCCCATGTGCATAGCTAATGTAATGCGTCGAACATATAGTATAATTTCTCGTAAAGTATTTATGCTAATGTAACGACTTCTCTACACTAATGGTTATATATAGAAATAGAATAAGGTATAAAAATATTTGTAATGTTGGCAACAAATAATAGTTTTATATCTAACGTCTATCCTAACTTTTGTAAGTTTAACCAATTTTAGATATATAGACATATGTATACACGGAAAAAAATATAATTTTTTTATCCCATATTCAACATGCATTGGACAAAAAAAGTATGTGAATATATCGTAGAGTTTAAAGATATTTCATCTCGATTAGTGTAGAACATGAATGGTGGATTGCATTTTTTTATATAGTTATGATTAATTTGCTATTCGCTATCAATATTAGAAGATATTTTTATATATTATCCCTGTTCCAAAAGCAATTGCTTTTCCATGCTAAATACCACATGATTTCATGGTATTTACCTTACTCATGGTAGTGGATAGAGTTGGTAAAATTACACACGATTTAATTATCCGACACATATTTTTAGTGTCTAGGTTTAGCTTAAGAGGTAATGCGTCATTTTTTGCTTGACATTAACGCGTAATTTTTTTTATATAATCAATACATAAATTTTTGAATTGAGTTAAAATTGAGTTGCTAACTCGAAAATGACATGAATATTTAAAACTATTATTATATTCTCTCATATTTTACATGTAAAGGTAATAAAATTACAATTACTACTTTAAACTAGACATGTTCATGAGTCAGCCTAGATCGGGCCTAATGGGCTTTTACGTAAAAATATCCATCCCGAGCCCAGTCGCTGCTATTATTAATTTAGGCGGGTTAGGCCCGGCTGAAAAATCAAATTCCAAACCCAACCCGTATAAGCCCACCTAAAAGTATATGCATAAACTTTAATTATAAAAAATAAATTTATACTTAAAAATATATAATTAATTATAAATATATAAATTTCTTAATTAATATTAATAAGGCGGATCGGGCTGGATCGGTTCGAGCTATTTTCATAAGTCTCAAGCCCATCCAAAAAAATATACGGGCTTTAGCAGGCTTGGACCATACTGGATCTAAGATCAATTCAATTGTCCAAATCCGACCCAATTGACACAGGCCTGGATTGGAATTTCGGTCCGTGGACAGATCTACTTTAAACACAACTCAAATCTCTCATATTTTTTACATGCCACCCATAATAGAGATAGTAAACTTATATGTTTGACTTGTAAACTTTTATACCTAACCAATTCTCAAGGACAAAACCATTACAAGAATCTAACATGATATGAGCAGGTTTTTAGATGATTATTGTTAACATGTTAATCCAAAAATGGCATAAAATATTTAGAAATATTACCATATCCTTATATATTTTAAAATGATACTATTAACATATGTATATAATAAAAATAAATATGATCTGAAAATATAATATGAAATCAATACTAAACCGATCAGATTGACACGATTATGACACGATTTGTTTTTGGTTGGGTTGGAATTGAATCATTTGATACTAACCTCGACAATTAACAGGATATTAACATGGTAATAGACATTCCAAGCAAGAAGGTGATAATATGTTCATCGTTGTCAAGTCAGTAAGAGGCAGTAAGAGGCATGTTGTTACTTAGACCCTGTTCTTTATTACTTAATTTCAGTAACAATCAGTTCAGTTCAGTTTAGCATTCGGTTTCAATATTCAATTTCAGCATTCAGTAATTTATCATTATTTATTATAATTATAATTATTTATATATAATTTATCTGTAGTTAATCATTATTTATCTATAATTTATCATTATCTACAAATTAGTTAAAAGTCAAGAAATCATAGTTTATTAAAATATACATCGTTTAATTAAAAAAAAAAAATAAAGTATGCATCCATATTTGAAAATTAGGAATTACATCTTTTTTTCCCTTCAATTATGAATGGACAAAACTAGATTTTATGTGATAGGCTTTACAATTAATTGTAGAGTTAAGGTATAAAAATACCCCTAATATTTTGGATCAGGAGAAATTTTACCCCTAATGTCTAAAATAGTGCAATTTTACCCCTGATGTTGGTAGCCGAGAGCAATTTTACCCCTAATGTTGATAATTTGGATCAATTTCAGATACTATTATAAAACACAGATATTTTTATTCCTTATTCTGCATCAATTGCATATCGATTCGTTCTAAAAAAATTTAATGTTTTTATAATTTAATAATAGAATTAAAGATTAATATTTATAAATTCGGTGAATTTTTTTGTCCAATTCATACTAAAGACAATATTTTTTTTATTTTTGCATATCCCAATATATGTTTGTAATTAGTTACTAATAAAATGACGCATGTGTGAAGTGTATATGACAAGATTCATGACCGAGAAGACAGTTTGATGAATTATTTCTCAAATTTACCCAAATTATCAACGTTAGGGTAAAATTGCTCTTGGCTTCATATGAAAATTTGTATTTAATTTCATAGGCTTTAAATTATATGTAAATTTTTGTTTGTATGTAATTTGTATTTTTAATTTAAATTAGACTCATTTTTATTTGATTTCATAGGCTTTTATCGAGCCGAACTTTTATTTGATATTCAATTTAGTTTTATATTTAATAATATATTTATTTATTATTGATATATATATATTTTTTTTGATCAAGAACAAAGAGCTTGTATTAAAACGAACGAAAATTACGATCATTCATAATACAAGACAAAACACAAACTGGGAAATCTTCAATAAGAATTTCCAAATGATTAAGAGAACGAGCCCAAGCCGCTAAATTACGTGCAACAGTATTCGCTTGTCGCCTCTCGTACACAAATTCAATAGACCCAAAATAACAGACCATCTCAAGCACATCACCAACAATAACTCCTAACCAATTTGTCAATTTTTGTGGGATTTTAAGCAATTGAATTGCCGAAAGTGAATCAGATGCAACCAATAATGTTCGATATCCACAATCACGAGCTATTCTTAAAGAGAAGAGAATTGCCAATAATTCCGCGTGTAAAGCCGACAACGAATAACCAATTGGACCACCTCCTGACAATGAAACCATCCCATTGGAGTCTCTAATTACCATGCCAAAAAAGGCATCAGACGATCTAACCATGAATGACGCATCACAATTCATTTTGTATTGAATTGAATCCGGAGGTACCCACCCACATTCAGCTCGGTTATCACGATCCTGTTCCAGTTCAAAACGATATGCAACTATAATTAATCCTTCCTGCGTCCGCTCCGCACCCTGCTGACAGTTGAAAAAACTCAAATTTGACTGTGGATAAAATTCGCAGCCTGATGGTACAACACCTGCAACAAAAAAACTATAAATTTCATGTTGATTTTGCTGCGCAGCCAAGTTGTAAGCTCCACCAACATTAAGCCTCTCCCTCTTTCCATTATTAACACCATTAATAATTCCAACACCTCCACTAGCCATAGATACAACATCATTTACATTATAATTAGTCTGCTCCCCATCATAACCAATTGAATGGATTAAATTCCTTTGTCTTGATTCCAAGCCAAACTCACAGCAAAAGAAATATTTGGGTTATTAGCTGATAAATTTATCCCACAATCATTTCTATTACTCAATCCGCAAGACACAATAGAAAACTCATCAATTAACTCCCGAACCATTCGCACACTCTGCAACTCACCCGAAGGTTTTTTTCCATGTATCAATTGATTTGTCAAACCAGATAAAGTGGATTAAACCACAAAAATAAGCAAACTCTTTCCTGGGTAATTTTTCCATAACAGCTGCAAACCACTCCAAACAACACAAGCCTGCATTCTTATAAACAGGATACATCAGATTTGCTTGTTTCCAATAAGATTTTGTTCCTGAACACTCCCTGAACAGATGAATTAAAGATTCAACTTGTGATCCACAGAAACAGCAATATTCAATTACATGAACACCTTTCCAACTAAGATTCTTTAGACATGGCAAAACATTCTTTGCTCATTCCACATAGTATGAATAAACTTTGATGGATGGAGCTTTTATTTTCCAAAGAGAACATCAAAAGGCATCAACACCCACATACGAGAAGAAGCCAATGTAGAACTAACTTGTAGCCCACTAAGAGCAACTTTATAACCAGACTTAACAAGGTAATCTCCATTTTTAGAAAAAGACCAAAACAAAGAATCAGACAAAATCCTTGTGCTTAAAGGTATTTTTAAAATGGCAACAGCTACATTTGATGAGAAACACTATTTTATCAACTCCTCTTTCCAGCAAAAATCATCAAAATTAATCAAACAAGAAACACTTAATGAAGGTGTAGGATTTAACTAAAAGAGAGGTCGATTACACGGAACTTCCGGTATCCAACGTGAATTCATTAAATTGACAGTTCTACCATCTCCAATTCTCCAACAGCTCCCATCAATAATAACTTTTCTGGCTTTTAAGAGACTCCTCCAAACATGATTTGGGCAAAATCCATCATTTGCTTCCAAAACACCCACCCTTGGGAAATATTTATGTTTGAAAACTTGAGAGCACAACGAATCAGGGAATTCAAGCAACCTCCAAACCTGCTTTGCTAAAAGAGCAAGATTAAAAACATAAATATTCCTAAATCCCAGTCCTCCATCATCCTTAGACCAACACAACCTTTCCCAACTAATCCAATGAATGCGATTATGCCCAGAATCGTGATTCCACCAAAATCTTTCCATCACTTGCTGTAACTCATCACAAAAAGTCGTTGGTAATAAGAAACAACTCATCATTATTATTATTATTATTATTAGAACCATTGCTATTATTATAAGCTTATTAATGTCCAATATTATCACTAAAATTATTTTAAAGTCTAATATCATCATTATTGTTAAGTTCGGTAGCATTAAATTAAGTTCAGTAGTAGCATTAAGTTAAGTTCAGTAACATTCAGTTAAATTCAGTTCAGTATTCAGTAGCATTCAGTTCAGTTTTTCTTCAGCGAACCATTATTATTATTATAAGCTTATTAATGTCTAATATTATCATTAAACTTATTTTAAAGTCTAATATCATTAATATTGTTAAGTTCAGTTAAGTTCAGTAGCATTCAGTTAACTTTAGTAACATTCAGTTTAATATTCAGTAGCATTCAGTTCAGTTCAGTTTTTTTTAGTGATAAAGAACATAGCCTACTTAAGGGGGTGTTTGGCTGCTCATTTTCATGCTCATGTTTGCCTTTTCATTTTAAAAGGAAGAATTTTAGATGTTTGGTTAGTAACCTCCTGTTTGCCTCTTACATTTGAAAAGTAGCATTATGTGTTTGGCTAGTGACCTCATGTTTACCTTTTACATCCGAAAAGCAGCCTTTTACAAAAGCAGAGAATCTCTGCTTTTTGGAAAAGCAGTTTTTTCCAACGGCAAACAGTAAACCGTAATAGCAAATAGCAACAGCAAATAGCAAGTTGTAACAGCAAACAACAAACAATAGGTAAAACAAACGAGTCTTAAGTTGGGTTAGGAATATACTTATATGTAAAACAAAAGATATAAATTGGTATTTGTTTTTGTAAATATAAACTTTATTTGTTAATAACATCTTATTTTATTTTTTTTATTATCCGATGAATATTAATTCATTCATAATTCATATTTCTATAATAAATTATGTTTTTTTTTAAATAAAGCTTCATTAATGAGCCATAATGTGGCAAAAGTTTAATACAAAATAAGCAATAAAACTTGAAATAACATCAAAAAAAATTCGGACTAGTATGTTAGAAAGCCGCTCTAGTCAAGGTATGAACTAAGCTATTTACTTGTTTTCTGATAAATTATATTCTAAATATGACTTATATAAAAAAATTGCTTCTAAAGCGGTTTTGGATGGCTTTAATAGTTAATCTCTCCACATAAATCATACCTAAGATAATATACATTTCTTGAACATATTTTAAAACAAATGAGTTAAACTTAAGATATTCATTTAACTATTTAGACAAAATTTGGATTTAATTAACGATTTGTAATTTGAAATATGACAATTTCAAAATTATACTTAGAAGTAATAAATTATATCTCTAATATAATTCGTAATAAATTAAGAAATATATTTTTATTTCAATAAATCATATCTTAAATATAATTTGATAATTATACTGAAACATAACGAATTGATTTATAAACATAACTTTTTGAATAAATCATTAATTTATAACTTCAATATAATGCGTTGAAGTTTAAAAATGCTCCGTACAAAATTAGGTATCAATAGAGTAGGGATGCAAGTGGGACGGGATTTTATGTCCCCGTCGGTGATCCGCCTTGACGGAGACGGAAAACTCCAATAAAAATCTCCATGGGACGGGGATGAGGATACTTTTATTCTCCGTAACGGGGATGTAGCGGGAATGAAAAATGGCATCCCGTCTTGTGGGGATTCTCGACCCTATCCCATTAATACTCGATGGGGAATTCCCAACGGATCCCCAATTATTTTCCATTATAATTAAAATTATATTTTAAATATTATAATTTATAACATTAAATTTCAAATAAAAAATTAAATGAGACTAAATGAATATTTTTATTAACAAGTAAGGATTAAATGAATATTTTTCTACCCTAAACTAAGAGCATCACCAATGGTTTATACTCCCAACCACTCAATGTACATGCCACATCATCAATTTAATAAACTTTATTTTATTAAACTATGTAACTACAATGGTTAAACTCTATAACTACTCAATCATAATGGACCCACCAATCACAAAGGATCCACCAATTAATTAAACCAATCATAATTGATCCACCAATTAATTAAACCAATCATATTATTTTAAAAATAAATATATATATATATAAAAATAAGCAAAAGCTCAATAAACATTGAGTGGTTGATAATCATTACTTTTTATCATACTCTCTCCAATGGAAGAGTATGATACAATGGAGTATATTGAGTGGTTTATTATACTCCATTGGAGATGCTCTAAAGGCAAGGCTGTATCTCTTCTAGAATTAGAAAAAGGAGAAGAGAGCCGCCGTTGCCAATTTGCTGCCACCGATCTCTGCTGCCGTTCGTCTGCCGTCGTCTATCTCTGCTCTAGTTCGTCGCCGGTCTCTGCTGCTGATTGTCCGCCGCTGCCGTCGCCGATCTCTACTCTAGAGTCTAGACTCTAGTTCATCTTCGTCGGTTTTCCTCTTAGATCAGGTATTTCCATTTCTCTTTTGTTTTGTTATTGTCTAAGGAAATATGGAAAAATGGCCTGCTCTATGTGTTTTTTGTTCTTGTTCTATAACATGATTCTATTTTTATGTGTGTAATTATTTTGTTCTTGTTTTGTTCCGTCTAAAGAAGATATTCAGTAACTTGAAACCTTAAGTTATGTTTGATCATAACAGAATAATTTTTAATTGTGTTTTGTAGTGTTAAAGAATGAGAATAAGAAGGCATGCATGAATAATTTTTAATATGTTTTGTACTTTTTTTTTTTTTAGTAAACTGTTAAATACCGCCTCCAAATTACGTGTCACCACCTCTTTTGGACTTATTTGCCCTTCTCATACTTTTGATCAAAAACTGAAAATTCTCTCTCCAAAATCATAAACCCGAACAACAATAATTGAAATTATAAAAATAATTGATGTGTGACAATCCGAACCCCGAAAATGGATGATTACGAGTCTGAAACATTAAGGTTTACATCTTTTTATCAAAGAATAATACATATTTTTCATGACGATTTTGCATTTTTCGTCACAAAAAAATAGGAGAATTTTTCATTTTTCGTCACAAAAAATTGAATGATTTAGTATTTTTCATCACTAAATTTTTTACAATTTTGCATATTTCAAAATTTGGCCTAAACGGATGCGGCATACCACCCGACCCATGGCAGGAACGGATGCGGCGTACCGTCCAATCCATGGCGGGAACGGATGCGGCGTACCGCTCGACCCATGGCGGGAACGGATGGCAGGAACGGATGCGGCATCCGTTCCCGCCATGGGTCGGGCGGTATGTCGCATCCGTTTAGGCTAAATTTTGAATTTTCTCTCAAAAGTTTTTTTCCCAATTTTGAATACCAAGGGCAAAATTGTCCAATGGGAGGGGTAAATAGCAATACTTTTTTAATTGTGTTTTGTTGGTTACATTTTAATTAAGTGAATTGTTTTAATTTTTAGTTTTTTTATAATTTTAAAAATTTTAGTACTTATACTTAGTATTTCTTTGGGGTTTTAGTATGTATATTGTTTAATATATATAATTGGGGAAAAATTTGTCACTGTCTATCTCGCGGTCCGTCTGCCCCGTTTACATGTAGAGGCCAAGGTTTACAAAACGCTGAGTTTAGAGAGGTTAATTTTGGGCCTAATAGATTGCTCAAGTGGTCCGAAAAAGTTAGGTCTTGTTGTCTAAGTGTTAGTCCAGTTTTCCTTTAAAATAAGCCCATGGATTAAGCCCAAGTGTAGGCAGATGCACAATTGAATGGTGTAGGTAATAGAACAAATATTTTACAACCACGTGGATTCTATGTAAATTAGCTAGTGTTTAATGAACAAACTTAATATACATAATCAACCATAGTTATAAACCATATATTCACAATTAATCCACATAATTTTTAGTATGATTTGAACTATATTTAAAAGTCTATTAAGAGGTAAATTGATGTTTCGTGAAGTGTGAAAATGTAAACATCATATGAATTTTATTAGATATATATGGTAGTGGATAGGATGGAGTGGAGGGAGATAATTTATGTCGCTGACACGGTTTAATTTTATGTTTTCGTATGACGGTTCATGTTAGTCAATCCCGAATCATTTCAGGACTAAGATTTTATTGTTGTTATATATATGGAAAATGATGTAGCCTTATAGATTTAATGTCTATGTGCTTTATCTTAGAATGCTGAATAAATTTTTTAACTAGGTGAATTGCACTTGCATTGTCACATCTTATAGGAATACGATTAAATTTTAAAATATAGTCTTCAAAAACATCTAGAGAATTTGAGCAACCCCAATGACTTACATACACGTATTTATTTTCTGTTGTTGATGTGGCTACTGTGGATTCCTTTTTGCTTGACCATGATACTAGGGCTTAACATAGAAATTAACATGTATATAGCGTGCTTTTTCTTTCACGTTTGCATCATTCGTAGTCAGCATAGCTGATGCGCCCTCACCTACGTTAGAGATGAGAACTCACTAAGGGATAAGTGTACCCCGTCGTTATCAAGTAATAAATTTCTGGTTTAAGTCCAGGTTATCGTCCACAGGATTTATTTCTGCAAGTACCGAGCTACTCGATCTCCGATGTTATCTAGGCTTAGGGGGTTTTGAGTTTGTTTGATTAAATTAATCTACTCCTAGGTTGAATTACGCTATTTCTAGCTAAGTTATCTGATTCTAACTAAGTTATTCTACTCCTAATTGAGTTACTCTACCCCTAATTAAGTTAAACTGCTCCTAAGTGATCTTTTACCAATGCAATTAACCGAAGGAACATGAAAATAGAATGTTTAAACAATTGAATTGAAACCTAAGTCACTTGTGTCCAAGGCGATTAACCCGACATATCCTCCTAAAGTCCCTAGTTCGTGATTCCCTTGTAAGGCCGATACTAGCTCTAAGGCTCAGTAATTTGGGCTTAATCTTCTATAGGGTCGTCAATCCTATAGGCACTGACTAGGTCAGATTCAGCTCGCAATATGTGCCAACCTAATTTTGGGATTATCGAATGAGTTAAACCAATCAGACAAAGCGTAAGACAAAGATTAAAATATCAAAACAATTGAATAAACAAGAACTATAATATATATCAAAGATGGAAACATTGTCACGAAGTTACAATAAACCTAGAATTCATAGCATGTATCAGAGGCTAGACAGAATGTAAAAGAAGAAAAATCTCTTTCAGGGAACCTGTTTACCAATGCAGGCGTCTTTCTAGGATTTAAGGATGAAGCTTGAGCAATCCTCGGTGAATGGAGCTTCGGAGGTGTCTTCAATGGAGGTTTGAAGGATATGGAGGAGGTGGAGAGGATTTCTCAAGGTGAAAAGCTAAGAAAATTATAAAGGAAAAAGATGTCTCAATTACAATGGAAAAATCCTATTTATAGACGCGGTTCGGGCCTCGTTTTGACATATTTTCGTGTCCTTATTGGTGTAGGAAGACGTGGGGCCAATCGTGGCTTCGTGGGGGCGGAATTGGTCTTTTTGACCAATTCCCGCAGGGCTGCTCGCCGAGCAGGGCTGCTCGCGACGAGCAGCCCCCTACTCGGCGAGCAGGCCTCCAGGGGCCTGCTCGGCGAGTGGGCCTCCAGGGGCCTGCTCGGCGAGCAGAAATGGCCCACGGGGCCCTGCTCGTCGAGCGTTTTCGCCCGGAATGCTCCCGAAGCGTGCCGAACAACCTCGATGTCCTTTTTCGCCCGAATTTACACCTGCGCACGTATAGAAACTCCAGATAACATTAGTCCAAAAGCTAAATTGATCCGTCAATCGCTTATTTTGAGTAAACGCTTCGTTTGGTGCGACTTTTGACGGACCAATTAGCTTCAAAAGATAACAGAATTATACTATGCATGTTATTTCGGCCGTATTTGCCTAAATTGATCACAAAACGAGCCTAAACGGCGAAAAGTAAATAGAACGTTTCCAATTTCTAACTTACTCACACAAAAGCATTTAAATGCGAGAATTGCTCGCTTATTAACTAAATAACGCTAAAACCCGTCCTAAAAGCGTACCCAAAGATAGGGGTTTTTGACCCCTATCAATAGCTATATCCGATAAGATTGAATTCCTTACATTTAGGATACCACGAGGTTGTTAGCGTTATGAGGCAAGAGCGCGCTATCCAAATAGTTGAAGTGAAAGAGAATATATAATTCCCTCTAGAATCCTCACAACGTTGCTAAAAAAAAAGAGAATCACCATCCTAACCCAATACATAAGGCTTAAATATCCTACATGTTCACTCAATAATGAAAAAGAAGAAGGGAAGGCACAACCATCATCAATATAACCACAATCTTCTCAAGATCAATATAATCAATCAAGAAACTGCCCTTCAAAAGAACTTTTCGGTCTCTAGAGGGATAATGAATAAATAGAGGATAAGGCAAGTGGATAGAGAATAAAGTATATGAATCCAATATCTTTTCTCCTTTTATACTAGTCAAAGGAAAAACAAATCGGCAGATGACATAATTACTACCAAGCAATGATTAAAGAGCACTAAAAGCTCTTGACATGCTCTCTTAAAAATAGAAAACGATGGCATGTGGCAAAACAGAAGCGGCCCGCCGTCAATTGAAAATACGCTCAAGAGCATAGAAAAACTCGCCCTGGCAGTCACATTAATAAGCAGGCTAGGCATCAAGCAAATAAATTGTCAGAAGCACTCATAACTTCCTTATCAAGCCCCCAGTTTCTAAAAAGAAAAAAAAATCCTAAAAAAAGTATCAAGATCAAAATCTTCCTCATTCAACTTATTAAGAAACGACAAGTACAACGGTTTCCGAAGTCAATACTTTCTCATCCTAAATAATGGTAAATTAGATTCGAGGGATATATGATATTAGTTGAATATAAGTTTGCCATATGACGTCTAAGAGGCACACGCCAACCCTCAAAGATAAAGAGGACGTGGTATCTCCTCAGCGAAATAAAGTAATATGATTGCGTACCAGGAAACTTAATTCATAAATGATCTAATTGTTACCATAATCACGCCCTTCTGAGAATCATGAGGCTAATGGGCTTGAAGGATATTTGGGCACATTTCCTCATATCAACATGAGATATGTGCCCCCACTCTATAATCTATAATTGTATTCTATAGCGCAACATAAGTATAAATAGAGTAAGTTCAGTTCAAGGTACACAAGTTCACTCATTCTATTAACTTTACATTTGTTTAGTGATTGTGATCATCCTCCAATCATTTCATAAACTCACTTAAGCATCAGAGTGAGTTCACCGGACAATGACCCCCATTTCACCTTGCTTATGTACGGTTGCAGTTTGACACGTGAACTCGCAGAATTCAATCACACCACATAGTAAATGTGGTACTAAACACTTTTAATTCTTGAAATTTTCCATTTTGAAGTCGTTAACAATCATTTTTATAATGTTAAACTAAAAATCCATGTTTTTATCAATCATCTATTGGTCTCGCAAAAAAAAACCAAAAACGTACCATTCACAAAAATAGCAACCACAATTTTTTTAGAATTTACCCTATTAAATTTTTTCTTTTGAATTACTCGAGAAATAGTACAATTAGGGACCTAATTACTTGAATAGTAGAACGTTAATTACATTAAAATACAAGTTAGGGTTTAGTTTTTTTTTTTTTTTTAAATTCATCATCCTCAATCTATAAGGGAATTTGCTGCTGATATTCCTGCATGCGATATTCTCTATGCCGTAACAACTTGCCTAACCTAAAAGTATGACCGAGGACTGGTCCTCGGGAAATCAATCACTTCATTACTCAATAACTAGATCTCGGCATGGGCCGATGAGCCCGTCCGTCCGGCCTGAGCCCAGACCCATTTAGCCGGACCTGGACACATAAAATTGGTGTCAGGCTCGGCCCGACCCAAGCCCGAATAAACCCGTCTAGAAAATGGGCGGGCTTGGGCTATATAAATACTCGTCGGGCCTGGTCCGGCCCCACCCGTTCTCTCTATATATATTTGTAAATTATATTATAATATTTATTTACCCTCATATATATACTTTCCAATCCATCTCCTCCTAACCCTAAATGCTGTAATTTTATTTCGAATTTAACTATTAGTCTATTATAATTTTCTAAGACTTATTAACTATTATGTTTATTATTTTTTATTAAAAAAATTAGTATTTCATTTTAATTGATTTTTTTTAATATAGATATGAGCTTGTGCAGACAGGCTTGAAATTCTTTTTTAGGCCTGAGCCCGAGTCCGGCTCTAATTAATGTGGGCTTAGGCTGGTCAGGGTTTATTAAAAGCCCGATAGGTCCGGTCCGAGCCCGGCCCATGCCGAGGTCTACTCAATACCAATGTTAGTAGGTTCGGACTGGACCGACCGGTTCGACCAAAAACTGGCCAGAAAACCTGTCTGAACCATTCCCGTTTGTTGAATCCGCAACTCAACAAATTGTAGTGACCCAGGTTTTTATTTAAAAAACAAAAAATTAAAATTATCTTTTTTTTTTTTTCTAAAAAATTAATAAACTGAAAAAATATAAAATGTTTTATTTTTATTCGCACAGAACCCCCCAAACAAACAGGCCTAAAACCCCAAAATCGCGATTTGCTCTTCTTTCTTTCCCAGCCCCTGCTTTATTCCCCATTCCGACTGCCGCCACCCGCCTTTCTTCCCCATTCCTACGGCGGCCTGAATACCTTGCTTCCGCCGTGGCCAAGTCTTGCGCCGCCTCAAAGCCTCTGACTGCCCAGCCTCAACGCCTCCTACTGCACAGCTATAGATAAGTGAGTGTCCCGTGTACTTTTCCTATAAAATTTCATGTACTACTTTTTGATTGTATAGAGAAGAAATCTCAGTTCGAAGGTAAGTAGCTTCCTTTCACATGCCTGTTGTCGCTTCCTTATAGAAAGTAGGCTGCTACCGAACTCATTAGCAAGCATTCAATGTCATATTTTTTTCTCATTGAAAGGTTTATTTTATTCAAAGCTCCCATTCTCATCTCCCTCAGACCGCTATTGCCTCATCTGTCTTGATAGATATTTAGAAGCCTAGTAAAGCATAATAAAATTGCTGGTTAGTCGACCACCGGCCTGCCTTGTAATCGATAAGAAAAACCATTACTGCCTTCGACGTCTTATTTTATTGCCGTTGCCGAAACGAAAAGAATAGCAGGCTATTCGATAGCAGCAACTTCTGTGATGCACATCTTTCCCGATACGATTCGTATCGTAAGCCTACGCCCTAGTTTACTATTTAGTGGCACTGTCACAACCCATTTCTTGCGAATATCTGTCCGTCCATTTGTCCTCCTAAGGTTACGCTTAACACATGAAAGTTGAAGTTTAGGAATAGGAAGTATAGTTACTTTGTAACCTAACCTTACTTACCTTAGGACGACCAATCATGATAGATAGTGCCCACGTAGATATGAATATAGCGCATACTCAATGGTTGGGGATAACTGAAAAGTAATTTGAAGCTTGCTAAGGTGAGCCTTAGGGAGGATTTTTTCATATTCCATTACTCTGCAAGGAAGCCCACTCCTGGTTCGTACAAACGGACTACCCCATACCTCGTTCCCTCTCGTTCAACAACTTCCATCTTCCAGTCTTTCCACAGCTCTCCAATCCCCTATTTCGGCTACTCAAGCCGGTACGGGTACAGGCACAGAAGAGGCTACAAGCGAGCTGCTATTGATGGAGATAATCCAGCTATAAAGAGATAGTTGGCAGAGATAGAATCGGCATCTGTCTCGCCTGCAGCTTTTCTTTCATTTGACATTATATTATAGGATGCTTCGGCAGCCGAGGAAAAGAATAAGCTCTTCGCTTGGGGTTAGCAATCAAGAAAGTGTTTCAATCAAACACGATGAAAGAATCAATTAGTATTACAATCAGGTAGCGTTTCATCTAAAAACTGAGGTAGATCATCCTTCTTTATGAACTTAACTTGTAAGGGAGATAGAAAATAGAAACCTGAAAGTCTTTTATCTTGAATAAGATAAAACCGGTAGCGAGACATAGAAAATAGAAAATTATCCTAAAAACCTTTATAGATAAAGTCAATATCACCAGATAGTTGCACAAGTTAACATTCGAAAGTACAAAAATACCTAGTAAAAAGGTAAGGAAAAGACGAACTTAGCACCTTCTTCTCTTCTTCACTTCGGGAGAAATTAGTAATAGAATTTTAGAATAAGCTTTTGATGTTGCATTTTCTTGACTTTAATTAGATGTATTTTAGAAGTAAAACTATGCAATTTCCCTGAACCTTTATAATCTTTTATTAGCAAAAAATCTCTACTTTCTATTATTAGGCAGAATTTGGATTCTTACTGATAAGAAATTGGATTCTTATGCTTTTTATTCGAAAATAAAGGCTTTTATCAGGTGTCGCAACCCCGTACCATCTGTAACATTTTAGACTCTTACTCCTGCTATGAGAGGATTGACCTTCGAGACCAGATACACCGTGTTAGACAGTAAGTAGTGCCTTAGCTTCTGTACTGCAAACATAAGCGCAATACATTCTTTCTCAACTGGAGTATAACGGTGTTCTACACCTTGCAACATCCTTGAGAGATAGTATAGAGATAATGGGTCCTTGGAGTTTGCTAAGAAGTTTATAGTGGATTGTGGAAAGAAGGACCGCGGCATCGAAATCGTGGAAATCGACCTCTCCATAAAACTTGCTCTTGCAAAGATTCTCCCATTTTTGCCAATGAATTGTCTAAGCATGTAAACTGATATTATTTCATTTGCTAAACTTGCTATTATTTTGTTTGCGAACACAATAAACTAGCCTTGAACCTTGTGCCATGGTGTCGCCATTAAGAACTACACTGTAAGATAATTACCATATTACAAGTGGATTTTGTTTAACTTGTTATAGACAGTCTTAGACTTTGTATACCCCATATACCCTTGGTTCATGTAGTACTTGCTAAAAAATGATGATTTTCTTCTGTCAGAAGTGTAATGGCAACCACATTGTCAAAGGAAGTCAAACACTGACCTTTAAAAATCACACTCACAAAGTCCATGCCAGGTTTTCCTGATTGGATCTTCATTTTGGATTGGTTGGAGCAGGGCATATAGTTTAGCAACGAGATTCAGCTTATGTGTTTGATTTGCTATTCTTTCAGGTTAGAACAGAGGCAGTTACTATTGCTGCTTGGCGTGTAGTTCCTCTCTCTCAAATTGAACAAAAGGTCATAGTCCTATGGGGAAACAATTCAAAAGAAAACAAGGTAGGTTTTCCTATGATTTCCTTTGGTTTTTGTTTTCAATTAGTTTTTTATTTTTTGAAATGGAAAGGAGAATTTGTAGTAGTTGAAAGTAAAATTTGATTTATTGTTGGGGACAGAGTCGAGTTCATATACATATAAATTCAACTTGGGTAGTTTTGTTTAATTAGTTTAAAGAATAAAAAAATATGAACTTGGAATTTTTTCTTTTTCAAAAAGATAAAAACCATATTTGAATTGTTACTTGGGGTCATATATGTTTCAATAGTCTTTTGTTAACTACATTTGTAAATATTAATTCATGAATCTAATTACATAGAAAATCTATTTATTTGAATCTTCATAAAATTAACTTTAACATTAAACTCTATTATTCTTAAAGCAAATGAAGTGCTTTGCGTTTGATGGATGCAGAATAGTTGCAATTAGAAAAGATCCAATGTGAATAGTTAATACATGCTTTAGTATTGAAGATAGTTTGGTTTATACTTTCTGCATGCTTCTTTTATATTTAATTTTCGAACCTATTTTTGCCTGTTGGCCAGTTATTATGCATATGTATATTTTTTAAGCAGGACTAAAAAAGCACAAATTTCTAGAGAACTTCAACAAAAGTAAAAATGTGAAAAAGAATGATAGTACGAAAGAAGAGACTAGTGATGACCCTTCTCCAGCTTCTTCAGGCATGTATCTCTTCCTCATTTTGTTAATAACTCTCAAAACAAACTTTTTCACGTCGATTGCTGGATGTTTTATTGATTGATTGAGGATTTGCTTTAGATCTAGAAAGCAATTCAACTTATGAGTTTTTCGTTTTAGGTTCTAGAAATTGTTATATGTGAGTTTTGCCTTTAATATTGAAATTTTTAATTGCTGTGTAATACAGAAGATTTCTCTGAAGGGGAATCTGGAGCTGCTGATTCAGAAGTAGCTCAAAAAGAGTCATCAACGTATGATAATTTGCTAATGACACTGCAGTCATGCAACAAATCCATTGCTAATGCTTATAAGAAGAGGTAATCACACTCATTTTCGGTTCATTCTTTTCAGGTCAATTATTAAATTTATTTTATATTGAAACAATTAACAATCAGAAAATAAACTTGATCAGAATAAATAAATAAATACAAAAATTATACAATTAAAGGGTGAAAAATTCTATTGAGCAGTGTCAAAGAAACCTAAAGCTCCACTGTGACCAATGAAAGGAATAAGTGGCTTCATATTGTTCCCTTTCTTATTATTCATAGTTCAGATGGAAATAGGTTTTCTTTTATTGATCTCTACGTAATTTCTTTTCTAAGATTGTGAGCCATGTTGTCCCTCCAACTGGCTGTTATATAATTGGTCAGTAGTTGTCATTTTGTCAGGTTGTCTAAGATTGTGTACCATGTCAAATTTTTTAATGTTCACTAGGCCTTCTTGAATTTGTTATTGTTTTATGTGCTAAACTTTTTTTTTCTATTTGCATAAGCTTATATGAATTTCAATAAGTGATAGAGTACTGTTTAAATGATGCATTACTTATACTAAATTCTGCTATAATAAGAATAATAGGTATCAACAATTATAAATTTAATACAAGGTTTCATCTGTTATTTCTCATGGTCAATTGTTAATTAAATCGTCAATAATTTTTGTTTATTCTCTAACCATATGTAAAACTCTCATTGCCAATTGTTAATTAAATCATCAATAACTTTTGTTTATTCTCTAACCATATGTAACACTAAGGGTCTGATTGGATGGAGAGAAGAGTTTTAAAAGGATGGAAATGGAAAAGGTTTTAACCTTCAAAACACTCCATTTTGGGGATGCAAAAATTAGAAGGAAATGAGAATTTTTAACCCATGTAAACCCTTGCCCCTCTAAACCCTTCTTTCTGAATGAGCTTTGTTTTTAACCCTTTCTCTAATTCTTCCAAACTCTCCATCTAAGCAGACGCTTAGGTGTTTGAAACATTCATGATTAATACTTTTTCATATTGAAAATAGAAAAAGAGACGAAGCAGGTAGAAGTGACTCTGAAGAAGATGATACTGGATCACTTAGTGAAGAGGAAGATGCTAGTGAAGAAGGTAAAATAAATTTTTAGGTTTTCCTTTTATTACTCATGCGTGCAAATTTTGTGCATTTTTAATTTGTTATATGGGCTTATATGTTACTATTTCATTGATATTGCTATAGCTGTTGTGGCTGTCATTGTGATTGTATTAGATAATGCGAGTAGTACTAGTGACTGATTCATATTGCATCTCTAATATAAAAGTTCCATAACAATGTGCCCATTATGTTTTTCATTCTATAATCCTTGTTTTTTTTTCGTGTTGGTCCCCAGACACAGATGATGAGTTCTTAAGAAGTGATGAAGTAGACAATAAGTTGCAAGAGCAGAGTAGTAGAGATAGAATTGAAGATGCTGAATCAGAAGATGAGAAAGAGGCATCTGATATAGATGAAGAACACAACTTGGGTGTCAATGCCCAAAAGTCTACAAGGTAACTTCCAAAGTTATATTGCTTAGTGTCTTTTGTTATTGTTTTAATGCTATTATCATTATAATTTACAACTTGAAATTGTTAGTGATGATATTAGATGTGAAGCCTAATGTTTCGATGTTATCCTAATTCTATTAGGATTGTTACTTTATCCTTGAGTAATTATCTATACTTAGGTTGTCTACTGTGTTTATTATAACAATCTATCCTAAACTATTCTATTTCTAGTTGTACTAGGTCTCTATCTTGTACACCTATGCAGACTTGCATTCTCTCATTCAAGAGAGATTTAATTAATATACCGGTTACTATTCTCTCCAATTAATACACAGAAATTAGTTTTCTATTTATCTCTATTTGCATGTTTCAATCAAATAGTATTAGTTTGACTACATTTGTGTTGCTTTCAAGTTAGGATGTGAATTGGGGACTGGGCTTACAATTTTATTGGAACTGGTCTATCGAGATTTTTGTATAGGCATGGATTTTTTCAGCAACTGATGTGGATTTACATCTCATAACTGTTTCAACTTGTTTATATGAATAAATGCAAGCCATCATGTTTCTATCATATGCAACATCGAGAGTATATGTTCCTGCTTTTATTTGATTTTGCTTTTTGAATGTCAAAGAAAATAGGTATAATAATACTGCTATTTTCTTATCCTAGTAAGATTTCTTAACATCAAAAATCACATATCTTCAAGAAGTCATGATTTGTGATTGACTCAAGGTGCTTGCTAGTTGTTTTGAGTAAATTGGCTGTTGCTGAATATCTGTAGAATAAGACTTAATAGCACATGACCTTATGGGGAAAATTTAAATTCTAGTTGGCATTAGGGATGTATATTATAAATTATATTCACAAAATAATGTAATTATGAAGCAATGCTATTCTCTCTACTTCTCGTCTAACATAATTTATTTATTTTTGTAATCTATGTTACAGATAGAGTCTGTACATAGAAAGTAGGTAGCGTAATAGCTGTAAATAAAGAAAGGGTTTATTAGTCCCTATATTGTTACCTAATACACTGTTTAGTCCTTGTATTTTCAATAATACATTATAAAGTCCTTAACTTTTGTTCTATTTAACGGTTGAGTCCCGAATCCATTTAAATGAATGATTTTCCTTTACTTGTCAAAGGTAAATTGCATTTTTTATACCTAAAATTTATCATGTTTACACTTAATACCTGAAATTTATTTTTTCACTTAAAAACTACTCCCTCCGTTTTTTATTATATGACGTTTTGGACTTTTGAATTTGTTCATTTTTATATGTCGTTTTGTATTACCAATGCACTTTTTACAATACTTTCTCTAATTTGCCCCTATTTATTGTAAGAGAGAGATATAGTTATTAATGCAAATTATCTTAATTAAGTCATAAAAATTAATAAGAGAGAGAAATTTTGCATAGAAAGTAGAGATCCAGGAGAAAAGTATTAAGGGTACATTAGTCATTTTAATAGTCTCATTAATATTGCATTGGTCTTGATGAAAAACCTTAAACGACATATAAAAAAGAATGGAGGGAGTATTATTTTAAATATTAAAAAAATATATTTTTATATTTTTATTTTTGTTAATATGTTCTTGGCATTATTAAGTGTAAAATTAAAATTTAAATAAATTAATACCAAGAATAATATTTTAAAATAATAGTTTTTAATACCTTTTTATATGCTTAAATATTTGAATATATTGTTTTTATTAAAATTAGGTGGGATAGGAGAGAAAAATACATGCTGAGAACAATTTTTTCTTTTTGAAAAAAGTAAAAATATAAAAGTGTATTTTTAATATTTAAAATAATAGTTTTTAAATGTAAAAATAAATCTCAGGTATCAAAGTGTAAACATGCTAAAGTTTAGGTATAAAAAATGCAATTTACCTTTAAAGGTAAAGGGCAAATCAGTTATTAAATGGATTATGGGACTAAACTTTTGAATAGAATAAAAGTTAAGGACCTTGTAATGTATTATTGAAAGTACGAGACATTGTGTTAGTTAATAATGTAGGGACTAATAAATTATTTACCCATAAAGAAATCATAGGGATTTAGCATTTACCCTATTTCGTTATTTAGATTCCGAAACCTGTATAAGTTGAGTAGTCTCTCTATTAATCAAATATACATTACTTCTCTCATTTTCTGTCTCTACAACCTAAAATACTTCTTTGAGGTGATATTTGTTTCTTAAATCCGTTGTGCGTCTAATTCTTGCTTTTGTTGTTTTCTTCCCTGCCTTAAAGCTAATGGTCAATTCTTTGTGCAGTTCTTTTTACAAACACTTGGGCTACATTTTATCAGAAGAAGAAGTTCAGAATCTATCTAAAAAAAAATGGGAATATAAATGGGAAGTCCCTGCAACAGACATCCTCAATTGCAAGTTGTTAGGAACAAGAGAACTTTTCTTGAAGGTGCTTTCCTACTATCTTTTCACCAGTGTAATATATCATTTTTCACTTGTCTTTATGTGGATTTTCTGATTGGGTTTGCAAGATATGTTATCAATTTATCATTTCTATATGTTTTCTGCTGCTCTATTCATGTACAGTCAACAGCAAATTTTTTCTAAGTTGCATTTGACCACCCCTCCGTTTTAAGTAATATTAGAAAGGGCTTGATTAGTTCATTTGGGACGTCTCTAAGGAATCTCATGTGTTAACTTTGAGGACAGGAGAAATGCAAGATGGTCCCAAGATTATTTTACTGGCAGCCTTGTTCAAAACCTGTTGTTTCCATTTTTTCTTTGCTTGCTAGAGTTTTAAATATTCCAAACATTCATATATTTCATTATTTGTTTACTTCTTTCTTTTTCAGGGTGTTGACTTAGATTCTAGTCATGGTCTAAAGCTGAAATTATATAAGCATTGGTTGGATGTATACAAGACATCTGGAGGCAGTGATTTTTATTCATCTAAGCAAAGATTTTTCTTTTCCCTCTGTAAGCCTTCTATTGTTGTCAACCATATCTTTTCAGCTACCTTGTTTGTTTAATGTCATTCTCTTATCCATGGAAATTATGTGTTAATGCATAATGATCTATGATTAAGGCACCGAAAGGGGATCTAAAGGGGGTTCCTAAAATGTCTTTTATGTATCATCTATATGCAACTTTTTTTGAAAAGTTGAAGAGATTAGGTGTTACTTTTTTTTTTATAATAGTATACTTTATTGTTGACTTGTCAATTTTAAATACTGTTATTTGTTTGTCATGCTATGAACTTGAATCACGTGTAATGCATCTCCAGTCATATTTTTTCTTGTTGTCGCTTTTTTTCTCACACTTAAGTGAAGCAAATCATGACATGTTCTGTTTACCCTTACTTTTTTTTTTGGTAGGCAACAGCTACATGGATATACTGCACTGCAATAAAAAACCTTTTTATCTCAAAGGCCAGGAAGAAGACTCAAGTATCATGGATGCGTACATTATGCATTTTGTCAGTATGCACACCTTTATTCCTTGGTATATTTGATTTGGTATTATCTGGGAAGAACTAAAATTCTAATAAGAAAATAAAATAATCATGCAGCTCAATCACATTTTCTCGAGTAGAGATCTTTTAAAAAAGAATGATTCTAAACTGGCCAAGAATCAAGAGAGTGCCGATGATGCATCACTAGTTGATGGTTACCTTGATCGTGGGTTTACTCGTCCAAAGGTACTGTGTAGAAGGTTCTTCTAATTTGCTTTGTAGCTTTGATTAAATTATGGGCATTGTAGTGATGATGGTAATGGTGACTTTGATGATGAATAGGGACTATAAAGACAGAAAGAGTTTAGTCTTGCTTGAGGAAAAGTAGTTATTATTAGACTATTAGTTATTAACTTAGCGTTTAGTTGAAGTTGAACTTTGGTCTTTAGATTTAAATTTTATTATGAATTATAATTATGTTTAGTTAATTAGAATTTATCTCATGCATTTTATGATTAAGATTGGTGTTATTTTACTATTTGTGTCATTTTAAATATGTTAAGTGTTGTTATTTATAATTTTATATTTTAGTTTTTTTTGGTGCGCCTTGTGTCGCTCAGGCGCGCATCTGAGCCTTGTGCCTTTCACAACTATGGTTATAACTCTATCAAGCCATGTCTGTTCCACTGTTTTTTGTCCATACAATAACTAAAAAAAACTTTGACATGCTTTGATTATATTACCACAAAGCATGTCAAAGTTAGTAGCTGCATTATGTTCTCACTCTTGGTCCAGCAAATTATGATGGTAGTTTAAATCTACAAGAGCTTGATTTTGAGGTTACTGTATAATTTTTTATTCAAGTCTAGCTAGTTGCATGAGAAAAATAAATATTTTCTCTACTATAATGATACAAGTGCTTGAACTTTGGGCCCTCATTTTTATTTCAACCTTGTATTTATGGACCATAATTCTTGTTTCAATGTTGTACAGGTTTTGATCCTCTTGCCATTTAGAAATATAGCACTTCGATTGGTTAAGAGGCTAATACAACTAACTCCTCAAGCTTACAAGGTATATTTTGTTCATTTGAATATTTGATTGTTTTGAATTTGCAAACTCCTTATGTAAGACATGATATGATTTAGTTATATTATTAACAAGTTTTTGTAAGTCATATGCTATTATTGATTTGTCTTCATCATAGATTGAGGTCTGTTAAGATTTTCCTCCCTAGATGAACAATATGTATTCCTCTTGATTTTTCTTTTGGCTGGTTCACATGCTATTACCTCACCTATTTCTGTGCGGATAGACAATATGTAACCATATGAGATGCTTTCTTTTTTTTTGAAGTTCCTGAAACCCCTTGATTCTCCTCTCTGCTTTGCATTTGTTTTCAAACCCACTGCAGGTCTAAAACTAAAAATTATGTTAACCTCTGGATCTTCTGAATAATTGTTCCTCCCTATTTGTTTAGCTATTACCTCACCTATTCTGTGCGCATAGACAATATGTAACCATATGGGATGTTTTTTTTTTATGAAGTTCCTGAAACCCCTTGATTCTCCTCTCTGCTTTGCATTTGTTCAAACCCATTGCAGGTCTAAAAATTATGTTAACCTCTGGATCTTCCGAATAATTGTTCCTCCCTATTTGTTTAGCTGTTTAAGGACCAATTATCCTTCTCAAGAAAATAGGAAAAAAATAAAACTGATTTTCATCCTCAATTAGACTACATCATTTTGATATAAACTTATGCAGACTGATGTGGGTAATGAAGATTATGGCATTTCCTCTCATTCCTAACTGCTTGTATTGTATTTGATTTTTCTGTGGCTTGGTTTCTCTGATTTATGATTTTAATGCAGAAATTGTTTCCCACACAAAAGTGCAGAACTGAGAAATTTTTAGTCAGTTATAATACCCTAGATTGGTGTTTGACTATGCTCATATATAAATTTGCGAACATCATTTTGTAATGTTGCCCTTCCCCTTTTATATTTGTCTCCATATTCTTCATCTGTATTTCTTCAAAGTACTTTATTAACCAATATAGATTTATTCTTATGTCATTTATCATAGGTAAATGTAGAACATGCTGATCGTTTCTATGATGAGTATGGAAGTCAAGAAGATGAAGACAGTGATGAATTTGCTCAAAGTGTTGGAAATTCAAAATCTGCGAAATCTTCAAAACCATTTGATCATCAAGCACTTTTTAGTGGAAATTATGATGATGACTTCATGATAGGCATCAAGTTCACTAGGTAATTCCTTTCTTTTGTATTGATATATCACGTCTTATGTTTGTTATAATGTGACTATTACAGACAGATAGATTTCAATGTTCTAATGGCATTATGGTGTATTTTATTTTGGAATCTAAATTTTAGTCCAGGCCCAGGGGCATTAGGCATTTAAATTATGAATGCACATAGGTATCATTTGCGACGATGATAATTTATTAATTTGTATTCGCATGTAAAATCTGAGTTTTTGCACTCTATAGTATTTAGTTATGTTCTTTTGTGCCTGTTTGTATGAACTTTTTAAGGCCTTTAACATTTTACAAACCTGCATCGGTTTTTCATTTAGGAAAATTGATTTTTGAGTATGTCTTAATATGACAGCACCTATGCATGATAAGAATTGATTTGCATGTACTTCTTTATTCTGTCTTTTCAATTCACAGTTCTTTTGTTATATTGTAGGAGGAGCATAAAGTTATACAGTGATTTCTATTCCTCAGACATGATTGTTGCTTCTCCTGTTTGTTTGCATCGTGTAAGGATTGCATTGCCGGGTTCTCTTTTTATTTTTTGTCCTTTTATATGGCAACTATTTGGTGCAAGTGGAGGAACAATGACATATGAAATATTGAGTTTACTGTTCTCTCTACTTGAAGAGATCATATGTTCTTTTAAGTGTCTCTATATTGAGAAGGTGGAGTCCAGCATTATGTTAGTTGAACATTGGTTTGTGCTCAATGTCACTGGAGGAGCTAATTATATACGTTTTTATTTTGGTGTATTAGATAGACTAAAACTAAAATTGATATCACGTGATATAGTAACTGTTTGGGCTAAAAGTGATAGAATAGGATATTATTGTGGACAACCGAAGTTTTTGGTTGTTAGGCCTAAAGCATACTGTGTTGTGTGAACATAAGCAGAAAAATGAGAGTTAAGTACTTGAATTTTGTGCCGTCCAATTGAAGTAAATATATTACTAATAGCTAAACTGAAATACAAAAAATCTATTGTTAATGTTAATATTTCACTCCTATAACCACTCTAAAAAATTAGAAATTCAAATGCTGCAAAATTTCGCCTTTTCATTTTATTGAGACAGCTCCATAGGTAGGGACTTAGATCTAGCCAATGCTTATTTATCACTCACTCTGTTCCACTTTATAAGTAGTAAATGAGTTTTTTTCCAAGAAATTTTAGTTTAGTTTTTCGGCCCAAGCATTACATTTTCGTCTTGATCCATGTGTTTTTGAACATTCCAAGGCTTATTCCCCAACCATTACATGAGAGAGAATTTTTTTAGTTAACCAATGTAAATACATTAATTTGACTCTACATTAATTGTATTTCTTAATTTGTGTGAAACACCCTAGAATGACTTATATAATGGAATGGAGGGAGTAACAATTATGTCATTGGATTTATTTCAAGATTTAGAGTTCATGAGATAATTGGTAAAATACAATCAAGAGTTGTATCTTAGTCTTAATTTCAATAAAAAGTACAAAAAAAAACAAAAACAAAGGAAAAGTAGAAAGATAGAAATATCAAGTAATTGTTTGGAAGTGTTTTTCAACAGTCAATAAGCTTCTACTTTAGCATATGGTGTTATTAATAGTTGATTTACAACATTTTTTCTTGTGGTCAGAGAATAGAGAAGGCTGTGGAGAATAAAGAATTTGATGTGGATTTTCTTTCTTCTATAGAGGTAGAAAAATTCTAACTTGTATATATTTAATGGGACTTGGGATTGTTTCTTTATATCTTACCTCATCATTTTTTCATGTCACGAATATCATTGGTGTACTTGAACCAAATTAACTCATTATGTTTTATTGGGCTGAGAGCAGGTTCTTCTTATCGATCATGCAGATGTAATAGCAATGCAGGTAGATCATTAGATTAGTTGATTCAATGTTAATAAAATTATGGCTTGTGTCTTTATTCATTTTTTCTCTTCCTGCTCTAAACAATATCCAGAATTGGGCCTTCCTCACTAATGTTGTCGAACATCTGAACTGTATACCATCTAAACAACATGGGACTGATATTATGCGCATAAGAAAGGGGTATGTTGATCGTTCCTATTGTCTTGGTATTTCCACTCGCAAGATGCTAATGAAAGCTTTTTCTCTAGGTTTCATGCTTATGGTTAGTATCTGTTCAAATAAGCAAAAATGTTTCAGCATGCATGCATTTTTAGTTTACCAGAATTCCCTTTATCTTATTTATTATGGATTCTGGTCATGTAATTTGACGTTGGTAAATATTGTAAGATGGTAATTGGATTCTAAGACTATATTAGTATTAGCCATGAAATGCTGACTAGGATCAGTAATACTGGTTGGTGTTTTCTTTTCCTTTGAACCCCATAGTACATAAAAATGGTATTAATAAGTTATAACAAAGATCATAGACCTATCTCCATCTAGGAAAGAATTTTCTTAATTACTCATACACGTAACACGCTACACTATGTAGTATACTGGTCAGGTTGTGATGGAGGTGCCAACTTAACATTGCTCATGCCTTGCCTATGTACAATTATTATTGTTGTTTGGACGGAGAATGAAGAATCGACCCAAATTAATAATGTTATTTTGTGATTTTTTTTCTTTACATTCTGCCTTGATGTAATTCGTTTTTGTGGTAGCTTTATGATGCCATGTTGAAATGAAGAAAGAGCTTGAACCTCATTTTAATTGGCATTCTTTAGTTTATGTGCTTGCAATGTCATTTCATAACTGTTTCATATTCAGGTATCTGGATGGAAATGCAAGATTTTACCGGCAAACAATTATTTTAGGTCATTATGTAAACCCAGGTAATATGCTTGCCATCTTTTTCTCCTACTATATGTTGGATTTTGATAGCTGTACCTACTTAATCGGAATGCAAATCAGTGTTTTATACCAGTGTTTTAATATTTTCTGTCTTGAGTCCGATTGATCTTAAAAGTGAAATTTTGTTTATATTCATTTTTTTTAATGGTGGTTTTCTGTTGACTTCTCTTGCTTTTGTTGAACTCTGATAATTTCTTCTCATATTCTGGGGTTATGGTTGTACATATCTGCATTTTCTTTTCTCATGTATAGATCTTTTATGCATGTAAGGATGCAGCTGGCATGTGCACTGCTTCTGTCTCACATGGGTTACATGCATTAGTGGATCTCTTATTTCATTTACTTTCTTGTTTCAGATGTTAATGCTTTATTTAATCACCAGTGCGTCAACTACCAAGGAAAGGTATGTTTATTCTGTCTGTTTCTTCCCGTGCTTTCCACATGCATCTGTGTTGTAGGAGGAATTTGGGTGCCCTTAGGCTTTTATGGCTGGATTGGGCTGCAAACATTACAACTTATTTTGAAGGCTGACAATAATGCATCAGAAAATCGTGATAGTACCCTTTTTACCTGTATCAAGAACCATAAGCAATTGGGGAGAAATTAGATTGAATTACTGAACCTATTATAGGAAAATAATCATTGCAAATGCACTTAAAGATATAGGTATTATGAGCAGGGATAAGCGTTTGAAGTTTCTTTGTTCTTGTATTCTCTGCTTTTGTCTTCTCTCTGTAGCCGGCAGACAAAGTACATTCTATAAATAGGCCATGATTGTTGCATGTGTCACAAGTGGAGTGGAGTGATGATTGAAGTCATGCTTTCTGCTGTTCTGCATCTTGTGTGGACAACTCTTCTTGTGATCATAATTAGCTGACTGATTATCATATCCATATAATGTTCAGGAGACTGATACTGTGGATCCTGAATATCAGATGATTTTAAAAGAGTTTAGATATATGTAGCAGAAACTTATGATGTATGAAGACAAGGAAGAAACAATGCCAAATTAATATAAAACTAAATTTATATAATTGATCAATTATCAAGAATAGAGTAGTGGTGATCCCTGGTGAGAGTAAGACAACCCAACATAGAGCAGTGGTGCTTGATTTTCGAAGTAGGAAATGTATAAGAAAACAAACACCACAAGTAGAGACTAAGATTAAGTGGTGGAAATTGCAAGGGGAGAATCAACAAAAATTTGTGGATGAGATGACCAAAAAAGATGTTTGGACTTGTAATATGGATTTAGATATAGATTCGATATGGACTAAGATGGAGCATAGTATAAGGGAAGTAGCGAAGGAAGTTCTAGGGGAATCTAAAGGTAGCATGCCACCGGGTAAGGACACATCTTGGTGGACAGAAGAAGTACGACAAACAGTAAAGAGTAAGCGAGAATCCTATAAAATATTGGGGAAATGTAGGAGTGACGAGAACTACGAAAAATACAAAGAGACTAAAAGGGAAGTAAAGAAGGTCATACGAGATGCTAGAGCAAAGGTGAATCAGGATCTGTATACAAGATTGGATACGAAAGAAGGGGAAAGAGACATATATAGAATTGCTCGGATGAGAGATAGGAAGACGCGAGATCTCGGAAAAGTTAAATGTGTGAAGGATGTGGACCAGAAAGTCCTAGTTGGAGATAAAGATATCAAGGAACGATGGAGGTCCTATTTTGATGACTTATTTAATGGAGATCGCAGACAAGATGTTGGAGATATAAGTATCTATCACGATATGATAAATCATGAATGCCTGCGGAGAATTCAAAAGGGTGAAGTTAAAATGGCATTAAGTAAGATGAAGTTGAAGAAAGCACCTGATGGCGTTCCTATTGAGATTTGGAGATGTTTGGGAGAAAGAGGAATCGAATGGTTGACGACGTTCTTCAACAAAATTTGGAGAAACAATAAGATACCATCAGAATGGAGGAAAAGTATCTTAATCCCTTTGTATAAGAACAAAGGCGATGTCCAAGATTGTGCCAACTATCAGGGAATCAAATTAATGAGTCACACTATGAAACTTTGGGAGCGAGTGATCGAACAAAGGCTAAGGAGCACGGTGAAGATCTCGGAAAACCAGTTTGGCTTTATGCCGGGAAGATCAACTATGGAAGCCATCCATCTAATGAGACAATTAATGGAGCACTATCGAAATAAGAAGAAAGACTTGCATATGGTTTTCATTGACTTGGAGAAAGCATATGATAAGGTACCAAGGGAAGTACTTTGGTGGGCCTTGATAAGGAAAGGCATTTCGCGGAAATATATTGACATCATAAAGGACATGTATGAGGGAGGATGCACGAGTGTACGTACTAGTGTTGGGAAGACTGAAGAGTTTCCTATTACGATTGGAGTGCATCAAGGTTCCGCACTAAGCCCATTTCTTTTTGCCATCGTTATGGATGAACTAACAAATTCACTTCAAGATGGTATACCATGGTGCATGCTGTTTGCAGATGATATTGTGTTGGTTGATGAGACGAAAGAAGGAGTGGAGAGGAAGTTGGAACTATGGAGACAAACTCTAGAATCTAGAGGCTTTAAGTTGAACCAAAGTAAGACAGAATATTTGGAGTGTAAGTTTAGCGGCCATAGGAGTAGGGAGGCAGGGACAATCACCCTAGATGGGAGAGTTGTTCAGGCCTCGGATTGCTTCTGGTATTTAGGATCTATTATCCAAACGGATGGAGAAGTAGATGGGGATGTTGCTCATAGGATTAAAGCTGGTTGGTCGAAGTGGAAGAGTGCTACGGGTTTCCTTTGTGACCTCGGCATGCCTAATAGATTGAAGGGAAAATTCTACCGGACGGCAATTAGACCAGCATTGTTATATGGTACGGAGTGTTGGGCAGTGAAACACTGCCACATCCATAAGATGTCGGTGGCAGAGATGCGTATGTTGAGATGGATGTGTGGTCATACGAGAAAGGATCGGGTGAGTAATGAAATAATTAGGACAAAAGTAGGGATCACATCTATTGAGAATAAAATGAGAGAAAACCGACTAAGTTGGTTTGGTCATGTGAGACGTAGAGCGCTTGATGCGCCGGTTAGGAGAACCGAAGAGTGGCAAAGGGATGTAGTGGTGAGGGGTAGGGGAAGACCTAAGCAAACTTGGAGGAGGGTGATCGAGAGTGATATGATTTTACTGGGAATTGAGAAAAATATGGTAGTGGATAGGACGGAGTGGAGGGAGCGAATTTGTGTCGCTGACACGACTTGATTTCACGGTTTTATATGATGGTTCATGTTAGCCGACCCCGAATCATTTCGGGACTAAGGCTTTGTTGTTGTTGTTGTGTTGATCAATTATCAAGAATCTCACTGCAGATGGTTGGAAGTGTGCAAATTAGGATCTATATAAGCTCATAAAGAAACTAATGGCTGTTGTGCTGCTGTTGATTTTTGTTTGATAATGTATTATCTTGTTCTGTGCTCCTGTATATGAAGAAAGAAATATGCATCATCCTGCACCCAAATGGTGTTACTTTTTTTCCCAATTTGCTGAATTTGCGGAGATAATTTCTTAAATTTTATTTGCAGGTGAGGTCAATGTGCGAGTATAGAGGTGTTCTTTCAAAAGTATTACTCCCGGTGCGACAGGTATGGCTGGTTGATGTTTCCCATTGTTAAATTAGTAGTTGATTTAAAGTATTACTACCAGAGTTGAGATGAGTGGGATTTCTCTATATCTGCATTAGTAAGTTGGTTTTGAGTTGTAGTATCACAAAATTCCCCAAGCTCATGTATAGTTGCACTTCCGTTTTGAACTGTTATATACCATGGAAATAGAGAGGAATCCATGGGATACCATGTAGACTAAGGTACCACATTGATATATTTTAACTTGTTACGAATACACACATATTTATACATAGAAAGAGAGGAGATCCATACCTAGCAAACCCATACCTACAAGACCCATACCATGCTTACATTATTACATGAACAATAAACCATTATCTTGTACAAATCCATAATTAATTTAAAAATATTGTAATTTTGCTTATTGATCATGGTAATATTTTAATAAAGGTAAAACATTCTTATGTTATTGACATTGTTGTTAAAGTGCTAGTCCACTCTTACAAGCTTAAACTGTTCTTGCACTTCAAGATCAACATAGCCTTGATAACATTTATTTTGAAAATAGCGCTAAAGGAGATCTGTGATGAAACTTATTTTTATTGGAAAAATCATTTTGTGGATATTTTGATTTTTATATTCATATCAAGATCATATTCCTAAATCCTAATCATCCAAGGAAGGGGTCGTGCACCTGGCTGAACTAGTCTTACAAGGAAACAAAATCATATCTAAATTCAGTTTATATGAAATTTTGATGTGCAAGTAGAAAACTATCCTACTGTAACTTGGAGTATGAAGCATTATTAACTGCTTGACACCTTATTTTATTATCCGAGTTCAATTAAAGCTATTTATGTTGATGCCTCATATTCCTTTTGCAGATTTATGAGCGATTTGATGTGAAATCTACAGTAGATGCTGATGATGCTCGTCTTGAATATTTTGTTAAGAAGGTTTCTCTCTCAATTACCTCTTTCTTTTTTACAAACCTTATTTGGTGGATAAGAAGATATAGGACAATGTCCCTCTGCTGCCCAACATTATTATCTTAATTTTTGTCTCACCTACAGTTGTATGAAGGTCTTAATGCTGTGGATTTTTTATGATTTACCATGAATTTGGAGTGAAATTTGCTATAAATTACATATATATTGTCGTTTGGTGTGTGATGGAGATGGCCATAAAATCTGGGTTGTGTTTGGATAAATATTCCCGTCCTGCAAGTTAGGATTCATTTAACTAAGACATTTGGTAGAACCGCACATGATCCATTGCTATTCTTTTATGATAGAGTCATATATATATCCTACACTAGTTTCAATTATTTTAAGCTTCTTCTTTGAAAGTTAGCACATGCTTGTGCTCTCTTCTTCTTCCCCTCCTCTCTCTCTCTCTCTGTTTCTCTGTCATGCTCAGTTAAGGGAATTAAAGGTTTTGTGATTTTACTGGAACAAAATTTGTTTTCACATTTTTCTGTTGACAAACATGAAGATAAAAGTGGTGTTTTTCCTGATGCAGGTGTTTCCAAAGATAAAAGATTCTGTTCAGGTATTTTTTGTATATATATCTTTTTTTGATGGATGAAACAGCATGAATCTTCATAGAGCTGAACTTTATGCTTCCATGGAACAATGATGCAGGGAGGAACTATGGTATTTATGAGTTCTTACTTCGAATATGTTAGACTCCGTAACTATTTGAAGTCACAGAATGCCTCATTTTGTGTGGTTGCAGAGTAAGAATCTGTCCTTTGTACCTTCTCATTAATTATCTTATACAATCTTAAGCATTTTTAAATGAAAATCACCAGTCTTGCATTCAGATTTACTTTCCCACTTTTGGTTGCCATTGTATTAATAGATTGGCTTTTATTATTTAGCTATACTACACCAAGTGATGTATCTCGAGCACGAGTTGCCTTCTTTGAAGGACGGAAGAAGATCATGCTTTATACAGAGAGATTTCATTTCTACCGCAGATACAAGGTTCATGAGTGGAATTTATCAAGTTATTTGTGAAAATAGTCTTTTTCTATATGAATATCAAAATCAGTCATTTGGTATGATACAAATACAATAGTAACCTCATTTTCTTTGTTTTGTTTCTGATGAATAGATGCGTGGCGTTCAAAATTTGATTATCTATTCGCTTCCGGATAGGAAAGAGTTTTATCCTGAAGTAAGTTCATACATAACTCTTGAAAATTGGACAAACGGTTAAGTTTAACCTTCAACTTGGTTCAGATGAACATTGAAAATTAGTCTACAGCTTGACATTTTTTGTGAAGGTAACCCAAAAGTGACATATATTAGCATACGATTGTGGTTTCCGTTTCCAATGCTAAAATGTGTCACTTCTGACTGATTTGACCACAACTGCCATTTAAAAAAAAAACCAATTGATACCTAAAGTTTGTTTTGAAACAAATTGATCTCATGAGTTCATCATCTTTGATGTAATTTTCCTTTGTTTAAAAAAAAAAATTGATCCCATGAGAATTGATCCTTTTCCTACTTGTTGCAGGTGGTTAGTATGCTTGAAGAGGCCAATAACATGACTTGCACTGTACTGTTTTCTAAGTTTGATCAGCTCCGGGTAAGACTTCTCTCTCTTTTTATACTGTTCCCGTCCAGTCCTTTCACCTGAGAGCTTTTGCTTGCTTATATTGGGAATGAAGGCTCAATTTGGCCCTTTAACATGACCAGTTTGCTCTAAAATTAACTTTCAATCCGGTCCTTGAATTTTTCATTTTTTATTTATCAAATTATACCCAATATTGACACGTGTCACATATTGTTGTAATCGAGCCGAGCTTTGGCCTGCTCATGCTAGACTCGTTATAAAATGGACGAGCTCGAGTTCGATCTCAACATCCTGTTCGTGAGCAACTCGCTTATTTGTTTGCGAGCAGCTCGCGAACAACTTGTTAATTCTATTCTTGAATTTTGTCCGCGAACAGCTCATAATTATGTTTATTTAAAATTTTCTTTGACACAAAACTACATAATTTTGAAACCTATAAAACTAAAGTTTCATAAATAACTCCGTAGTTTTACATTTTCCCATTTATAGGAATACTATTATTAAAACAATAATCGAACCGAGATTGCTCATGAACATTATAATTGAGCTTATTCATGAACCTATAACCGAGTTTTCGAGCTGAGTTTTTTGTGCTTAAACTCGGCTCGTCTATAAATCGAAAGAAAACGGCCGAGCTTTTTATCGAGCTGAACGAGCGGCTCAGCTCATTTTGCAGCCCTAGTGTCACATGTTAAAAAAAGACACAAATCATTTATTGAAGCGTCACTTTTGCATTAATTTGACCAAAAAATAAAAAATAAAATAATAAAGTGGTGGATGAAATTAATAGCCAAAATTCATGTTGGAGCAAATTGATCAAGTGAGTCAATTTGAAGGACCAAATTGACCATTTATCCCTCTTTGGATAGGGTAGGAAATTTCAGGTTCGGGTCAAAATCGTGTTATGCTATCCATATATTTCATATTAAAAGATGTTAATGTAAGAAAAATTATAATTGTGCCAATTGTATCATGTCAGCCGGATTATCTCTATAAATTGTTAGAATTTGCCACTCCTATTTTTGGACTCCAAAAATTTACAAATGTCCCTAAAGGCTAAAGTTGGCAGACAACAAATTGAAATTTAGGTAGCAACGCAGTCCCGAAGATGTTAATATTTGATAAAGTAGTCCAAATTAGTTTTATTATCTAAAAATGTCAAACTTGGGCTAATTTATCGAATATTCAACTTAAGAACTGAATTGGTACCTAAATTTTGATTTAATTTCATCCTTACTGTCAATTTCAGAGCCATTTTGACGCTTAATTTGTTTAGGAGTGATTAGTTGATTTTCTCTTTTCTTTACAAGTCTTCAATATTTATTTGTTATTGGGATTTCTCAGCTAGAGAGAATTGTTGGAACTTCTTCTGCAAAAAGGATGCTGGCATCAGAAAAGAACCTCTTTTTATTCTCCTAAATAGGAGAAAATAAATACTTAGTTTATCTCCATATTGCAAATGTAATTTAAATTTTATTTTTTTATTTTTTTTAGTCTTGCAATTAGGTATCATACAGTATTTTTGCTATTTGATTCTTTTTCATAGAATGGTAAATTTTGCATTTCGTTTTTCTTCACATAGTATTAATCTATTTAATAGATATTGGTTGATTTATTAATTTTTTTATATAATTATAGAATTTTAATTTAGGATTATAACATTTATTTTATTTAAAAATATATTGTAGAAACTGTAAAATTATTACAGATATATAAAATTATGCAACCTTTTTATTTTTAATCAACTTGATGGATAAAATAAAAAATTATATGATTATATAATTTTATTAAATTTTATAATAATATTTAATATATGTAATTTTGATTTAATCTAATATAAATTAAACAATTTTTTTTTTTGTACTAAATATATCTTTATTTAAGTGATATTAAATAATTTTCTAATTTATTAATTAAAATTCATGTTGTCTTTGTAAGGAGTACATCATCTGCATTAATATTTGGTCTCTTGATGAAGAGAAGATCAAGCTGTGTGCGTGGTGATTGTTTGCATGACTATTCAAATTCATTTTGGAAATAGTTCAAATTAAATTTAATGGACCCAATTAATAAGGGTAATCAATATGCAATAACTCAAATTTTAATTTGTGAGCAACTACCTTAAACCAATGTTATTAGAATTGGATCGGTCAAACCAGATTTATAACTGGGTCAAGGGTTATTTGGTCGGACTGAATGACTTGGATTGATCGGACCGAATGATGTAATAAATAAATTATATATATAAAAATTGCTGCTGGTGAGGGTTGCCCCTTCCCTCTTCAAGACACACTTTAATATGTAATAAATGTGTTTAATAATTAATTTAATAGAAAAAAACATCAAAGTGATGGTGCAATGTATCAAATCATGTACATTGGTTTATCCTAGACGCTGCTTACCACTGCACTAGTAGTTTCTATTGTTTAATATTCGATGCATACATTTATTAATATCGATTAAATGTGCATAATAATGAATTATTAATAGAAAAAAAGAAATATACATAATAATGAATTATTAATAAAAAAAGAAATGTATATAATAATGAATTATTAATAAAAAAAAGAAATGTACATAATAATGAATTATTAATAGAAAAAAAAAGAAATGTGCAATAATTAATTATTAATAGAAAAAAATCCAATAACATGCTTCAATTTCTTATTTATTTAATTTCTCTATATTTTTGTAATTTATGTTTTAAAATGTTAAGGACGGTGTTCTAAATAATGTTACATATGTTCTAAACTTTATAATTTGTGTTCTAAAAATTAAATATAATGTTTAAAAAAATCAGTAAATATCTGTATCATTTTTGCATTTGTTCTATAATATAATTTATAACCCATATTCGAAAAAACATAACGCATATTCTAAAAAACATAACGTATGTTCTAAACTTTATAGTTTGTGTTCCAAAAATTAAAATATATAATCGTATGTTCTAAAAAAATATGTCACACGTTCTAAACTTCATTGTTCGTGTTCTAAAAGTTAAAATATATGTTCGAACGTATGTTTTAAAAAATATATCGTATGTTCTAAAAATATTAATATGAAATTTTATTAAAATATATAATATATTTTTTATTTAAAAAATATAGTAATAGATTTTTTTTAGCATCAGAGACACATAATAATATATAAATAAAAGAATTGTATAATGAACAAACTAAAGCAAGTATATTTTTATTTAAAAAATATAGTATTGGATTTTTTTTAGCATAAGGTGCACTTAATAATATATAAATAAAAGAATAGTATAATGAACAAACTAAAGCAATTGTTCCAGCGGTAGATAACGCGCGCTCCACTCCCTCTACGCCCCAACTCCAGGTTTGAATCCCCCCCCCCCCCCTATTTTCTCATTTAATCTTTAGTTAAAGGTGGTGCAGGTTATTTATCAAAATGCCACCGCGTCCCTACACCATCAAAATGACGTCGTTTCATTCCTGTTCTCACATGAAAATCTGTTCGGAGTGTTCTCACCTGATCCCTCACGGGATGAATTTTGCATATTGGCTTTTGCAGACTTTATGTGGCCCAAACCAGGAGACCATTGTCCGCATTTGCTGTGTTTTGAAGACAATATGAGATCATCGGAATAGAGTCCTTTGACACATGACATGGTGGCCGGCGGACATTAGTTGACGTCATGGTATTGATGAGCTTCGTGATTGGAAGGCTTATCAGAAGCATTCGACTGTTACGGCAAATCTGGGTACATCAGCAAACTCGCCCAGCTACCAACAACAGCAGGGTCCCGGGTCCGCGACTTTGCCATCTCTAGCACCGCGACCGGCAGGAGCGGCTTCGTCTATGTCTGCTTCACCGAATCGATCTTTGCAGCAACATGTACCAGGGTCAATCCGCCGAGCTTAGCGACAACCAGGTAGCAATCTTTCATTGCACTCATTGTCATCACCAAAGTGGAAACCACCGGCAACGGGTTCAGTGAAATGCAATGTTGACGGTGCCATTTTCAAGGAAACAGGGAGTTGCGAGATGGGAGCGGTAATCAGAGACGCAGCAGGTTCATTCTTATTCTGCAGCAGTAGCCTTATTGCAAGCATCAAAGAACAATGAGTAGTAGAGGCATTAGTTGTTCGTACAAGTCTACTTTGGCTTGCATCCATGAGGTACACACATGTTGAGTTTGAATCTAATTCCAAGCTTGTTGTCGATGCCATTAATTCTTGCAAAAAAGATATCTCGGAGTTTGGAATGCTTATTCATGATTGTCGAGTTATCCTTCGATCCAATCCTACTTTCTCAGTATCTTTTGTGAGTCGTTTAGCGAATAGGGTTGCACATTTGGTAGCTAGGTAGGCATGTTCCAATGCTAGCGATTTTTTGTCTACTATTGTACCGGAATGGTTGTCAAACACTATTGTTGAGGATGCAAATCCCAACTTTTTATGAAATTTCTTTTCGGGTTCAAAAAAAAAAGTTAAGAACTATGTAAAAAAACAAAAAAAAATTAAGAACCGGAAAAAATGAAAAAAAAAAAGTCTATGTCAATTATGAAAAAAACTAACGAAATTCATTAAAAAAAAAAAAGGATCCAAATTATAATGAAAAATTGTTTCCCACATCGGTAGATAAGCAAGCTAATGTAAGAGAAGTGTTGTATATAAAGGTTCAACACCCAACAAAATAATAGAATGTGCGATAGGAGCTTCTCACGCGCACACACAATATTGTAAGCATGTGCTTATGAATTTTTTTTTTATCAAACCGGAGTCACACCAATTACTGATCAAGTCGCCAGTTTCTGGTCTGACTTTGATTCTGTCCGGTTTGTTACAAATACAACAAACCAGTGTAACTCGGATCGGAACTCCCATCGGTTACCGGTTCTACCGGTTGAACCGGTCGGTTCAGTCCGAGTTTAATAACATTGTCTTAAACTACCTTTGAACGATTTGTAATCGGAAGCAAATAGAGTAAATCTTTTTTATATACAATATATGTAAGGTTAGAAATATTGGTGTATATATAGAACTTTTTGGAAAAAAAATTGGAATGTTTATAAAGGTTGACATTTTTCATTAAATGTTTATGAATGTTTAATATTTGATTATTATGTTAATTAATTGTTTAAAAATAATTAATTATACAACCATTAATATTATTTATGTATGGAATTATTCGAATCGAATAATAAATTCAAATTTAATTAAAATCTTTAGTCAAACTCTTGTAATTAGTTAAGAAGCGAGTTGTATCCTATAACTCGATTCTTTATGTATAATATCTATTAGTATATTTAAACATTAAACAATAGAGGGTAATTAGATCGAGTTAAGGTCTCTTTCTCGAATTGAAATGAAGTGTAAGATTTTACTAATTAGATATATGTTGCATAGAGAACTAACATGTATTAACCTTAACTTCTTACTAAGATGTGCAACAAAAATTCCATTATAGAGGAGACATATTAGAAAATTCATTGTAGCTGAATTGAACGAATACCTAAAATTGAACGTTGATAACTATGATATCTAGAGTGTTAAAATCAAATATGTGCTGGAGGAGAAAAATGATCTAATTTGTACATCCTTTTAAAAAAATTTGGATTCTACCATTGACCTTTTTTAAGACGGCCAACAGACTGAGTAGTTATTTTTATTGTTCGGATTTCCAATTCCCATTCTTATAGTAATTTATGAGTCCTACTCCTTTTCTTTCAACAATGTTGTATTTGTTTTTTTTTATTAAAAGGAAGGCTAAAACAACCTAAAAACACTACATATTACAAATGGATAACAAACTCCATCCAAATCATCAAGGATAATATTTATAGGATAAGTAGACATAATTTGATAACCTATAAAATTATGATCAGCTAAGTTGGTTAAATAGTTAGCAACTCTGTTTCATTTTCTATAATAATGACATGTTTGCACCATCCACTCCCTCCAGAGCATCAATGGTAATAGTAGTGTGAGATGTCAATGTTCATTGATATTAGTCTCTTTTTTTAGAAGAATCCTTACCACATTTGCATTGTCCATTTCAAGGATGATCTGTCAGTAACCTAATTCCTAAGCGAGACGAATATCGTAAATTAACCCCATAGCTCAATAGTCATCGAGAAGCAAGAACCTAAAAATATAGTAAATCCACCACATCAGGCCACATTGCCATCTCTAATTAAGCTGTATGCACTTGTCTTTCATTAGCTTTAAAAGCTCCATCTGCATTAATCTTAACCCAATTTCGAGAGGTCATTACCAACCTATAAGCTTTTCTTCCTTGTCCAATTTAAAAAAAAATGTCTGAAGTTCTTAATAGTAAAAGTATTTCTTTAGCCTTAACTTTGATTTAAGGAATACTAGAAAAAAAAATGTGATTGCTGTTAAATATACTATGAAGATAGATAGAAAAGTTATAGTGTTAATGAATTTCCGTCAATTAGGGTTGGGCATAAAACCCTTGTATATATAATAGAATGCACGAGATAAAGTTTAGCTATGATTGAAAGTATGTCATATAGACAAATATAAACACTAGTTATTAAACAACTCTAAATAAGCATAACAGTTATCCGTTAGTATTTGAGGATAGGTAATGAGATAGTTAACAATAATTGAAAGTACGTCATAGAGACAAATATAAACACTAGTTATTAAATAACTCTAAATAAGCCTAATAGTTATCCATTAGTATTTGAGGATAGGTAATGAGATAGTTAACAATAATTATCTCTGAGGATAGGTAATGAGATAGTTAACAATAATTATCTCTAGCACCCCCCTCAAGCCGATGGTAAGAGCTAACCAGAAGGTGAGAGCGAAGCATACCGAACCAAGCACTTGCAAGCGGGTTGATTAAGATATCTGCAACTTGATTATCAGTTAGAATGAAGTGAACACTGAAAAACCACATTGTATTTGTTCATGAACGAAATGATAAGTGTCACACCAAAGCTGAACAGGCGGTGTAGGAAAAGAAACTGAACACTATGACAACATATTAAAAAAAAGAGGATGGGGGATGTTATGGGTAATCTTATCAATAGGAGGAGGATAAGAAGGGGAATGTATATAAGTAAGAGGAGGAACCTGCGATATACCTAATTAGAGTAACACAACACAAGATAATGCCCATGTCCATAAAAGTGTAGATGAACCATGGAGCTAGAAGCTTCGAAGACTTCAAACGAATCCCTAGGCCATCATCTACACCGTAGGCCAAGTCAGAATGGGAACTGGGGAAAAGGACAATAAAGAATTATGGTTAGGGTTTATAGAATCAGAATTCAATCAGTGATAGAAAGTTGAATGAAAGAAGAATAAGGTTGACTTTTTATTCACAAACCATCCTTTCAGAATTGAATTAGAAAATTAAAAGCAAAAAATGAATTGAGGAAGAACAAAATTTGGTCGATTGATCAAAGAGAAGAATGCAGAAGAAGGATGAAGCATCAATCTACTTCCAGATAGTGAATAAGGAAAACTATGTAGAATGAGAAGTGCGATTTATGAAACAGAGAAATAATTAGGATAAAAAAACAAAATTCTGGTGGATTTGGTAGTTTAGAGTTTGCTCAAATTCAAGAAGCATGCTGTCTTGCTCCATTGTTGAAAAGATGACCTACATTTGGTGGAGTCTGTCCTTTAAAATTCAGCTAAACAGGAAGAAGGAGGGCTGGTGCGACAAGTATGATGTGGCGGCTGTAGGTCAGACATCAGGTCCCATGGTTGTCTTGTGCGCAAACAGAACTGGTGAAGACGAGGCACAATGGCTATCGACGATAACAGTAGACTGACTAGGAGCTCTAGTGGCAACAATGTTACTATCAACAATGACAACAGAGTAATTTTTAGGGGTAGCAGTCTGTGTTGCAATGGCCGGTAGTGGTACAACACGCGAATCAATGTTGAATGGAGAAGTAAATCTCCTTCCTGAGAAGATGTCAAGTCAGGGATATATGTGAAGGAGAGAGGAATAAAATCAGCGGCCTTAGTGACTGGAGGGACGATAGATCGAATACCTATGGAGGCCGAATGGTAGGAGGAGGATGTGACTGTTAGGCTGGCCGAGGAAAACGAAGCAGAAGTGGTATACTATGAAAATAGATAGAAAATATATACTGTTTAATGCATTTTTCTCAATTAAGTTGGACATAAAGCGTTGTATATATAATGAAATATATGAATTAGAGTTTAATTAGAATTGATAATACGTAATAGAGACAATATAAATAATAGTTATTAAATAACTTAAAATAAGTCTAATAGTTATCCATTAGTATCTGATGATAGATAATGTTGTATTTACTTTGGTTATTAATAAGCCAGTTATTTTTATTTTAAAAAAACGTTTATTCATAAAATATAAAATTAATTTCAAACAAGGTAATAATTTGAATGGCACAATAAAAATAAGAACGACATTTAGGGGCAAATGTGTCACTTGCTAAAAGAAAAACTAGGGTTTTGTATTAATGCTTATCATATAAATAATTCCTAAATAGCATCTGAAGGTCTCCTCTTGTTGTTGTGCTAGGTTTTTCGAAGGAACAAATCACAGACGCAACAAGCAACCATGGGAGTCTACACATTTGTGTGCCGTAGCTCGGGTGGCGAATGGGCCGGTAAACAGATCGCCGACGGTGAACTTCAGGCATCTGCTCCTTCCACATTCGACCTGCAGAGGAAGCTTGTTCAGACCGTTCTCTCCTCCGACTCTTCTGGCGGCGTCCAGTCATCTTTCTCCTTAGTTACTCCGTCCTCCGGTGTTTTCCAGGTCTTAATTTATCCTCTATCTCTAGGTCTTTAATTCGATGTCTCTCTTCACTGAACGGATTCAATGTTGATAGCTTCCTTTTAGTAATTTTGACGAATTAAATATGCTGTACATAGATTGTATAATTGTGATCTTAATCTATAATGATGAATAACCAGATCATCTTCTAAGTTATTGTGATTGAGCGGATGATTTACATTTTGTCTGGTGTGATTTGAAATCTTCAGGTTGTAATTGGTGGTGGCGGCGGCGGAGGTTTTATTGCTAGCAGCGGCGGTGCAGCAGCAGCTCCAGCAGCGGCTGCAGCAGCTGCACCAGCAGCAGAGGAAAAGAAGGATGAGCCAGCAGAGGAAAGTGATGATGATTTGGGATTATCCCTCTTCGATTAGAGTACATCATGTATTCCTCTTTCTTGATTTGTTTTGTGTCTATTTTGTTTTGCAAAAACCTGGTGAATCGAGTTCGCATCATATTAAACGATTTTGGGTTAGAAATACTTTTTCACATTATGTTAATCTAGTCGAGTTTGTCTCATTTAGCAGTTGAAAATGCTATGTTAGTAATAGTAAGATGCTTTTAAGTGCATGACTTTTTGTCCTTTGGTTCTTGATGTTGCTGTATTCCTTGTTTGTTGTTTCAGAATTTCAATGTTATTTTTTTTTTTCATGCCTACATGATTCCATTCCATTGAATTATTAATAGACTTCATAACCGTGAATTTGGTAGTCCTTGTTTTTTCTTTAATTGTCTTGGGGAGTTTTTTAGGATTCCTTATTGGATAAAGTGTTAATTTGGCCCTAAATTCCAGTTCCATTAGGTTATATATTAGATCACAGCTTGATAAAACATTGTTTTGGTCAAATAATCCCGTATGTTACACAAGTGATGTAATTGGTTGCCTTTTATTATACATGGTCAATTTCTTATGTTTGATATGTGTCAATTTCTAATACCGACACACTTTGCAAGCCAAGTTGAGGAAGCTGAGGTGTAGACCCTTTATCCCTAGGGTAGGATTGTCAAAACAGGTTGTCTGTATCATAATTGTGTTAGATGAGTAGTATTTATAAATCATGTTTTCATGCCAAAAATTGACACAATTGATTGTCATTTTCTCTTGGGGGTCTTGGTTATATATGAATCTTGGTGCTTTGTTTAATAATTTTGGTTAGATGTGCAAGAAAGACTTGCATTGAAAAAGTTCACATGTTTCTAAAACTTACTGTGGTTACTGCCTCATGCGAGATTTTGTAATCCGATGGGTGAATTTTAGAGTTTTAGTTCGTAAATAATCGTTAATTCATCTTGAGCTGGGCACTACCATTTTTGTTTTAGGTGTCATTAGAAAAATAATTATAATTGGACTTTGCCTTCCAATTTACCAAAAAAAAATAATTATAATAATTTACCGTGAGTTTATTTTGTCATTACATATGGTTTCATTTCGTGGACTATGTAGTAGATTTGTTGTTCTTTTGACGTTTGTTAGTTTCTTAAACCTTCATTTTTCTTATCTAACTGGGAAATTCGATGCGTCGAAAGTATACATGACCTAAAACGTCGTACAATTTTGGTGTTTGAGGTTTTTTTAGTAGCTAATGTATCATTTTTGAGTTGACATGTAATTGATATGTAAATTTTTGGGTTGAGTTAGAATTGATATCTCACCGGAAAACGACACGAAATAATATAAATAATTAAAATTATTGTAATATTCTCTTATGTTTTTGATAAAGTAAGTCTTACTTTGTTTTTTTTTCAAAGTAAGACCTTGTTTGATAAAAATAAAAATCACTTAAATTAGTACATTAAGCACTTATTTAGTTTAATTGTGTTAACCATTTAAATTATTCAATTAAGTTACATATCATTTATTTTGATAAGCCAAACTATTTAACTTAAAATTTTAAATTAAATATTATTAATTAATATTTTTATATTCAACATTTATTTTTAATATTTATCGAACACTTGTATAATTTAATAGTTTTAGCATTTATAATATTCAACCCTTAAAATTTAGTATTTAATATTTCAGTACTTAATTTTTAGTTTTATCAAACGGTACCTAAGTCTTACTTTGTTTTTTTCACCATTGGATGATGGAGTGTGAAATCCATTCAATGGTGAAAACATAAAATAAGGTTTACTTTGTAAAAAAACAAAGTAAGCAAGCATAGCCTTTTACCTACTTTTCATATGATATTAGCGAACTTGTGGTTAGTCATATTAATTAAAATATGATATTAGCGAACTTGTGGTTAGTCATATTAATTAAAAAATGATATAAAATATCTAAAATTCTATTATATCTTTCTGTATTTTTAAAAGTGATTATTAATACATGTACATAATAAAATTTTACATTTCTCAAAAGCACTATATATATTAGACACTAATTTGATTGGGTCTATTTTTTTTTTTTTGGATTTGTTAGTGCTTAACTCATTTTGATATTAATATGAATATTGTTGGGTTCCAACCTTGTTCCTCATGTTGCCTCTCCACCCAAATGTTTGGATCTGTAATCACTAGCATTTAGAACATTATTGGGGTATAATGAACCATTTATATACATTTTTATTAAACTCTTTCATTGGTGTGAATTTAATATATTGAACATTTAACTATTTTTATGTGTATATTTTAAATTTTTAAAATAATATGATATAGTGTTTAATTAATTGGTGGATCCATTGTGATTGAGTGGTTATAGAATTTACCCATTAGAGTTGATAATTTCATTGGATCTTATAATAATGTGTTATGTATATTGAGTAGTCGTGGATATAAACTATTGGAGATGTTGTTAGAGATATGTTAAAATCCAAATTTAGCCTTTTATTTTTATTTTACCATATGGATACCTTTTAAGCTGGAGTCTAATGCGTCGTTGAGGTGATCGTCAAGTAAGTTTTTCGATGGGGTAAGTTGTCGGATCACACTATAGTACCTTTGTTAATATATATGCACTACTTTGGATGTATAGCTTTCAAGAATTTTAGTGACAGTGTGTCAGGTAGCGAGTTTGACAGTAAGAGTAAGAGTGTTTAAGAAGGAAGAAGAAGATTGAATGAGAGAGAGGGAGAGAGAGAAGAATTAGAGAAGGAAATAGTTGTTGATTTTTCATTGATAGATTTCCAGGTACAAACCATGACCTTCATATAAGTATAGCATATAGAATTAGAGCTGGCAAGGATAAGGATTGCTGGTCCTTCTACTAACTAACAGCCAAAATAATAAACATAACAGTAAATTCAAATAACTAAGGGGGCGTTTGGTTTAGGGTCTTTAGGAATGGGAATGGGAATGAGAGGGTTTCATTCCCTTTGTTCTTGTTTGTTTAAAAAAAAAAACTCATTATCTTTACCCACTTTAGGTTAAGCGATTACCCCACTTTAGGTTAAGCCATCACCCCATGTCCTCTAGGGAATTAGATTCCCTTTACCCAATTCTCTTTCCTAAACATATCCAAACACATAGGAGAATTAATGGTTATTCCTTTCCTTTCTTTTAGTTTCCCTTTCTTGATTCCCTTTCCCTTACCCCTTGTGAACCAAACGCCCCCTAAATATAACCAACTTGAACAATAATAGAAATATTGAATTGACTAATTATTAATTAAGTCTTTAAACTTTTGAATTGGCTAATTATCAATTAAGTCTTTAAACTTTTGACCTTTCTCTCATTGCATACGTGACAATACCTCCCCCTTAAGAACATTCTTGACCCTAAGAATGAATGAAATCAGGAAATTGAGACAAAGCATTGCTTGATCCTCCCAAGTGCAGATAGGTCAAACCATATGATAAGAAGTTGAGGGACGACCCTATCGTTGACAGTTAGATTTTTAGTATTGAGGACCTTCTGAGGTTGTAACATTGCTAAACCATCATCCAATGGAGGCAAAGTAGTGAGAGTAGTCCTAGTAGAACTCGCTTTCTTTTTTAGGAGGGAAACATGAAAAACAGGATAGACCTTGCAAGCATCTAGAAGTTGGAGCTTGTAAGCAACATGTGACCAGTCCAATCTCAGTTAGGATCATAAATGACCCATAGTATTTCACATGCAGTTTTTGGGAGTCTCGAACTGCCATCTCGTAGATTGCCTGTAAGGTTGTAATTTCAAGAATACCTAATCTCCCATCTGAAATACTCTGTCAGACATGTGTTTATCTGCAAACTACTTCATGCGGTTTTGTGCTTTAGTAAGACACTCCTTAAGGGCCAAATTCATATCCTGTCGAGTCTGTAGCACATCCTCAACTGCTACTACTACATTGTGAGTGGAAGGAAGTATAGGAGATGGAGGAACAATATCATACAATGTCTGGAATGGTGTCATGGTGTCATGTTTAAATAGTTGTTAATTTTTCATCCATAGGTTCCTAGGTACAAAGCATGACCTTCATATACAAGTACAACATATAGAATTACAGTTGGTAAGGACAATGCTGGCCCAATAAAAAAGAAAAAAGTATAAGAAAAAAGTCTTTCAATCATTCATCTGATTTCTTATCCTTTATTTGAAGTAAGCTGAACTTCAAGTTTTATTAACTAACAGCCAAAATAGTAAACATACAGTAAATTCAAATAACGAAATAACCAACTTGAACAATAATAGAAATATTGAATTGGCTAATTATCAACTAAGTCCTTAAACTTTTGAATTAGCTAATTATCAACTAAATCCTTAAATTTTTGACATTTGTCTCATTACATATGTGACACATTGCCTAACTTATATGCACTACTTTGGATGTATAGCTTTCAAGAATTTATGGCCCTGCCTAACTTAACAAATTGTTTTTTACTGCTAGCGTTGGAGAGCTTGAAAGCGGCTTGGGGGGCACTCATACTCACACGGATTGGACTTCCACCAATAACTAAAATTGCTCGGCGTTGGATAATCAATCAATCGTCACTCACAAAAGAGAATTGATTATTTCGACTGCTTGAGTAAAGAATTGAGTAAAGAAGGGGCTTGCTGCACCGAAATTCATCAAGCTCGCATATATCTCAGCCAAAACATTAATATCATTGTCTGGAACCATAGTAGGTAAACTTGAAGGAGAAAGAGAGATCACTTTGGGCTTGGGTTAAGGTGCAAAAATACCCCTAACGTTTTGGGTCAGGAGCAATTTTACCCCTAACGTCTAAAATGGTGCAATTTTACCCCTAACGTTTGTAACCAAGAGCAATTTTACCCCTAACGTTAATAATTTGGGTCAATTTCAGACATTATTATAGAACACATACATTTTTGTTCTTTATTTTGCACAAATTGCATATCAATTCATTCTAAAAAAAGGATTTCATGTTTTTTGTAATTTAATAATAGAATTGGAGATTAATATTTATAAATTCGGTGATTTTTTTGAATTTTTTTGTCTAATTCGTACAAAAGACATTATATTTTTTTATATTTTTTTCACATCCCAACATATGTTTGTGATTTGTTACTGATAAAATGACACGCGTATGAAGTGTAGATGATAATATTCAAGGATGAGACGACAGTTTGATGAATTATTTATCAAATTGACCCAATTTATCAATGTTAGGGGTAAAATTGCTCTTGGGTACAAACGTTAGGGGTAAAATTGCACCATTTTAGACGTTAGGGGTAAAATCGCTCCTGACCCAAAACGTTAGGGGTATTTTTGCACCTTAACCCCTTTGGGCTTTGTTGATTTACTGCGTGATGATTTTGTTGAAAAAGATCGAAGCCGCGGTATTTATTTCACTCAAGATTGGGTCTCATATTTTCTATATTACAAGTGAATATTAGTGTTCACATGTATTATATTTGATCAAATAGATTTAGTCATTTAGATTCGAATCACATTTTAGTTCGGTTGAGTGTATAATTTATACCTCTGAAAATCGGTCATAATTATTTGAATTGGTCGAATCAATCGTGAACTGTTTGATTCGGTCCAATTGAGCGGTTTAATCAAGTCTCACCATATTTAATGTAAAAAAATGAAATTCGTAGTGCATGGGAATAGAACCTATAAAATTAAGATACATGTTTCACGGGTAAATTTCATCAATGGTGTACAACCTTTACCCTATTTCACACTTTGGTTTACAACCTTCATTTTGTCTCATTAATATATACGATCTTATAGGTGACCTCCCACTTTGGTGTACAATAGGTAAAAATGACCGGTCAACGCCTGGTCAACGCGCCACCTCAGCCTCACCACATGTAAAATGACTTAAATACCCTTGTTCCTAAAAGAAAAAAAAAAAAAAAAAGAAGTAAAAATACTCTCTCTCTCTCCTTTATTCAACTCTCTCTTCCTATGATTCCTCTCTCACTCTTAACCTTCAGCCGCACCTTTATTTGACTTACCATGGATCAGTACATAATCACTAAAATAAGCAGATGAGATTTTATCCCATGGCTCAAATTACCATCAATTTGACTAATTATCCTAGCCATCCCTCACTCCATCTTCTTCCTCTTCCTCTCTCAAAACCAAAACCGAATATACCACGGCAAATTTCTCTCTTCATGACGGTGAATCCCACCTCCGGCGATCTCTCTCTTTTCTTTGCCTCAAACGCGAACTCAGCCTCCTCCTTCCGTCACCTGCTGATTTCTTTTCGCTCGGCCACCTCTTTTCTGGTTTTTTTTCTTTTTCTTCATCTTCTCTCGAAGGAAGGCGGCGATTCCGACTTCACTGGTCGGAGGTCAGTTCGACTTCGACATCATCCTTCAAACGTGCAGTCGGAACAGAGAGGTAAAAGAAATTCCTTTGATCGCCCTTAAACAAACTGTCCCTTCCGATTCCAAGCCGCTCATCGCTTTCTCTTATCCACTTTACGTCGTGCAGAAACCGGTGGATTTGGATTTCCGATTCGAAAATCTCCATATATATTGAAGGCTAAGAACTTTTAACTATGACAATAAGGGATTCGAATCATAAGCATTTGAATCCTCCATTTGAATCTGTCGTTATTTCTGTGAAGTTTACCATAAATTTAAAATGCATAATTAAAATTGCAAAGATGTGAATAAAATCATGAATAAATCAGTTTATGTAATAATAGATTAATAGAAAAAAATTCAATTTTAAAATTTCAAGTTTGATTTCTTATTCAGGAAGAACAGTAATTTATAGAAGCATTAGAGAGATAAAAGAAAGATAGAGAGGGAGAGTTGAATGAAGAGGAAGTGTATTTTTATATTTTTTTGGGATAAGGGTATTTAAGTCATTTTACATGTGGTGGGACTGAGGTGGCGCGTTGACCAGACGTTGACCGGTCATTTTTACCGGCTATACACCAAAGTAGAAGGTCACCTATAAGGTTGTACATATTAATGAGACAAAACGAAGGTTGTACATCAAAGTGTAAAATAGGATAAAGGTTGTACACCATTGATGAAATTTACCCTATGCTTCACCACTAAACTAGTTTTTACTTTGTGATTTATTATCCGTAGAACATTAGACTAGTTTTCCTTTGTAAGTTATTATCAATAATATAAATATTATTACTAAAAACAATTGTTTTGTATTTCAACAAGTATTATTAAAAAAAATATTTTATTTTTTCAATATTAATAAAATTTTGTTAGTATTTAAATTTTAAATATACCAAAAATAATTTTTCTTTTTGGTATTAGAAGGAGGGTTAAACACCCGGCAACACAAAACAAAACAAGAAAATAGAACACAAAGTCGACAAAAAGAAACTAATTAGCAATAACTCGATTAAGAATTGAGCCACTCTAATCTTCGAGGAGTATGTCTTGAACGTCTGTAGGAGGCATGTTACGCTCGTGATGATTTATAGGTAAATTCCCTGTGAAGCTTGCCATCCAGTGAGCAACCCTATTATCCTCTCGATAAGAATGCACAAACCGAGTCTCCCAATCCTTATCCTTCATGGCCAAGCATGTCTAATAATCTATAGATACGGGTGATGAATCTCATCCGAGCTGTTCATATAACGAACTACTGTGAGTCGAATTTCAAGTTATCTATTTTGTTTTATTTATATATTAATATCAATATCTATTTATTATAAGATATACTTTTAATTTTTATATTGTTAGATTTATTGATTTGATATCTGAAAATATGATATTAAATAAATTCTATTTTTTTTTTGAAGTAAAATAAATTCTATAAGTATATTTTTTTTAGTATTTTACTATGGTAAAAGATTAAATGAGAATAAAAATATAAATTTACAAAAAAAAAAAAAATTAGAACTTTGGTCGAATCCCTTTTAACTCTTGATCCTTTATCTTTTCTGGTTATTTAATCGGGTCCGATTTTGAAAGCCATACTTAGATTTAACAAACCTAAACCTAACTTAATTTTGCTTTAATGCTACCATCTGTTATCATGATATGTTCTTCCTGTTGTTTAGCATGTAATAAATATTGTTAATATTGGGTGATATATAAAAGATGAACGCCTAGAAAAGCTAAAAAAGATAAAGAGATGTCATGAAACTAATTGGACTAAAAGTTTAAACTAATAGTTAAAGGTCCACTTCATATTAATATTTGACAAGAGACATAGCAACCACTACTGCCACTTATAAATATAGTTAATCTTGGGTGATATATACCGTTAATCCAAAACTTTACCATCTTCTTACGTTGGGTGTGTATTTGCACTTCTTAAAATATGATGAGGTAAATTTAGACTTCTTCTTCCTTAAAATTTTAGAGCTATTCTTGATAATCATTGTCTGAATCATACTTATACAACGTGAGCAGCTTTTTCAGTATCGACTACCAGTTACCATGGTTCTACCATTATGATATATTTTTGCATCTAACTGTTTATCAATTTTCAACACAAAACCACAACAGATAGAGAAGAAAATAATCAACATTTGGAATTGGACATTTAACATCAAAATAGCATTCGTTTACTAATTTAGAATTACATTAATTTAGGTGTCTTTTATGCTTACTTTGTCTTTTCTACCATTGGATGAGCTTACTTTGTTAAAGTTCATCACCATCCAATGGTGGGAAAAACAAAGTAAGACTTACTTTTTCAAAAACAAAACAAGCATAGTCTAACCTCATTAATTTAATGTCATCAAAATAGCAACATATTACTAATGTCTAACTTTAAAACACGAAAACCATACTACCAAATTAAATCAGAATTGACTAATGCTTTCAGAATCTTATCTATAACTGGTATAGTCCCATAAAAAATTACTAACTTCCCCAAAAATTGAATTCCACGTAAAATATTTGACTTTTATAAAAATCACTTAGTGTTATTTACTAAATTTATAAATTAATTAAGGCAAAAAGCATAATTAAGCCCCTAAACTTTGACTGTTTTAATGATTAAGCCCCTTATCATTTATTTTTCCACATTGAGCCCTTGATTATTGATTCTATTATGGATTAGGCCCTTATTTAGCTTTTTCGTCGAGTTTGGACTGTATAAATCGTTAGAGCGATTCGGCTTGTTGAGATGGACAAATAAAAATAAGAATTCATTTACTAGGAGAGATAAAAATTAAAAACTAAAACGAAATTATAGAAATTAATTTCCATTATATTCTTCCAAAATCGATTTTCTCCTCTCCCATTTTGTGATTTTCAACATCAGAATCGTCAAATTGATATTCTCATCTCCTAAACTCGACGGAAAAGTTAAATAAGGGCCAAATCCATAACAAAATTAATGATTAAGGACTCAATGTGGAAAAATAATTGATCAAGGGTTTGATCCTTAAAACATGTAAAGTTTAGAGGCTTAATTGTGCTTTTTGCCATTAATTAACAAATAAAATTATTTTTTATTAATACTTTGACGAAAAATAATTACTTTAGGTATAAGTGTACAAAATTTACAAAAATTTATAAAAGTTTTATATATTTTACGTAAAGTAGTATCAATTTATGTAAAGTGGGGCTTAATTTATGTAAAAATTGTTATTTTATGAAAACAAATTCTTTAACTTCGCAAAAAATATGAGGTTTACGTAAAATCTTTCAACTTTACGTAAATCCTCTATTGATAGACTTAATTTGCGTAAAATTATTTTATAAAAAAACATTGAGTTCCACGTAAAATATTTGACTTTCACGAAAATCATTTAATGCTATTTACTAAATTTATAAAAAAAATTACAAATTAATTAATGAATAAAATTATTTTTATTACTATTTTAACAAAAAATAATTACTTTACATAAAAGTGTACAAATGTTACGAAAATTTGTAAAAGTTTTATACATTTTACGTAAAGTAGTGTCAATTTACATAAAGTAAGACTTAATTTACATAAAATTGTTATTTTACGAAAAAATATCTAACTTCGCAAAAAATATAAGGTTTACGTAAATTCTTTCAACCTTACGTAAATCCTCTACTGATAGACTTAATTTATGTAAAGTAAGAATGGATTTACTTAAAATTGTTATAATGACTTTTCCAAAAATCGAGTTCCACATAAAATATTTGATTTTTTATGAAAATTGTTTAATGTTATTAAATTTGTAAATTAATTAACAAATAAAATTATTTTTTTTGCTACTATTTTAACAAAAAAAAAAATTACTTTGCGTAAAAGTATATAAATGCTATAAAAAATTTGTAAAAATTTTATACATTTGGTGCATAAAATTGTCTTCTACTCTATATTAGTGTAATTTTTCTTTATCAAGTGATAATATGTTATTACAAGTTAAGTTTTAATATAATTTTATTTTATTATAATTTAATTTACCATATGTGACTGTATTATTGGCTATTTAAAATAAAGTAAATCACTGTATTATTGGCTTTTTTTTTTTACTTACTTTGTGTTAAACAAAATACACATCCCAAATCGTCGGACATCTTAGATTTTCGTGATTCGAACTTTACATTGATATATTTATTTATGCATTATTTATTAGTGTTTTTTAAAGATTGATTTCTTTTTTAAAAGGAAATATTTCACCTGGTTGTATGGCTTACATCCGCTATCGGAAAGACTTCTCTCGTATTGTGTTGATGCCGCATATTTTAACGTTGATGGTTGTGCAAGGATGGGAGCAGCAGTACGGGATGCAAATGGGCAGTTTATAATAGGGAGATGTGTGGGTATGTTATGTTGTCCAACAACAAGAAAATGTGAGGCCGAAGCTCTATTACATGCTATGTAATGGCTAGAAATTCTACATATTAAACAAGTGATTGATGCTATAAATTCTACATATACATATGTTGATGATTCTGGATTTGGGATATGCTTATTCAAATACAATCGATTCTCACATCAAATGACTCTTACTCAGTCAAATGGATACGACGGCAAGCGAATGTGATGACACATGTGTTAGCACAATCTTCTCGTTTATCTACTTGTTTTTATGTTTTTAATTTATTACCGAGTTTTGTTTCTGTTTTATTGTTACAATTTTGTCAAATTTTGGCTCATTAATTTATTAATTTATGGTTATCTTTGATTAAAAAAGTGAGCAGCTAAATACCGCACTCAAATTACTATCACCGCCTTCATTTGGACTTTTTTGCCCCTTCTCATAATTTTGATCAAAAACTAAAAATTCTCTCTCCAAAATCATAAACCCGAAAAACAATAATTGAAATTATGAAAATAATTGATGTGTAACAACCTGAACCACGAAAATGGACGATTACGAGTCGGAAACATTAAAATTTATGTTTTTTTATCAAAGAACTCATGAAAATAATACATATTTTTCATGACGATTTTGTATTTTTTGTCACAAAAAATTGGGGAATTTTGCATTTTTCGTCACTAAAAATTTTACGATTTTGCACATTCAAAATTTGGCCTAAACGGATGCGGCATCCGTTCGGCCCATGGTGGGGGCGGACGTGACACTCCGCCCCACCAATGGTGAGAACGGATGGCGCATCCGCCCGGCCCATGGTGGGGGCGGATGCGCCATCCGTTCTTGCCATGGGTCGGTCGGAGTGCCGCGTCCGCCCCCACCATGGGTCGGTCGGAGTGCCGCGTCCGCCCCCACCATGGGTCGAACGGATGCCGCATCCGTTTAGGCCAAATTTTAAATTTTTCTCTCAAATTTTTTTTCTCAAATTTTGAATCAAAAATTATGCAAAGGGTAAAATTGTCAAAAGATGGCGGTAGTAAGGAATTTAAGGGCGGTAAATAGCAATACCCTAAAAAAAAAGATTTATTAGTGCTTTTAATATACTAGACTCCTTCAATTTATCGTTTCAAAAAAAAAAAAAAAAAACTCTTTCAATTTAACATTAAAAAAAAGTTTTTTTTTTTTTTTGGTAAGAAGGGAAGAAAAAAAACAAACAAACAAAAACCTAACCCGGGATCAGTCTAGGAAGACTGACCCCAATCCTATCCTCAAGAAGAGAAGGTAACAGAAAAGAAGGAGGAACGGAAAGGGTAGAAACACCTAACATCCCCCCATGCCCAGCAGCTGCCAACATTAAAAAAAAGTTTTTTTTCACTGTTTTGCAATCATCGCATAATTAACTTTTTTTTTTTTGCAATCATTAAAAAAAAAGTTAATTATGGGATGATTGCAAAACAGTGAAGAAATAGAAAGAAGAAACTGAAACACTTTTCAGTCGTCGGAAGAAAAGGATTTTTCGATCTCAAAGCCTTCTCCAGATTGATGTTTAATTAACAGAGTATTTGGACATTTCAATTTGGAAGAATTTTGATTCAATTCAATCTCATTTTCTTATTTGAAACGAAGAACAATCAAAGAATTCAATTCTTGACCATTCAAAATCACTTCATAAATGATCTCTCAACTGACTGCCACATTCTACAATTACTAGAATACCTAACTCATTTTCTCCTTCATTCCTCCTCTCCTCTTTCCAAGTCAATCCACTGTAATCACAGCCTCACCCATGCCATAGTCGCCGAGACCTCCGCCACCTGGCTGCATTTTTCTCGCCAGCATTAGGTCAGTTTTTTTTTCGTTCGTTTTCTTTCTGGTTATGGTTTCTATATTGTATTCTCTGGGTTTAATGCGTTTTTATATTGTATTTGACAGTAATGGTTTTATCCGATGAAATTTTTGATTTAGCTAAGTAATGGATTTGGCAACTTCTATTCATATTTCTATTGCCTTTGCAGTTCACAAACAGTTAGAAGTGGAGCGCAATAATGAACAATATGAATTCGAATTCGATGATTTTGTTGCAATCTCCTTCCAGATTTCTCCTCCAAACCTTGTCGAATCGAGCTAAAAAGTGCGTCTTCCTCCCATTGCTTGCCCTCTCTGTGCGTGTGTGTACTGCATCCAAACATCTTTTGCTCTATTTCATAATTGTTCATTCTATTTTTTTTAAATGTAATGCTTGAATCGGGAAGTGAAACCCTAAAATTCAAATTTTATTTCATTTCATTTGATTTTCAGTCTCGAGAAGGCAGTTGAACTTGATTACCACTGGGTCGAGTTTGATGATGTTCGCTATCATGTTCAGGTTTTGTTTTAATAGTTTGTTCCTTTAGTTTTCTTAGTTTCGTTGAACTTCTTCAATAGCTATTATATTTGAGGAAGGGCTTACTTATATAGCCTAATATATAGGTCTCGATGAAGAATCCAAATGTCTTGCTGCTATCCGTTTCATTGCCCATCCCACCTCCAGAGACCATTTTTATGAGTGGACTTCCTTTTGGAGCCATAGAAGCTATAAAGGCTGCATATGTTGTGGGTGTGCAAATTCTTGACCCCCCAAGGGATGGCTTTAATCTTACTTTGAAAATCAATTTGTCAAAACTTCCTCCAGATGAAGGTTATATAAATTCTTTTTCCAAGTTCATTATAAGCACTGTTTCATATGTTCCTAAAAGAGGAGAAAATGATAGGGTTGGTTTGTTAGACAACTAAAATTTTGCTTACGAATACCCGCATGTTAACTACTGGAAGCTAGCTCTAGTTGATTGTTAGGACTTTGTTGGACTATTGTTCTTTATTGGCTTTTTCAAACCTTGATACTGTATATCTAACCATGTCATTAGTCTTGTGTATCAATCTTTATGTATGTTACTGCCCTCAGCATGTGTTCTCATCTTGGTGAACCCATATTATATTACTCATGACACCAAATATAAAAAGTCTTCGAATTCTTCTCCTAAAGTTTGAGATTTGTTTTTTACATATTTTGATGGCTTAAGGATTTTAATGATTTTGTAATTTGGATTGTATTTTAAGCGATTGGATTGCATGTGTTTCAAAGGGTTGATTGAGTATAATGACATGTATGTGGATGCTATGCAGAGAGCAGAAATGTTATTTTGGTAAAGATTGCATCTGTTAGGGAAGTAGTACTAGGTGCCCCTTTAAGGATAGTTTTAAAACATCTTGCTTCAAGGACTGTTGCTCCCGACATGGATCGGCTTCTTGCTATTGTGCATAGACCAAATGAGTCTTTTTTCCTTCTTCCTCAGGTATGTTTGAAGAATAAGTTATATTAAATAAATTTACTCTGAGACCTAAATTACATATTTGAACTTCATTCAGTTATGCAGGCTAATTAGTGCCTTCTGCCAATATCCTTTATTTTAATTTTCTTTCTTTTCTCAAAGTTTCTCCTTCTCCCCTTGCATTATGTCATCAACAATTGGCTTTTCGTTTTTAAAATTAGCATGTATCTAAATGGTGGGTACTTATTTTTATTGGTTCTTTTTATGTCTTCTTATAGGAGAAATAATTACCCATGACAATTAAGCAAAATTTTGGTACTTGTTTTGTCACAGATAGAGAAGGTTACTGTAGTTTTCCCTATGAGATTCAGCGACTCCATAGATATTGCTCTTGCAACTTCTTTTCTGCAGGTATGAGATGTAGACCTTATTATGTTTAGTAAGTTACGGGAATTTGTGATGAACATTTTTGTATGTGATGGATAAGAAGTAACTGCCACTCTTAGGTTTGAAGATGACATGTCTTTCAATTTAAAAATTATTGAGAGCTAGTATGCATCTCTTCAAACTATTGTTGGTTGATAATTTGAAATTGATTTTAATATTATTGAGTTGTTATATTGCTTAGGAATTTGTGGAAGCAAGACGTGTGACTGGACTTAATAGTGCTCCTCCTTGTTCTTGGTCTCCAACTCCCCCTCTAGAATTGAAGGATGTTCCTGCTGAGGCATTATCTGCCAATGCTGGATTCATATCATTTGGTAATGTCATATGCCAACACAGATGGTTTACTTTATTCTCACTGTCTCCCTGATACAGATTCTGATGCAAACTTTTTTGCAGTCATTTTCCCTCGCCATGTGGATGGCAAAAAGTTGGACAACACCGTGTGGAATTTATCAACGTTTCATGCATATGTTAGCTATCATGTTAAGGTAAGGTTCTCTTGCATAAATTGCAATAATTCTTTAATATATGTAAAACTTCTCATAAGCTATTTTGAAAGATGGGATCGCATTGTAAAACATGAGTATGAACCTATGTGCTGGTTTTGGTGTGCATAGTATTATTTTTTAAAAAGGAGCTTTTTGTTAACTATTGATGATTCCAGCTGGCCATGCAGCTGATGCTTATATAGGTTGAAAATATTTATAACATTTTGCGCATGTCTATACAGATTTAGTTAAATCCGAATTATTTGTCACCATTATGTTTAATCAACTGTTGATCGATCAAATGGAGTTTATCATAATATGTCCTATGCAATATGCTGCTAATGCTGAATCTGTTGTAATCATGAGAATATGTTAGAAGTCACTGATTCAGCATTTAACAGCAACACAGAAGATGGATGGGAAATAGAAGTTTATTAATGAATTTCCATACGAAATAAGTGAAGATAATATAATAAGACCAGAGAGTTCTCTCTTTATTTGTAGGATTCAGTTCTTCTCTTCATCGCAATGAAGAGTCAAACATAAAAATTAAGAGATAAAACCAGGCTACCCTCTAGAGCCAAAATACCCTGCTCTTATACTTTTCCCAATCCCCTCACTTGCCTTGTAGCAGCCCTAATTTAACTACCGTTTGCCCCTAAAGCCAGCTCAGAAAAACTACCCTTCGTGCCCATATCTCACTCCCCTGTCACGTCTACTTTCTCCCTTCTAGAGCATACTCTCCACACTTTAGCCCCGTTGCCAGAACCATTTACCAGTTGCCCAGTCTCATCGAAATTCTTGTCAGATACGGGAAAGACAAATGCTCCTCTACTGATATTATGAGGCTGAAAGTTGTTTTTATTAATTATTTTGCTTTCATACTATTGTTTATTTAAATAATTTTGAAGATGCATTATTCCCTTTTCATGTTATATTCTTTTGAAATTTCTTTCTGAAATTCTTTTTATATGGCATTGGATTGCTGCTATACTAGCTTTGAAGCTTTTAACCTAATTACCCTTGACATTTGCACACTTAAGCCACATTAATATAAGAGTAGCTGTTTGTTTGGTCTCAACTTTCTTGGCATTCCTTGACAGTGTTCAGAAGGTTTCATGCATACTCGCATGCGACGACGTGTGGAGTCTCTTATTCAGGTAAACTTTAATCTGTCTAGTTACCTTACTGAGTTCTATGGGCTATGTGGCGTGCATGAAAAATAAACATTAATATAAGAGTAGCTGTTTGTTTGGTCTCAATTTTCATTAGCAATTAAATTTTAATGCATTTTCTCTTCGAAGCTTGTGTTCAGCTTCTAGATTTTTGTTTTACCATGTTGCCAGCTGGACATGGATTCAAAGCATCATATAGACGCTGGTTTTCAACTGCATTAAAAGTGACAATATCAAGCCTCCATGGTGCCTATGGTGGGTTTCCGGGTAGATGGAGTTGAAAGACCAGATTTTTTCTTATACTTTTCTCCAATTGAAAAAAGCAGCCCTCGTCTAATTTATTGATTACTAGAGGCTGAAGGCTTTTTTCAAATTGTTGGCTAGCCGGTATTTTCTCACGCACAATAGGTGATACTAACTTGTGAAGCCTAAATTTTGGACTTGCCGTATATATGGCCAATGGCCTGTTGCTATCATGTAGTGCAACATAAAGTATATTTTTATGAAGACAATTCCGTCCATAAGGGGTACATTTTAACAAAAATCAAAGTTAAAATGGTGAATGTCACCAAATCAGACTTCAAGAGTCGAAAGTCAAAATTTGACCAAGTACAGTGGCCAAAACTATCGTTTTGCCTGTTCAATTACCACACGAATTCATATTGTATAGTCACATATCTTAAACAACCTAAGATAGCTTTCCTACTTCTCACTACATATTGGCTGGAAATGAACTGAATTTTGTAGGAGCTGCACATAGATTGTGGCAATTGATACCCGAACATAGGACAGGAGTCTATTCCTCCAATGCAGCTGCTTATTGTAAAGTTCTCTTGATAAAAAAAAGATTATCATTTACTTGGGGTTATGTTTGTCGCATACCTGCTTACTAATGTAGGGGTTACTCTTTTGCCTAAGCTGCAGGCACTATAGGTAGCACACTTCACCCTAGACAAGGCATAAATGGCCAAATTCCTCCATAAAATTGTCATATTGGACAAATAACACCCGCACTCACATTTTTTCAAATCATTAATGTTAAATTCTTCCTCAAAATAAAGGAATGAACCTTTTTATCCAAAACAACATAATTAAACAAAAAAAAGACAAAGTCTTGCTCAATCCAAGTATTTCATGGGTACTTGTTTGTCCAAACTTTTGTGTTATTATATTGTTTAAGGTAAGATCATTCTTTTTTTTTCAAAATGGATTTGAAATTATATTTTTTCTATAACATTGACAACGTTGTTGTCGTGTGATCAAGAGGTCACGGGTTCGAGTCTTAGGAGCGGCCTCTTGCCAAATAAATTGGCAGGGGAAGGCTTGCCCCCAGTACACCCTTGTGGTGGGACCCCTCTCCGGACCCTCGCTCAGCGGGGACGCGTAGTGCGACCGGGCCGCCCTTTTTATTGACAACGCTTAGATTATGAAAGTTGTGTGATGACCTTATTACCAAAAACAGCATAATTAAACAAAAAAAGGACAAAGTCTTGCTCAATTCATGGATACGTGTTTGTTGAAGTCATTGGCCCTGTTTGGTAAAGAGCTTTTTGATCTAAAATTAGAGGTTTGGACCATATTAGAGGTTTTGACTAGTCAAACCTCTAATAGTGGTGTTTGGTGAACATAGGTTTGAAGATCTTATTGGATCCAAAAAGCTAATTTTGAAAAAGCTCATTTTAGGAGCTTTTTGAATTAGCTTATTGTTCCATCTCTTTTTATGGACATTTTTACCCCCTAATTAATACCCTTTAATCCCAAATAGATGTTTCACAATGTCCTTATTTGTCATTTTACACAAACAGTTATTAGCAATCAGCTAAGTTTTACCAAACAAGTTTACACAATCCGCTAATCAAATCAGCTAGTCAAATCAGCTAACCAAAAGGTAATCAGCTTACAGCTAACAGGACCATTGTCCAAACTTTTGTTTACTTATATTGCTTAAGGTAAGAAGATCATTCTTTTGTGTTTAAAATGGATTTGAAATTATACATTTTCTTTGACAGTTTATGAAAGTTGTGATACATGTGCAAGTTAAGGAGCTATTTGTCTCATTTTGCCAAGTTGAGGGTGCAATTTATCCAAAAAATATTGTTTAGTCCTACTTGTCCATGTGTCAAGTTTGGGGTGAAAAAAGCACTTTTATCCAGAAATCTTCTGGTCTTCACTCCTGTAGCTTACGATTTCAGTGTCATGATTCGACATTTCAGTTTAATTACAGCCATATGTTAATGTGACAAGTTCGATTAAATAATGGAAATGAACATTTGTATTCGGAAGTGGCTTCAGTATATGTGCTTTTAGAGTATAGTGATTCTGAGGATATTATCATTTATTAATACAAGGAACTTGGCTTTCTGGGATTCTTAGAATTTATATCTTCCAATAGTTAAAAATACATTTGTTATTCTAAGAGCCTTTACCTTTGTTATGTTATAGACCTTGGATCGTGCAAAACCCGGTGTAGAGGAGAAAAGGAAATCATCACCTAATAGCAGATCTTTCAAAAAGCTGGTATGTCATGACACTATCTATTTCAGCTGATAATTCAGGTTAGTAGTTATATATACATTAATATTTTTCACCAAATTGCAGGGTCTGAAGGAATCTCGGCCTAATTATAAATATTGAAGGTGGATTAGTGTGCTTCTTCAAGATGTTCCTCCTGTAAGGAAGGCTTCTCCAACTACTTTCTTGGTACCCTTCTTTTCTGTAGAGAAAAAGATAAAGATAAATCTAAGTTATGTAGTTTCTAATATCTATAACTTCTTAAACATCAATAAATACATTTGGCTAATGTAATGTTATTGATCAATCAATAAATTATTCGCATTGTTTTTGTTCTGTCTTTTATGTTTCTATGGCATTTGGCTAATGTAATGTTGTTGATCAAAAAAAATATCTGCATCGTTTTAGTTCATCTTTTATGGTTAGATTTTCTTTGGCATTCAGAGCTTATGAATTCAACAAAATGCAAACAGTACAATTTTTCCTTCCATCCCAAAATATAATTCCTAGCTAGTTCATAATTCATTTTTCCTCTTCTAACATTAACAATATTAATTCTCCATTATACTCTTAACATAGAATAAATAAAGCAGCTCTAAGCTGCTAAAATATCAATGTGGTGTATGAGAACATATGCAGTAAATGAAAGTGTTTAATTCCTATTCTTAGAATAAATAAGTACTTTTTTTATGTACAAAATATTTACTTTCCTTTTATAATTCACCCTTAACATTTTCACTTTAAAAGTGTTTAATTAAGATTGAAAAACAGCTAGAAAGGTAAACCAAACCCAAAGAGACCCTAAATATGATTTTTTGTATAACTTACATAAAAACAGAAATCAGCCAAATAAATAGGTAAACAATTTTACAACAGTCGTTAGGAAGCATTTCCTTCCAAACAAATCTTTATGAATCTATACTCCTATACTTACCATTCTTCTGTTTTTCTTCAACTAAAGTACAAAACCTTAAAAAAAAAAAACAGACCATAAAACACATATTTACGTTGTCAACCCTGTCCTGTTCTGAAAAAAAAAACCTGTCCTGTCATTAATGGTAGATGCTTCTTCTGGCAGAAGAGAAGCCAATCATACTATAACATAAACAAGTCAATGGAAATTAGTGCCATTTTCCATCCATCTCTTCCTACTCTTTTCATATGTCAGAACACCAAATTTAGTTGTGGTGTGAAGTTTTTGCATTCCCTTTTGCTGTCCGGCCCGCAGCAAGCAGATGTTTTTCTAATGTCTCTGAACTATGATCATGATGTTTCATTGTCTGCCAAAAGAAGAATAAAAACTTGTGAGTCATTTCAAAGAGAAAAGAATTGGTCATTTCAAAGAGAAAGGAATTAATTGAAACCAGATGCGCGATGAGCCTGCATCTGTGATTTCGTTGAAGCAAGACTAATACGCCAAGTTCGTTTGAAATGTCCCAATTGATCCTACTGAGGGAGAAAAAAGAGCTAACAATTTCATTGAGAAACTTCGACATAACTCCAACCAAAAGGTACCTCTAAGAGGGACGATATTCTCAAACTTCTCTACGACTTTTTACCTTCATAACTAATAAATGTGTGACACATCCCTCACGTCCAAAATTATAACTTCAGAGCATGGTTTTATATCTGCAGATAACTCGCTATCAGATGACCCGACATAGACTAGGTGGCTCTGGTGCCTCAAAAAGGATGATTGTCTCACATGTGACTAGTTATGAAGGCATAGAGCAATTTAAATGTGAGGCATCAGGCATTTTCCCGTTGGAGGTACATCTGAGGATAAAGTTAGGCTCAAATTTCTTTACAGATGAAGAGATTATGATCAGGTAATGGAAGACGAAAGAAACGAGTCTAGAAAATATTAAATTGAACATGATATTCATATGAGGTGTGTAACACCTAAATACAACAAAAGAAGAAACAAATCAAAAGTAAAGACCAGACCATATGGATACCTAGTGTAGAGGAAATATTTATTGTCCTGTAAGAGCGGCTAAGTATGTTAGCATGAAGAGACCTGATTTTAAGCTACATAACAAGGATCTCCTAATCTTCAATTTATAGCGAAGTGTTACAACCTTAGCAGTTTCGGTAGCAAAATTAAGGAATTACCTTCCTCGAGTTGCTGTTCAATTCGAGCAACAATGTGCTTCCCGTATGTATATTTCTTCAAAACATGCACATGTGTTTTTATGCGATTAACTAACAACTTTCGCTGAGTGTCTGTACATGCATCAAGAATCTTCTGGACAACATAATTCGCAAACTGGTCCTTCATCATTATCTGGTATATAGTAAACAGTAAAAGTGACCACAAAAGTTGATGTTATCCTCAGAAATTGAATAATAAAATGCAGGGAAAAAGTTGCCACTGAACTACTAGCGAGAGTCCTGGCAATTAAGTGAACTAATAAACAATTAGTACCTTTATGAGCAATAGTATTAACACGAGTTCGAAAAATACTTGAAAAAAATTCTTTAGTGGCTCAGAAAAAAAACTTTAAAAAAGTGAAGGAATTGTTAATTGTTATAGACAGACACCATCACGCAAGATTTCAAATCTCAATTCAGAAATGCTTCATTAACTTACCAATAAATTATCATTTCCCCCATTCTGCCCAAGAATCTCCTCAACTATAAGCTCCCTGTCAGTCGTACCACCATATTCTAAACATTTCTCAATAACATTAGATGCAAACTTATGCTGGCTGAGTTGTACAACATGCCCAGACAACTTGGTTATAATTTGACATCTTTCTTGAGATTTACCCCTTTCCAACACATGCTGTTAAAGCCAAGAGTGTTCATATTAGTACCCAGAAACAAAGAATAACCACCAAACATGACAGTCAAAGTGGTAAAATGCAACCCAATATCAATGGATCTCGGTCATTGAATCAATAATTAAATCAAATAAAGCTTTGAAAGTACTGAAAATAATTAAAGAAAAAAAATGCCTCTATGAGGCTCACATAGACTGCAAGCACGAAGTTGAGAAAACTGAGTCACCATTTACTCCGCACCAGGATTAAAACATGGCAATAAGGATTGGACTGGTCATGAAAATCACAAGTCATTCACTTAGTATAAATACAGTCACCTATAATTGCTAGCCATTCTTTTAAGGGTGTCGCGAGCACAGTGGTGCTCACCTGGACCTGAATGACCAAATGAATTTGGTCATTCACCGTTAGATCCAAGCTTATTAAATTTAAGCCTTAGGATGATTTGCATCTCCACCACATGATCCTAATAAGCTTGGATCTAACGGTGAATGAACAAATTCATTTGGTCATTCAGGGTCCAGGTGAGCACTACTGGTCGCAAGCAACCAAACTCATTAATACAATTTGTAGATGTAATTAATTAAGGATTAAATACCAATTTTGTCCATTAATAAAGGGAAAAACCGAGTTCATCCACGAAGCGAGAAAGACATCAACTTAATCCGCCTACTCATCATTTATGATCCACATTAATCAACCTGATTTTCTCGGTCAATGGACTGATTTAACAACGCTGAGCTAGTCAGTAGGTCAAACTGATCTTTTTCTCACTTCAAAACCAGTCAAGGCACGCTTTCTCACTTTAGGAACCATATTGGTATTTAATCCAATTACTTCATAGATTATCAATTTTATATGACAAATTATATGATGTATTAGGAACATTAATAAAATCTCATTATGATATCCTTCTCGAGTCTTATAAAATGATTATCAGGATGTATTTTATCTTCATAGCAATTCCTATGCATAGTCCAACTATCAACAATATAATCTATGGTAGCCAAATAATAAATAATAAATGTAGTTTATTTTTGAAAGCAGGTTTACACCTCACATTACGAATTACTATATCTTTAGATCATTACTAGCTATTGCATCATATTATACTAGCTAGTCCTTTTCTGGTAAAATTATACCCAAAAAAAGAAAGCTGTGTATTGTGTGTTCATGCATCAAGATCTAACTCTTGTAGTAATCAGATTACTTTCAAACAAATATCTTTTTAATTACCATACCAACTTATAAAACTAAAAGCAGTATCATCTTTACCATGCCACTATGTATTTACTTGCTCAGTTTCAAGGAAACAAGTTAGAAAACCATGTTGGATGTAGAAAGAAGGAAAAATAAATAACAAAAGAGAAGGCTAACCTGAATATAGTTTCATTGACAGTCAAATATTTGAACTAAAGCTACGACCAATGATCTTAATTCAATCTTCTCAATTAATTTATTTGGACATACTGTGTATAAGTAATCCAAATAATAATACTAAATAGAATTAAACTCCTATTTGGCCCTTGTGGTATCCAAAATTTTGTCATTTGGCCCCTGTGGTATTATTCGATAACATTTGTCCCTTGAAGTATTCCCATATGTAACATTTAACCCATTCTGGATGGGAAAACTAACAGATTTGTTAAAATTTTTACTACATTACACAATTTTTGACAAGTGACAAGTAGATATAACAATTTTTTTAATATTTTTTCCATATAGACTTAATACGTAGATAAATAAGAAAAAAAAAATAATTCCTTGTTTACCCACATATTAAATCTATAAAAAAGGGCGGCCCGGTCGCATTACGCGTCCCCGCTGAGCGAGGGTCCGGGGAGGGGTCCCACCACAAGGGTGTATTGGGGGCAAGCCTTCCCTTGCCAATTTAATTGGCAAGAGGCCGCTCCTAAGACTCGAACCCGTGACCTCAGGTCACACGGCAACAACGTTTTACCGTTGCGCCAAGGCTCGCCCTCACATATTAAATCTATATGGAAATAAAATTAAATCAATTGCCACGTGTATATGTCACGTGTCAAATTGTGTAATGTGGCAAAAAAAATTAACAAGTCGGTTAGCTTTCCATCCAAAATGGCTTAAATGTCACCTATGGGAATAGGTCAAGGGCCAAATGTTACTAAATGATACCACAGGCGGCAAATGACAAAATTTTAGATACCACAAGGGTAAAATATGGGTTTAGTCCTACTAAATAATGAGCATTATGTTTTCTCATTGTAGTTTATTACGGCTTAATCATCTAAATTTTAATTCTGAATGCAAAAAACCTTGGTATTCGTGTAGTATACTGAAACCACTTATTTATTTGCAGTTTGTTTTAACAAAAACCCTAAAATATGAATTAGATAATCTAATCCACCCAGAATATCAGAAGACTCAATTAAAACATCTTCTGAAAAAATTAGCAATGCCTATGAATAAAAGATATAATTCAATAGATGGTCAAGACAATTCTCAAGAAACAACTATGAATAGCTTAAAATGTGAAAATACCAAAAGGGGAAAAAAGGGTGGAGGTATTTCAAACGAAACAAAATTTATCTCAATGTGATAAAACGGAAATGAACCTAACCATGTCATGGTTTATAAGAGAAAAAAAAGGGGGTTGTCCTCCAGATTGATAGAACAGTAATTGATGCCAAATTCTTGATGCAACATCTAAAAAAGGAGCTTTAAAGAACAACTCTAGATAATGAATTGAGAACCCAAAACTTGTTACCCTCCTGCTAGATAGAACATAATAAAAACCCAATTCTTGGCATAACATTTAACAAGAGCCCTAGAAAACAATTCTCTATAAAACAATTTGACAAAGTAAAGTCTGTCAGCCCAAAAATTGTGCTCCTTCTACTTGGAGCTATCACCTATGTTGCACGGAAACGGATACGGAAACGATACTGGGAAACGTAATTTCTGAAAAACATAGGAAACGGAAACGTGGGGGAAACGTGTAAATATTAAAAATATAGGGGCATATTTATAAATATTAAAAATATAATAATACATTAAATAAACAAGATTGAAGAACAAGATGAAGAAAGTTCAAGCTCAATAAGTAATTATCTCCTAAATACAAAGTTTTAAACAGGAACTCCAAAATAGAAACTTTGAATTTCTAGAATTTTAATCGAAATAGGTGGGGAACACCATTTAAAAATTGAGAAACGCGTTTCATATTTTTGGTAATTACGGAGACGTGCCTGGAAACGTTTCGTATCAGTTTCCGAGAGTTTCCGTTTCCCACATCTACCGGAAACGGGGAAACGCTTGTCATGAAGAGTTTCCGTGCATTATAGGCTATCACAAGATATGGTCCTGTGAAAGTCATTTTTTTCGAAGGTCTTCCTACCTAAAACTGCTTCAATTGAAATATAATTTCTTCCATCAAATTCCTTCAAAAGCTATTAACATTCCTACCTTTAGCTTCATTTCTATCTCTTGAGGAAGCAGGCAGTCCCAATAAGTTATCCCTCAGTTTTCAATTCAAGCTAAAGGTGCAGTGAGAATTCAAACCTTTAATTGTTTATGTTACAACATTGGACACTGATCCCAGATATGATGCATTAGTGCCATGCCAAAAAGGTTGTGAAAGACGCAATCGAAAGGTAATTCTTGTAGAAAGCATTTCAGTAGCTAAAGATATTTTCAAATGATAAGAGAGAAATTCAAAGGAAAAAAAAAACTACACTGACCTGTGTCACATAATTGCCATACTGATCCTGAGCAAGTACACAGACTGACTCCAATATCTCATTCACTATAAACTGACATTGTAGGTCATCTGTACAATGCTCCAGAACCCTCTACAATAAACCAAAAGGATTTAAGATTGAAGGGTCTGTAATGCAAAGCCAAAGAAGACTGGAGGAAAGTGAGAACACTGAAGAGGAGTGTCCAAGAACAATACTTTTAAGTGCAATATTCATAATATACCTGTATTACCCGGCATCCATAAGGATGCATAGAAAGTGCTGCTATATGACCACGGAATGCAGAGATTATGAAGTCAATTTTCTCTGCTGGAATGCTTTCAATACACTTCTGAATCACATGGTTTCCATTTTGATCACGTACACATCGCAAAACATGTCCATCCAGTTCACGAACAAGCTGTACTTTCTGATCCAGCTCAATTACCTCAAGTGCCTAACACCATTGCAGATTCCACAATCCAGAAAAGAAATAAAAAGTTTTAACAAATCAACATCTAAGTTTATCATTTCATATCAAAAGCCCTAACAAGATATCATATGGAGAAATCATGTTCCTCAGTCTGTCACCCACACATTCATAGTTTCACGTAACTTCAGGAAATGTAGATATACAGAAAAATCTTACAGCAGTAAACTCCACTCATTGGACTCGTACTTCCTACTAAATCAATATACGGAGATTCAAAGAAGTACGTATCTTCTTTTCTTCACATATAATTTTGCCATTTTTCATTGGACTAAATAAAATGGAAAACCCAAAAGTATAAGGCTTATTTCTACACAAACCTTTTGTATAACACGGCAGCCATACATCTGAAGACTTAAAGGCAAGATCTGGCCAGTGAGCTGATTAGCAAGTTCCTTTCTTTGCTCAGGGGTTCCATACTCAAAAAACTGCAAGTGAATAATAGAAAAAAGACATTAAACAATTAACATGGCCAGAACAGGTTCAACTAAAAAAATAATAAATAAATACATGTATGCATGTGCAAACCTTTTGAAGGACATAATTTCCAAAAACATCAGTCATTAATTTGCGAGCAAATGGAAGAACTTCTTTAAATACAGATGTCTTCTCTTCAGTATTACAGGTTTCCAACTTCTGTTGAATAAATCGGCTTCCATGTTGATCAGCACTGAATTTTAAAAGCCTATCATTTGACTTCCCACGCAGAAATTTTAAAAACTAGGTAAATTAAAAAATATCATGACTTGCCTAAATTCAACAATATTCCCAGCAATATCAGATAGCTCAAATCTGCGGCCTTTACCAGATTTCAGCTCCTCAAGAAAATTACATACTTTTGTATCATTAAAACTTTCTGGTCCTCTTTGACCTTGCCATCCAGAATATGCAGCTGCATATCTACCAGCACCCAGTGAAAACTTCATTTCATCTCTCCCTCCAGAACTCCCTGTGCCACTCATAGGTGATCCTGGCAACACTGAACTAGCAAGCGATGATGATGGATACTGCATCGTAACACCCATGTTTGATGGGCCAGTAAAATAATGAGGACTAATTAAACCTCCTCTTCCTTGGTAGAGCATATTCACTCCACTTATCTGGTGATGCAATTTCTGGTTGTCCAAGCCAGCAACATCAGGTGCCTGCTTTGTTTCAGGAACACTACTTTGGCTCCCAATAAGACCAGCTCCAGAAGCCAGTGGATCAAATTGACCAGAGATATCGTATATCTGTCCATAAGGCTGCTGATAGTAATGCACATATGAAGGATCAGCAAACTGAGGTTGCAATTGGTATCCAAGCTGTCCGTAAAATTTGTTCAAATGCTGCAGATCAGTTCCATGTGGAATGCTCCCCCCAGTTGAAGCCCCATGCATGCGAGGACTGAAGTTATGGCCAGAAGTCCCATCAAAAACCACGGGTACAGCACCATGAGGAGGGTATCCAGCCATAAATGGTGGAACAACAGAAGAATTTATAGCATACCCTCCAACACTATATTGTGGAGGATATAATCCAGAAGGCTGTAAACTAGAGTAAAATGGATTTGATGAAGTCATATAAGCTGCTGCAGAAGCATAAAGAGGAGGTGTGAATCCAGATGACTGTAATACTGGCTGCACCTCTCCTGAGAACTTTGAGGGGCTATGGATAAATTGATCCATCCCAATGTATGTGGAACTTAATCCTCGAGCACCCATATGAGACTTTGCATTTTGGGCTTGAAGTGAGTTGCTCTGTTGTTGAAGTACTTGATGGTGCAGCATTTTTCCCTGAAAGTTATATTGCCATTGTTGTTGATACTTTTGCTCTTTCGAAAGGCTAGAAATATTAAGATCCCCTGTTGCAGATACAAGAGCATTAACATCTGTACTGTTTGGATTTCCTCTGAGAAGAGGTTGCATGGATTGGGTGTTTCCTGTACATTTAAGAGGTGATGAACTTGAAACAGGTGAAGTTGAGGGATTGGCATTTAACAATAGCCCTTCCCTATCTGTACTTATGGTTGACCTAGTACTATTTGATGTGCGGATACGGGGATTATGCAAGGAATTGCAATCAGCCTCATGATCAACTGATTCATCTGTTGTTCCAGAACTTAAGGAATGAGACTGTTTATATACAGGGGATGGAGTGCGCGGATAATCTTCCTGCGTATTCAAACGAAAGATTATGATATTTTGTAGAAAGGAACAAAGACGAGGAATGGTAATAAAGTTAGCCAATGGAGAAATTTACCATCAAATTTGTTCCAGCAATGGTAACTTACTGTCAGAGTAATTGAAGCTCAAAGTATGTAAAATAATCACAGAGAGAAAGATTACCTGAATTAAATTAACCAAGCTTCTCGAATGACCTACTAATGGAGATGCATTCTCTTCAGACCAAAATCCATGGACTGGATCCACCCTGTCATCAGACGGCTGATGGGGAGAGTGGTCATCTTCAGACTCTTCCTTGTGCGTAGCAAGTGTAGCTTGTGACATATTCAAGGAACTGTTAGTGCCATCATCTACTGAAGTCAAACCCACATTATTGACAGGCCTACCAATGTGGCAGCTTAGAAGTCGATTCTCCTTAAAAATGGGTGGCACTGGAAGCCTAGGGTTCAGATTACCTTTGGGCTCTTTGCAAGCCAAATATGATTGCCTCTCTGGCTCAGAGTTTTGAACAGAAACATTTACATTCCCAAAGTTAGAGTTTTGCTGGAAAATGAGATTATTTATGGCTAAAATTGAACCTTCCATGATTGGAGGTGCACTTCCACTCCGATTGGGGACCATGTCTCTCCCATTGCCACGGAACCTCTGACCATTCTTCAGCAATCCTATATCCTCCATAGCCATACTAGGAGTTGATGGTGCAAAAGTTGAAGTATCATTATGGGGAGGCATCCTTAGAGGATTTTCAGTTGCCATATTACTAGAGCACTCAACTCATGTCCAATAATCCCCTGAAAATGAAGCTTTCCATCTCCCATGAGTGATCCCTCAATTAACAAGTGATAAGGAGGGGATAGACACAGAAAGACGGGGGAGGGAGAGAGAGAGAAATGACTAGAAGGGATATAAAAAGGAAAAGTTAAAGGTAAAGGTAAAACACAATGTTCGTAGCATTAGTAAACAGACACCAGATTACATTAGATGGCATCACATATGGAACATAACACATACTAACACTGAGTTTCCCTCAATCAAAAGTTATAATTGAGCTTTTTTGAAGCCACTAGAATTTAAAAACTAACACATCAAGTAAATTGAATATATGAACCAATTATATACAATCGCATAGAACCAAATGAAATCCAGATAATGTATTCAAGCACGTAAAAGGAAACCAATTTAAAATATAAAAATCAGAATTTAGTAACTTAAAGGATTAAAGCCCAATTTGGCACGTGGTATCCAAAATTTTGTCATTTTTCCCCAATGCTATCATTTGGTAACATTTGCCCCTGAGGTATTTGTTGAGATTTTGTTGTTTGATTCAAAGTTTGTTTGGATGCTTATTTAGTTAGTGAGATAAGTAGTGAGATTTTATTGTTTCCTTTAAAATCTCTCTTTTTTGTTGCAGTATAAGCCTATAAAAGACCATAAATCTGTATCTTTCAATTGTGCAAAACATTGACACATTGAATAAAATTATATTTTTCTCAAAAAATACCAACAATTGGTATCACGAGCCTCATTGATCTTTAAGGGATATGTGAGTTTTTTTTAAAGAAAACCCAACCATGGCTTCCAACCACAAATTACCAAATTTGGGCTGTCAAAATGAAAGCTCATCTGAGAGGTTTGGGTTTATGGCTGAGAGAGGCATACCATCCCTTAGAAACAATCCAACACTAAATCAAATCAAAGCTCATGAAGATGAATTAACAAAGGCTCCAAGAGCTTTATCAATAATTCATGCTGCTGTTTCAGAATCAATTTTCACAAGAATCATGATTTGTGAAACAGGAAAAGAGGTTTGGGATAAGTTAAAAGAACTTTACCAAGGCAATGAAAGAACAAGGAGGATGCAAGTCTTGAATCTCAAAAGGGATTTAGAGACTCTAAGTATGAAAGAAAAAGAGTCGATTCATGAGTATTATGACAAATTGATGGCGGTGGTGCTGATGGGAGAAAATCTAGCAGACAGTATAAATTGTAGAAAAATTGTTTGTGAGCTTGCCTGAAAGGTTGGAGGCAAAACTGTCATCTCTTGAAGATTCAAGAGATATAAGTAAATTATCTTTATCCGAATCAATTAATTCTTTGCAGACTCAAGAACAAACAAGGGCAATGAGAAATGGAGAAAATGAAAAAGTGGTTGAGGAAGCTATTTTTTGTCAAAACTTCAAAAGGAAAAATGAAAATTGTAGTCATTGCGAGAAACATGGTCATAAAAAAAAAAGACTGTCAGTGTTTGAAATGTAAGAAATTTGGGCACATTGGAAGGAATTGCAGAAATAATAAAACAGAAGAAGCATATGATTTCGACGAAGAATTACCATTTTAATATTGGAGAGAAGTACTCCAATAAGTGAAGGAGGGTGAGAAGTGCACCCAGAAGTCATTTATGGTGAGAAGTGCACCGAGAAGCCATTTGCGGGAGAAGTGCTCCGATTACAAATGATGATAGGAAGTACATATGTAAAAAAAAAAAAAAAAAAAAAAAAAACTCTCAATCGGGAGGGAATGTTGAGATTTTATTTTTTTTACTAAGTCTCTTTTACTGGGTACTTATTTTGTTAGTCAGATAAGTAGTGAGATTTTATTGTTTCCTATAAAAACTCCCCTTTTTGTTGCAGTATAAGCCTGTAAAGGACAATAAATCTGTATCTTTCAATTGTGCAAAACATTGACAGATTGAATAAAATTGTTAGCACCATTTTCTTATTAATTTCTTCTGTATTTTTCTCAAAAAATCCCAACAGTATTCCCATATGTGAGGTTTAACCCATTTTGAACGGAAAATTAACCAATTTGTTAATTCTTGTAGCATGACACAATTTTTGACACGTGACATGTCCACATGTCAATTGTTTTAATTATTTTTTTTTCATATAGACTTAATATATGTTCTTATTCATCCATATATTGAATCTAAATGGAAAAAAATAATTGAAACAATTGACATGTCACGTGTCAAAAAATTGTGTCATGCGGCAAGAATTAACAAATCAGTTAACTTTTCATCCAAAATGGGTTAAATGTCACATATGGGAACAACTAGAGGGCAAATGACAAAATTTTAGATACAACTCTAGATAAGCCTTTATGCCTTAAATTATGAAGAACTAGGAAATCAAAGAAAGCAACACTTCAACAACCAAAAAACAATTAAAGCAACTCTAACCTAGTTCAAATGAGCTCTTACCTTCTTTCCGAATTCAGGCATAAAAGTAGCAAACTTTCCCTTGCATGTTTCCGTAATTCTCAGCACCCAAAGAAAAGAGTAAACGAAAATGGCTATCGATCAACAATTCAGCTAATCAGCATAAACACAAGCCTATCTAGCATCAAATAGCATACCTCACACACAAAATAACATATACTAGCTCCATAAAAAATGGCTAGAATCGAATTCAAGCTTGCAGAAACGGAAGCAAATAAACAGAGGAACAATAACCTATGAAGCTTATATTGGTGGAGTTCCAGAGAAAGGAGGAAGTAAGTATTGTATAAGCAAAAATAACAAGTTGAGTCTTGAAACCCTAAACGAAATAGAGAAGATTCTCTTACCTAGCAAGTGATGAAGAAGATTCACTGTGGAGAACCCTAGATTCCTTCTAGAGAGAGAGAGAGAGACTGGCTCTAAAATGACATATTTGGCTTTAGTCTGTCAGGACAAAGTTTTTAAAAAATGTTTGATCGGGAAAAACTACGAAGCAGAAAGTTGCTGCTTCCAGTCCACGTTTTTGCTATTTTTCCGAGTTTTAGATAAAACAAAACGACGAGACTTGGCGTGGATAGAGTGTTTTGACCCACAGGTGAGGAGTTGTCCAAGTTTAGTTTTTTTATAGTATTTTTTATTTATGACTTTTGACTTTTTGATGTTTTATCTTCTCTCTTTGAAAATGCCAAAATATATTTGATAAATCATCCTTTAAAGGCAAAATTCTTGCCAACTATGTTTTCTTTTATTCTGTATTTAACCATTGTTTGGCTCTTTCGTGGGAAATTGCGGACGTGTCAGAGAATTATAGTATTTTTGAACTATAGAGTGAAATTGAGTGCGCTTTCTGACTTCTACGTAACAAACGATTGTAAGAATTAAAGAGATTGAAAATTCCTAAAGGATTCGATTATCAAAACGATACCGACCTTACAGAAAATGATTAAAGAACAAATAAAATAAAATTGAAAGGAAAGGAAAGGAAAGGAAATGATGTGCTTGGATTGAAATTAAACTGAATGTTTATAGACTGAGAAATAAAATTGAAAAAAAAAACTGAAACTGAGAATTCTAAATTGCTGAAGTCTAGAGATAATTTGTTAGAGTTTTGCTTGGGTGTGTGTTGAGTTGTTGAGTTGTCATCGTGATTCCTTGCTTTTATAGACATTGGGATAACTCCCTTCTTCATTCCACAAGTCACGTTCTCCACCATATTGAGCAATTGCTTCGCTTTGACTTCCACGATGAAATTGATTATAATGCTTTCTAACTTTCCTGATTTTAATCGGCTCACAAAATACACGTTAGAAATATTAAATGGCCTCATGATCCCTTATGTTTACCTCAAGTATCCCATGGTGTTCACTCTAGGAAGTTGGTTTCCCACGAGGTACACTATATATGAAGTTGGTTTTCCACAAGGTGCACTATATAGAAGTTGGTTTCCCACGAGGTGCACTATACAAGAAGTTGGTTTCCCCTAAGGCACACTACATAGGAAGGTTTCCCACGAGATACACTATATAGGAAGTTAGTTTCCCACGAGGTATACTATTTGAGATGTTTCCCCTGAGGGAAACTGAGGTTCATTCTAGGAAATTCTAAGTGAACGATGTACTGTAAAAACATGAAAAGTTTTCTAAAATGAAAAGTTTCCTAAGCAGACTTTTTAAGAAAAAGTTTCTTAAAAAGAAAAGTTTATCCCATGAAAAGTACAAACCAGAGTGTGCAATAAGAAAACTTTATTTTTGATGCAAACAAACAACTATTAATAATTTTGAAGATGGTTATTAGTCTTTTTTTTTTAATTTATTTAAAGTATTTATTAACTCGGTGGCTTAGTTAAAATGATCTATAAGTTTGTCCGAATTTGTTCTAAACTAATTTATTGGTTCTTTAGATAATGTGTGGTTCAATTTATCCAAATTGGTAGTGTTAACTTTTTGGTTAGTTGCTTTTTATTGCATCTCTAATAAAGGATACCTTAAAAGTTGAAAAATATTGACAAATTTCTTATCTGGTAAAGAGTTTTTAGGAGTAATATTAGAGGTTTGAGCATTTTAGAGGTTTTGACCAGTCAAACCTTTAATATTGGTATTTGGTGAATAAATGTTTGAAAAGGTTTATTCGGTCCAAAAAAACTAATTTTGAAAAAACTGGTTTTAGGAGTTTTTTCAATTAGCCTATTGCTTCATATCTTTTGAAGAATATTTTTACCTTTAATTACTACCTTTTAACCCAAAATAAAAAGCTTTATCATGTATTTATTTATCATTTTACACAAACAACTATTAATCGGTTAAGTTTTACCAAACAAGTTTACACAACCAGCTAGTCAAAACAGCTAACCAAAAAATAAAAGATAAAAAAAAAAAAGCTAACCAAAAAATAATTAGCTAACGGTTAATGTAATCAGCTAAAAACTTTACAGCTTAGTTATCTGTCAAACATGACCAAAACTTAACACACTATCTCAAAATATAATAGTATTTTGTTTCATTTCTTATCACTTTTGGCAATTTTTATTAAAAAAAAATACTCTAATATTAAGCAACTCTAAAAGTTGTCTTCATGATACCACAAATTATTATTTTATATATACTTTATTTTAATTATAAATATTAATACATTTTTAAAAAATTTATAACTTTTAGCAACTTTTATTAAAAAAAAGTACTTTAATATTTTTTTTTATCTTAAAAAAAATATTAAGCAACTCTCAAAAGTTGTCTTCATGATACCACGCATTATTATTTTATATATATACTTTATTTTAATTATAAATATTAATGCATTTAAAAAAAATTATAAATATTAGTAATGCATAAGTTATTTGTTTTTTTTAATCTGTATAGTGCATATTATTTTTTTTGGACAGTCCGTTTTTTAGTGTTTTTTTTAAATAGATTTTTTGGGTGTTGTTAAACTTTGTCACTTTTTCCCACCTTTAGTCACCGGAAAGGACGAAAATGTCTTTTCAGGTGTTGGGGTGGGGAAGGGGCTTATTTTTTTCCACGGTCGGCTGAGCTTCTAGGCAATTGCCTAGGGCCTCCTAAAAATTAGGGCCTCATATATATTATTATAGTAATATATAGGTTAGTTTGGTTAATTGGTAAAAAAAAAGAGCTGTGATAAATTTGCTACATATATAAGATTTTAAGTAAAAAAAAAATGAAAGTACAAAATATTACCATATTTTATTTTTGGAAGGATAAAAGAGGCCCACTCAATTGACTAAATGCTAGTAAGTAGATCATTATCTCCTCTTTTTGTGTTTAATCAGAAAAGAGAGCTGGGATAAATTTGCTACATATATAAGATTTTAAGTAAAAAAAAAAATTGTCAGTTTTTGGAAAGTACAAAATATTGCCATATTTTATTTTTGGAAGGATAAAAGAGGCTCCACTCAATTGACTAAATGCTAGTAAGTAGATCATTATCTCCTCTTTTTGTGTTTGATCATAGACTTGGAAAAGAAAACAGATTCAATTGTATCAGTTTTCTAACGTTAAAAAACTTGAAAACACAAGATCAGTCCTTATAAATTGAGTTCTTTACAATTAAATTTCTCCACTACAAGTTCTTCTTTATATTCACTTACAATTGTGTTCAACTATAATTATTCTAATCTGGTTCTCTACAAGTTCTTCTTCATACTCACTTACAATTTTGCTCAACTATTCTAATCTGGATTGATTTTTGTTCACTGATTCATCTTATCAGGTATAAAATTATTGTTCCCCATTTAATACTTCCTTTAATGTTTCTTTAGGTGACTTTGCTATATTTTTTATAGTTTCCCTATTTTGTTTGTTATTTTTATATATTTTCTTTATTTAAATTGAAAATTGCAATTTATAATGAAGAGAAAATACGAATCTGGTTATGAAAAAAGACAAAAGAAAGAAAGAGCCGAAGAATTCGTACAATCACAAAAAGGAGCTCTTAATAAGTTTTTGATAAAAACTACATCAACATCACATGAACCAGAAAATGATATGGTTATGGAGGAGTCTAGAAGTATAGAAATCAATATGGAAGTATTAGATGAGAATGTTGATAATCAAACGGATTTAGGTTCAGATATTAATCTAGAAGATTTAAATAATCAAACAATTGATGTCTATGATCCTGGAAATTGAAAAAATATTGATGTGAAACTTAGAGATTTGATAGTAGAAAAAGGCCCAATAAGGGAGGATGATATATATTTTCCAAAAGATGAACATAATAGACATTTTTCTTCTACATATTATATGCAAAAATTGCCAAATGGAGAATCATATGATAGAAGATGGCTTATATATTCAAAAAAAATGTGATAAAGTGTACTGTTTTTGTTGTAAGCTATTTGGTTCAAAAATTCAATTAGCTACCGAAGGTACACGAGATTGGAAAAATCTTGATCAGAAACTTAAAAGTCATGAGATTAGCAATGACCATATTCTTAATAGGGTTAATTACAAAAAACTACTCTGTGGTTTGGCCGATTTGCGATCTGGTACCTGTGGTATTTTTTGTTACAAACAGGTACCTGTGGTTGTCGCCGTTACCAAAATCAAGGAAACGGAAAATTGACTGTTAAATTACAGGGGTATTTTCAGAAACAGATTTTTTTTGACTTTTTTTTTACTTTTTTGTTGACTTCTCTCTTTCCTCCTCTCCTTTTCTTCTTTAACGATTTTCTCTCTCTTCTTTTCTTCTTCTCTTCTCCTTCATCTTCCTTCATCTTCTTCTTCCTTTCTTCTCTTCTTCCCCATTTCTTTTTCTTTTTCTTCTTCTTCCCCATTTCTTCTTCTTCTTTTCTTCTCTTTTTCCCCATTTCTTTTTCTTTTTCTTCTTCTTCTTTCTCATTTCTTCTTCTTCCTTTCTTCTCTTCTTCCCCATCTTCTTTTTTTGTTTTTCATTTCTGGTAAATTCCAGAATTCTGGAATTCTGGAATTTCCAGAATTCTGGAATTTTTGGAATTCCAAAATTCTGGAAATTCTAGAAAATTCCAGAATTTCCAGAGTTCTGGAATTCTGGAAATTCTGGAATTCCAGAAATTCCAGAATTCTGGAAATCTGGAATTTCTGGAATTCCAGATTTCCAGAATTCTAGAATTTCCAGAAATTCCAGAATTCTGGAATTCACCAGAAGAAAAAAAAAGGAGAAGAAGAAGAAGAGAGGAGGAAGAAGAAGAAAAGAGAAGAAAGGAGAAGAAGAAGAAAAGAGAAGAAAGGAGAAGAAGAAGAAGAAGAAGAAGAAGAAAGGAGAATATGGAGAAGACGAAGAACATCGATGGAGAAGACGAAGAACGTGGATGGAGAAGAGAGAAGGGTGAGAGAGAGAAAGAAAAAATTAAAAAAAAATTAAAAAATCAAATTTCTGAAATTACCCCTATGCCACGTCAGCTTTTTAACAGAATTCTAACCGTCTCCTTGATTTTGCTAACGGTGACAACCACGAGTACCTGTTTGTAACAAAAAATACCACAGGTACCAGATCGCAAATCGGCCAAACCACAGGGTAGTTTTTTGTAATTAACCCTTCTTAATATGACTAGGTGGTTAGAGTTAGAAGTGAGATTGTCTAACAATAAAGTGATTGACAAAAGCTTGCAAGAAAAAATAAACAGGGAAAAGGAACATTGGAAGCAAGTCTTAGTTAGAATAATTGATGTGGTTAAAACTTTAGCTAAGAATAACTTGGCTTTTCGCGGAACTAATGAAAAAATTTATGAAAATAATAATGGAAACTTTTTAAGTTTAATGGAGATGATAGCTGAATTTGATCCTGTAATGCAAGAACATTTGCGAAGGATTCAACACAAAGAAATCCGATCTCACTATTTAGGACATAATATTCAAAATGAATTAATTGAATTATTGGCAAATGGGGTAAGGTGCACAATAATAAAAAAGATAAAACAAATGAAATATTTTTCTATTATTTTAGATTGTACTCCTGATATTAGTCACCAAGAACAAATGACTCTTATATTAAGATGTGTAGATACTAATGCAAATCCAATAAGAGTAGTTGAACATTTTATTGAATTTTTAAAAGTAGACGATACTTCTGGAAAAGGTCTTTTTGATGAGCTTGTAAATAGAATGGATAAATATTAACTGGATATTAGTAATATAAGAAGACAAGGATATGATAATGGATCCAATATGAAGGGAAACAAACAAGGAGTCCAAAGAAGGCTTTTGGATAGAAATCCAAGAGCATTTTACACACTTTGTGGTTGTCATAGTTTGAATTTGGTTCTTTGTGACATGTCTAATTCATGCGAGAAAGCTATATTTTTTTTGGCATTTTACAACGCATATATACTATATTTGCCTCTTCTACAAAAAGATGGGAAATTTTGAAAGCTCATGTTACTATTTCAGTTAAACCATTATCACAAACACGGTGGGAAAGTCGAGTTGAAAGTGTCAAAGCTATAAGATTTCAGATTTCAAATATTATAGATGCTTTAGAAAACTTAGCTAAAGTTAGTGATGATCCTAAAATAAAGAGTGAAGCTAAAAGCTTAATAAAATATGAAATGCAAGATTTTGAGTTTTTGTTAAGTTTGATTATTTGGTATGATATATTATTTGCAGTAAATACGGTAAGCAAAACTTTGCAATCTAATGACATGAAAATTGATATTGCTATTGATAAATTGAAGTGTCTTATTTCCTTTTTAGAAAATTATAGGGAAAATGGATATGCATCCGCTTTAGATTTAGCTAAAAAAACTTGCAATTGAAATTGATTCTCATCCGGCATTTCGTGAGAAACGTTTTATTAAAAGAAATAAATTTTTTGATGAAAATCAAGATGATGAGATAGTGAGAACATGTGAATCTTTTCGGGTTGATTATTTTTTGTACATACTTGATCAAGCAATAGCCTCTATGAAAACAAGATTTGAACATTTTTCTTATTATGAGCAAAAGTTTGGATTTTTGTTTACTTCAGAGAAATTAAAATCTTTAAATGACAATGATTTGGAGAAAAAATGTCATAAATTTATTTGAGCATAATGGACAATTTGATGTTGATGGTTATGATTTATTTTCTGAGTTAAAAGTATTGAAAGTAGTTTTAGAAATAGAAAATGATTCTCCTTTAAAGATACTATCTTTTATTAAAAGAATAAACTCGTTTCCCAATTCTTGTATTATTTATCGACTTTTACTAACAATACCTGTAACAGTTCCGTCTGCAGAAAGAAGTTTTTCAATAAAGTTAATTAAAAATTATTTACGTTCTACTATGTCACAGGAAAGATTAAATGGATTAGCTTTATTGTCTATTGAAAATGAGACATTAAAGGATATTGAATATAAAAGTTTAATTAGTGATTTTGCATCTCAACGGGCTAGAGCAATTTTTAGATGAATATTAAATTTGTAATTTCATGTATATAAATATATATATTTTTTCATGTATTTGTAAAAGTTGTAAGGTATTCCTCCGCCAAAAGAGAGGATGATATTATACTTAAATACATCTATTTATTTTTATAGTTTTGCTTGTATATAAGGGCTCATATTTTATATCTCGCCTAGGGCCTCAAGTAGTCCCGAACCGGCCCTGTTTTTTTCCTCTCCCGATACGTGGGCATGATGATATTACGCCTCACATGGCTTCATCTATAAATCAATGTAACCACAAATTTTTTTTTTTGAAAAATTATTATATATATATATTGATTCAGATCCTCACAAGTTGAGTTTTAATACGAGAAATCATGTTGTAATCTTAACTATTAATAATTATAAAATTAAGGATTGAGATTTAAATGTTAAATTCTAATATTTAATTATTCATTTATTGAGTAAATAAATAAACTATTGATTTTATAATTAATGACTAAGATATATTAAATATGAAGTTTGTAGTTGAAATCCAAATCGAAAGAATCCAAATCCATGTTACCATTATATTCATCTTAAATGCAATAATTTTCATAGTATATTTATTATTTGGATATATTTTGTAGATATTTGATACAATCTATATGTTTAATGCCCAAAAGAATTAATGGTGTAAAATATTATTGACATTGACTTATTTAAAATTTTAATCCCTGCTTTTGTCTTATTATTTGATAACATAATATCAACTAATGTGGACGATAATTTAATAGTTTCGTTAAATTCTCCAACTTGACATGATTTTTAACATGGCAAATAACATTCCATAAAAAAAATACGTTGGATAACACACGTGATAATATATCGACAAATATTTAACACATATATATTAAATATGTGGAATAAGTTAATTTAGTAAAAAAATAAAATAAAATATTAATCTGCCTAATAGAAATACGATCTATGTGAAAATTTTAATAGAAATGTTAATTTACCAACCACGTTGGTTGAGTTTTCACAAATTTTGATAGTCGAGAAGATAAACATTACCAAATAAAAGATGTTACTAAATAATAAATTACATGACAAAGATCACCATTTAGTGTAAGAGATAAATGTTACTACTAAATACCCCTCATGTTCCGTTATATAAGTCGTTTTAGAAAGTAGATTTTTTCTAAAATAAAAGTTGTTCTAGTTTTCCAAGAATTTTTAGTTTAGTTTTTCGGTCTACATTGTAGATACCCATTTTTGTCCGGGCATTTTTTTTTTACGCTTTAACTGATTATATTTGAAATTCTAACAAATTCGTAAATTATATTAGAAATACAAACTTTCTATCACGCATGTAATTTATCAACCGATTCGTTATATCTTAATATAATTATCAAATTATATTAGAGGTATAATTAATTGGAGTTAAAAATATATTTTTTCCAAAGTTATAAATTACATTTGGGATATAATGTGTTGTGTCTAAATATAGTCTTTGAAATTGTTATGCTTCAAATTTATTAGTTCAATTTAACTCGTATCTAATTGGTTAGATTAATTTTCCAATTTCAATTCATTAGTTGTGAAATTATGTTAGAAATATATATAGTCTAAATATAAGTCATAATTACAAAATTATTTGTTAAAGTTACCCATGTAACTTGAAGAATGATTTTTAATTATATACTATGTTCAAAATATAATATTTCTTCAAACTTAATTAATGACCAATGAATTAATAATTAGTGTCTAAATCAAACCATTAGATAAAAGTTGGAACAAAAAATAAAATAAATGTTCTCATTAACATGAAAAGTTTACATTTGCAAAATTAATCTCAACTCACACATCTTGTTTTACAGTTCAAGCTAAACTCAATATTCAAACAAATAAAGATGAAATTGGAAGATACTAGTGGAAACACACCCAAGTCAACTTTGATTCAGAGATCCAACAGCATATGAGACAATTTGAGCATTAATTAAAAGAGCAGCTACTACAATAATTTCTGAAGAAATCAACTCAAAGATGTCTGAAATTCAGAAAAGTCATCACAAAGGAGAAGAAAGCAGGATATGGGAGCTCTAAATAATGAAGAAAAACCCATCATTTGGGCCAAATTTGCCATCTTTGTCCATACCTGTTCCTCCCTATAAATAGAGAAGCTCAACACAGAGTCTGGACACAACAGATTGGAGAGAAAAAAGAGAAAAATCAACAACAAGAGAGCAGAAAAAAGCAAGAAAATAAAAGAGTCAAAATCAATTAAGCTTGTAATAGAGAGAGTTCTAGTTTTAGGGTAATGATCTGATCTGTACTTTGCTTCAAGAGTTGAATCTTCTGTACTAAGGGTTCTTGGCTGTGAATTTCTGTTTGTAATTGGGGAGCAATTCTTGCTAAGGATTCCCAAGACTCAAAGTCAATACTACTTTGTAAGGTTGGTAATATAATTTAGTTTTGCTATTGCAAGTTTAAGTATGCATCTTTGAGTTTCAGTACATCTTGAGTATTTAGTCTACTTATCATATTCCTTATCTAAAAGTTTTATCTTCTGCATATTGTGTAATTTGAATCTGTAACAACTCCTGTTCTTTTATTAGTTCTAATAAGGTTTTAAACTATCATAGGATTAAATAGAATGTAGCTTGTTTATCTTTCTGTATTGGTGTCAAGTGTGATCGTACTAAACATCTACGTCCCCATTTAAAGTTCCAACCAGCAGGAATACCAAGTAGAATCACAAACTGTAAGATGAAACCTACTGTAAATACTTATTTAGAAAACTAAGACTCAAAATTGACAGGGATCCTTCAATTACAGCCCACCCTAATCTCAATAATACCTTCCCATGTTGAACAAATTTCAACCAAATAGCAATCAAAATACCCAACCTATTATCATGAATGACCCAGAAAAACACGAACAACCAAAGAACCACAGCCATGTACATACAATCCCGGAAAAACAAGCATAAAACATGCCCAAAATCACAACCAGTAGATTAAATTTAGCTTGGAATCATAGAAAAATAAAATGATATGATATTTGCCAATAAATCTGTATTTCAGTCTCAGAACCAAAGAAAAACGACCATAAATTCAAGCTTTAAACAAAGAGCGACCTTAATTTAAGATCTAAACAAAATCAAACGAATACAGTAAAGCGAGGTGAAGTCGCAGTAGGAGAAGGCTACGGAGACTTACTTATAAGGGAACAAAATGAGACCCCCTAGTTGGAAAAATCCAACGAAACCGAACCGACACAGTGAAGTCATCCCGTAAGCGGTCCAAACCGAATAGTCCCGGTAAAATACACATCTCCATCCCAGCAAACAAAACAAACATTTCAGACCAAATCATAAGGGATAAAAATTGCAATATGAACCAAAGATAAGCCGAAATCAGTGAAAGGGAGAGAGAGAGGGCGACAAACCATAACTTTACCTTGCCTATCGAATCAGGAGTGGACCGGACCCCTCAGGTTACCTAATTTCTTCATCGGAGGTGGAAATCGCCGCTGTTGTCGCCGGAATCGGTCCGACGGAGCCTCCTAAAGGCCCGAAATCGAACAAAAGCCATAAGTTAAGAGAGAAGAGGTAGGAAGGGCGAGAAAGATGAGTGAGGCGGCCGGAGTTCGTGAAAGTCGAGGAAGGAATCGGCCATAGAAATACGAGGGGCTGAGTTTCGGTGAGAGGGAGATGGTGAAGAAGAAACAAACGAGAGAAAGAGAGGAGTGAAGAATGGAGGCTATGATCCAACCCTAAAATCCAAATTTTGTAATCCCTAATTTACCCTTGTTTATTTAATTCCTGATTTGGTCACATTCGTTTTAGTTCCATCAATTAAGTCCCTCCGTATCTTAATCCTCCCCCTAACTATTTAAATTAAATTCAATTCGATTCTTTTTCTCAAGTATTAACCCACTCCCTTTAATTATCTAATTATAATTGTTAAATTTGAATTTCTATTAACGTTTCAGATTAGCTAATTAAATTTTAATTTTTCGCCCTTAGTTTAAATTAATGTTTAGCTACTCATAGTTTAGGTTAGTTTCGTAAATAAACTCATTTTGTCAACTTGATTTCCATTAACTTAATTTACTTATTTTGTTGGCTTAATGCGAACCCTCTTTTATCTTATTAAATGTATTCATAAAAATTAAGAACGACGTGATTCGAACTCCTAAAACAATATATGCCACTCACGAACTCCCAATTACTTCTATTACCCAATGCATAAGGTTATGTCATAACCATATGTGTGGTAAATGTAAAACGATAAAACGTGCACGAATAATAGTAACATCTCCTATTACCCAATGCATAAGGTTATGTCATAACCGTATGCATGGTAAATGTGAAGTGATAAAACGTGCATAAATGATAGTAACATCTTCTATTACCCAACGCATAGGGTTATGTAATAATCGTATGCATGGTAAATATGAAATAATAAAATCACATAAAAATAATGGTAATATCCTCCAAATATATTAAACCCGCTATATAAGGTTATGTCATAACCATATATATGGTAAATAGAAAACGACGAATCGTTCGGAGATAATGTCAATATACCGCAAAAAATATTAAGCTCCCTGCATAAGGTTATGTTATAATCATATGCATTACTATATAGCGTACGAAGGGTTTAATAGTTACGCAACCCCTAACATCCCGTTCTATCCTACTCAAACCTAACACTATGATTATACTATAACCATGATTTTGAAGACCTAAAGGAACTTCCAAAATACGAAACCTAATGGTTATAGTTTCAATTCCCCTATACAAGGTTATGTCATAACCGTGTATACGATTGACGAATTCAAGGCGCGACGAGGAAGGCAACATTATTGCATTACAACCTCCCTAGCTCAATCGGGTAGGGTTATGTTATAACTCTACAAATCTAGAAGACTTCATGAATATCGAAGGAATGCCTAGATGAACGTAATTATTAACCAAAGCAATACCGAACACGAACACATAAAACAAGCATGCAGAAATATAACAGTACCGATTTTATCGGGCGGGGTAGGGTGAGATTTCATCTCTTCCCTACATGTAATTGGAAACCGAATCTAGAATCATCGCAGACCATTGCCTTATCCGAACTTACCCAAATGGGTCAATTCGGAATCAAATCGGTGTCCAATCAGACCGTCCAACTGATTGGTGGCGACTCGAAAACCCATTAGATCAGTCTCCTTAGAGGGACTGTCTAGCACCGTTTGAAAACCAGTAGAGAGGGAGCCATAAGGAATATTACAGTTCGCGATCCGTGGGCACGGGCGCGACAGCTGGCGACTCTACTGGGGACATTATTTTCCCGACTGTGTATGTATTTCTATTTGCTTGTACCATGTGTTCACTTTTTATATTGCTTTATTACGCTTGCTATTTCCCCACATATCATGTGAAGCCACACTATCACACTTGCACCCAAAGGTCATGTTATGATCTACCCTTTCTAAGATCTAGGTAGAGGCAAAGTACGGTCCGCCTCTCGGTGTTACCGAGGTTGGGGTCCTGAAATGCACTCGACTCAAATTGGACTTCCCTTATCAGCAATGATGGGGTTAAGGATTTGAGACCCGAACTATGACTTTCCTACCTTTTAGAAATAGATCCAAGAGCTACCCGGTAGAAGCTACCCTTTTTGTGCAGGTTAACCCTTTAGGACATGCATCCTTAAAAAATAAAAAAACTTTGTGTGATTTGAATAATGTGTCTATAATTATGCTCAATTGTATGTACATATGTCAGCATATAGCATAACATGTCTTTTCGTGAAAAATTTCGAGAAGGACAAATGAATCATCTATTAAAGTCTAGGACCTTAGAGAATATCCAGTCAACTAGAGGTTTTTTTTTTCCTCTAGATGAATGCATATTCCCCAAAAGTGAAACAGACTCATTCAAAGATGATTTATTTGTCATTAAAAAGAAAGAAAAGAATTTTCAAATTAGGCGTGATTTTATCAATACTAATGTCCATTTGCTCTTGCATCAAACTCAGATATAAACCAGACATTCGATATAATCCCATGGCATACTTTTCAAGCAAAATAGAAGTCTTGAGTGAAGAGACATTTGAAGCTTGGTCACAACGCAACCATAAACGCCATGGAGATAGCGGGACTGTTAACGCTACAGTTGTGGAGCCGAGTAGGTTAGAGTGTGGTAAAAATGACTTAAAGTGCCTAAAAACTGTGGTTGGTAAACTCTCGGATGAAGCTATTAGAAGCATGACGATACAATATGGATGGATCTTGCATTTGCTATATGTTCCGACCCAATCATCATTGGTTAGAGCCCTTGTCGATTTTTGGGACCCCAGCTTCAAATGCTTCACCTTTGGAGAATTTGATTTGGTCCCAACAGTAGAGGAGTACCATCAGATGCTAAATCTCCCAATAGAGGATAATAATCGATTGTACGAGTATGTGAAAGAAGAAAAAGCATGCAGACAATTAGCTAGGATGATCGGAATGCAGTATAGTAACATGGAGGGATGGGAGATAGGACATGAGTTCGACATCTCCAAAATGTTGGCTTTCGCCGATGATAACCTTGATAACAATAATGGCTTGCGGATGATAGCATTGCTCGTCTATGGTCTAGTTTTGTTCCCAAGGCAAAGAGGGAAAATTGATCCTAAGGTAGTTCTCTACTTCACCAAAGTCAACCAGAGGAGGGTACTTGGAGTCAATCCGGTGATAGGGATCCTGGCAGAAACTATTCGATCACTAGACAAGTGTCGGGTTGTCGGGGGCAGATTCGAGGGATGTGCACAACTACTCTGCATTTGGGCTTTAAGTCACCTCCGATGTCCAGATCATTTCCAATACCCTGAGCTAAAGTTCTACAAGTCATATCATCCAGCGAAAAACTACATCAACGACTTTGGGAAGGCCGACTGGCCTAATATGGGCCCTTCCAAGAATCGTTGGGTGGAATTTCTCGAAAGGCTCGGAGAAGGCGATATACATTGGCGAGCTAAATGGAATATTCAAGATCAAATGACTTTTAGATGTGGATCCTACCTATGGGTGCCTCTCATTGGTCCATGGGGGGGAGTAGGCTACGCACCTTCTTTAGTACGACGACAATTCGAGGCACGCCAATTTATACCCGTGACAACAGGTTTGGAACGGTCAGGTTTCAGCTATAGGGAACCAAACACCAAAGGTATCGGGCGTGGAAGGAAGTTAAGAAGGTGGAAACGATAAATTTTAAGTTAACGACCAGTATGGACTACCAGGATTGGCTCCAAAATCGGATAAGAGGTATCGCCTCCCAAGGAAGATGCGGAGGATCTCCTTCAAATTCAGATAAGGATAGCGAAATTGAGCGTTTGCAACAAACAGTATTTGAGCTAGAGGCCAATAATCAACAAATAAGGGAAGACAGAGACCGTATCGCCGAAGATAGTCAGTATTACCTGGACACCATGTCTGCTAAGGTTTATCAATACGATGAGGAGATCTGTGAACTGAAGGAACAAAACAATTTCTACCAGCGGGAGAGGGTCATGACAGATGACCAGAACACTCGAGCCACTAGGACCCTCAGAACAATAGCAGCAAGAGCAGGGGGGCATATCCCAGGAATTAACTGAAATAAGAGCAGGCCTAGTGGTGTCTAACACTCAGGAAGCAACCTTAATGGAGCGGATAGATGAGTTGATCAAGGAGACCGCCCACTATGGGAATTTTGCTTGAAAATGGGATTATTTATGAATGTCTTTGTTTATGTTTGTATTTTGGTACAAGCAACGCTTGGACCTTTGAATTAATAAAATTACGCCTTTGCTTTTGTCTAACATTTCATCTCATTCCATGCATCTTTATTTCCTTTTTTTAAAAAAAGTAAAAAAGAAAAGAACTTTTACCACTAAATAAGACAAAAACTAAAAACTAAAATTTTCTTTTTGCAAGATAAGACCCTTGGAAGCATAATCTTGTGTACGAAAATTCTTCCTGGCTTACCTCTACCAAACACGATCAAAGACTAGGATTATGGATGAACGGTCAAATGAAGAGCTCCGACGGGAAATGGATGTCATGAAAGGACAACTAGCAGGGATTCAAGAATTGAAGGAGCAAATGGCCATGCTAATGAGGTTGCTTAAGGACAAAGGTCCGGCCGCATGAGGACCCGAGACTTCTGAGCCCCACACCTCGGAAGGAGGATAGAAGAGCAATGCGGATGGGGAAGAATCTGGAGATAAGAACACAAACCTCCAGAAGGACATGGCTGAAGTTGAAGTGCCAGACTTTGACGAGGTGAAAGCAGACAAGGAAAGACTGGAGTCTCTTGAAGAAAGATTGAGGAACATTGAGGGAAATCATGAGGTCATAGACGCGAGAGCCCTATGCTTGATCCCTAACATTGTTATACCCTACAAGTTTAAAACTCCAGACTTTGAGAAGTTTACTGGGACAACCTGCCCGAAAGAGTATTTGACCATGTATTGTAGCAAAATGGCATCTTACTCAAGCAATGATAAGTTGCTAATACATGTCTTCCAAGAAAGCTTACAAGCTGCGGCTTTGAGATGGTATATGCAACTCGAGAAAATCCACATTCGGAGTTGGAGAAATTTAGCTGATGCCTTCATCAAGCAATACAGGCATAACATGGATTTAGCTCCAACTAAAGAGGACTTAAGGATGACTGAAAAGAAGAAAGATCAGACTTTTCGGGAATATGCCATTATGTGGAGGGATAGAGCGGCTCAGGTGAAACCTCTCCTAACCGAGATAGAAATGATCAGCATCTTTCTAGAAACTCTCAAGGCCCCATACTATGGGATTTTGATCGCCCACAGTGCAACACGTTTCTCTGATTTTATCGTGGCCGGAGAGAGGGTGGAAATAGCCATTAGGAGTGGGAAATTGGATGCCTCTGTAGATAAGTCCTTTGTGAAGAAAAATGGAAACGGATTCAAAAAAGAGGCTCATATGGTGGAATGTTCTCATGAAATGCCTACTTACGGGATGGCTTTGCCTCAGGATAACTATGTAGCAAACATCCCCCAAGGGAACACCTTTGACAATCAGAGGGTTGGAGGGCGAAGGAAAGAATGGGAGCCTATAGAGCCAATCCCTATCACTTATGTTGAGCTATTCCCATAGCTATTGCAAAGTAGACAGGTATCAATTACACCAATGATTCCTCTGACTCCGCCATATCTGAAGTGGTATGATCCTGACGCCAAATGTGAATACCATGCTGGGGCTGCGGGACATTCCATCGAGAGGTGCACTGCATTCAAAAGAAAAGTCCAGTCACTTATAAAGGCGGGCTGGTTGAGATTCAATCAGACTAATCAGAAGCCGAATGTCAAGAACAACCCTCTGCCTAGCCATGGGAACACTAGTGTTAACGCCGTTTGGGATGAGGATTGGTGTGAGTATAGGACTGAGGCATATAACATCGTCATGCCAATGGAGCAGGTATATCAAGCCATGTGTGACACAGGCTTAATCATAGAAAGTAGGGATGCAAGAAATTCTACTTGTTGGTATCATGAATGGGACGTTGATCACTCAATTCAGAAATGCAAGCTATTTAGGAATAAGGTCCAAGAATGTATGAATTCGGGAATTTTGTCCTTCGGAAGAAGGAATGAAGGAAGGCATACTGTAAATATGTTGCATGAGGATGAATTGATGAAGCCAACTCAGCTGGTTATTGATTGGGTCTCGAAAGACTCGATACAGTCGGATGACCTTGGGGCATCTCTCATAAAACTAGAAGTCCAAATCCCTACTCCTTTCCCTTACGAGAACGACAAAGCTGTGCCGTGGGTATACGGTAATAAGGTGATACCTCAAGCATGTAATAATGCTCAAACCAAGGAAGACGTTGTTGGAATGTCGAGAATAACCAGAAGCGGCCGTTGTTTCTCTTCTGACGAAATCACTAGGAAACGCCATGAAGAAATTGATAAGCGTAGGAAAGGGAAAGCCAAAGAAGGGGAAGTTCATTTTGAGGAAGAAGTCGATACACCACCAGTGAGGAACACTATCCCTGACCATGACGCACTGGAATTCCTAAGGATTGTGAAGCAAAGCGAGTATCGGGTGATCGAGCAACTAAATCGAATCCCAGCAAAGATATCGTTATTATCATTGATATTGACCTCGGAATCTCATCGAAATGCACTCCTTAGAGTTTTAAACCAGGCATACGTTAGTCACGATATATCTGTAGAGAATGTGGATAACATTGTCGGTAATATAGTTGCATCGAATTACTTGACTTTCACGGAAGATGAGCTACCAGGTGAAGGAACGGGTCATAGCAAAGCCTTGCATATAACCGTTAAATGTAAGGAGTTCTCAATAGCAAAAGTGCTAGTTGATAATGGTTCGGCTTTGAACATACTACCAAGAAAAACTCTAGCCAAGTTACCCGTTGATAGCTCCTACATACGCCCAAGCCGCATATTCGTGAAAGCTTTTGATGGTACACGAAGGGAAGTAATAGGAGATATAGATTTGCCCATACAGATCGGGCCAACCATTTTTAATATTACATTCCAAGTGATGGATATTCATCCGGCATACAACATGTTGCTAGGAAGGCCATGGATCCATTCTGCGGGGGCAGTTCATTCATCTCTACACCAGAAGATCAAGTTTATTATGGACAATCAGCTAGTGGAAGTGTCCGGGGAAGAAGATTTGTTGATCAGTCAGTGTTCATCGTTTCCCTACATAGAGGAAGAGGAAAATGTCATCGAGAGTTCCTTTCAGGTATTCGAAGCAGTTAATGTGGTTTACACGGTAAAGGGACCAAAATATTTTGAGCCTCGCTTCTCAGCTGCTTCCATCATGACAGCCAAAGAAATGACTCGGGGGCAAGCTATGGGGCGATGACCAACCAAAGGAGGAGAAATTATATACGCTAAGGGTAATCATTTTCAAGAGGGTTTAGGATATGAACCCACTCCAGAAGACAAGAGGAGGTTCTATGCTCATATGAAGGAGAAGCGCATAGCCAAGTTTGAGGGTAAACAGGAACGAGACATTCCCCTCGACATCCCACACATTGGCGTCACCTTCACCATGGCGGGGACATACCTACCCACAATCGCAACCATCTCAGAGAACAACGAAGTGGAGAATGATCAAGTTTGGGTTGCTAACTGCCAGGAAGAGCTAAAGAATTGGAGTATTCACGAGTTTCCCATTCCAATGTAATAATTTTGTTTCGAACCTTTAAATTATGCCTAAGATTTAAAGGGAACAAATAAGGAGGCAATGTTTTCAATAAAGTTTGATCAATAAAAAGCGCATTTTTTTTCTCGTATCATCTTTCCCTCCATTGCTTATTGCTTTTTTGTTTTTCCTTTTCCTTTATGAATATTTGTTCAGGGACGATCATAAAATTGACATGATTGATGATCATAAACCTATGCATAATTTCGATTGTCCAGTATATGAAATCGATTCTGATGAGGAATTTGAAGAAGACGTCCCTATTGAAATCGAAAGAATGCTAGAACGACAGGAAATGAGTATGGAACCACAAACAGACAATATCGAGATAGTGAACCTGGGTACAGACGATAAACCACAAGAGCCTAAAGTAAATGGATCCTTAGATGCAGAAACCAAGGGAAGACTAATTGCTTTGCTAAGAGAATTTAAGGATGTGTTTGCTTGGTCTTATGAAGACATGCCAGGGATAAATACAGATATTGTGGTGCATAAGCTCCCGCTTAAGCCAGAATCTAAACCTGTCAAGTAGAAGCTAAGGAGAATGAAGCCAGAAACTCTCCTTAAAGTAAAAGAAGAAGTTCAAAAGCAGTTTAATGCTGGTTTCCTAGCTGTGTCAAATTATCCGAATTGGGTTGCCAATATAGTTCCAGTCCCGAAGAAGGATGGAAAAGTCAGAATGTGCGTAGATTACAGGGATTTAAATAGAGCAAGTCCGAAGGACAATTTTCCTTTACCACATATAGATGTGTTGGTGGACAATACCACGGGATATCACATGTTATCCTTGATGGATGGATTTTTGGGGTATAATCAGATACTGATGGATCTATTAGACCGTGAAAAGACGACATTCATAACCTATTGGGGAACCTTTTGTTACAAAGTGATGCCTTTTGGACTTAAGAATACTGGGGCCACCTATCAAAGGGCAATGGTAACATTGTTCCATGACATGATGCACAAAGAAATGGAAATATATGTAGATGATATGGTCGCCAAGTCCAGGGAAAACGAAGATCACGTGGAAGTCCTGAGAAAAGTCTTCGAATGGCTGCGGAAATATAGTATTCGTTTAAACCCAAATAAATGTGTATTCGGGGTAACATCGGGAAAGTTGCTGGGATTCATTGTTAGTCGAAGAGGCATTAAAGCAGATCCCGTAAAGATCAAGGCAATCTCAGAGATGCCTCCGCCAAAAACAGAAAAAAAAAGTCAGGGGCTTCCTGGGAAGGCTTAATTACATTGCCCGTTTTATCGCCCAAATGACGATAAAATGTGAACCCATTTTCAAGTTACTCAGAAAGAACAATCCAGGAAAGTAGGATTCAGAATGTCAAACAGCTTTTGATAAAATCAAAGAATACTTGCAAAATGAACCAGTGCTACATCCACCAAATGCGGAAAAGCCATTGTTGTTATATCTAACAGTACATAAAAACTCTATGGGGGCATTCCTGGCACAAAAAGACGAATCTGAGACGAAGGAGCATGCCATCTATTACATCAGTAAGAAGTTCACAGATTGTGAAACTCGGTATTCCCCGCTAGAGAAGACTTGCGCAGCATTAGTATGGGCTGCACATAGGTTGAGGCACTATATGTTGAATAACACTACTCATCTTATCTCCCCTATGGACCCAATCAAATTCATCTTTGAGAAGCCAGCACTGACGGGAAAAATTGCAAGGTGGCAAGTGTTGTTGGCAGAATATGACATAGTTTATGTACCTCGGAAGGCGATCAAAGGGGCCGCAATATCTGGTTTTCTAGCAGATAATCCAGTGGAATATGGTACCCCGCTGGATTCCCCTCTCCCAGATGAGGAAATTTTCACTGTAGCAGACACAAAAGAAGATAGTCCTACTTATTGGTTCATGAGATTTGATGGAGCTTCAAACGCCCTAGGGCACGGTATAGGTGTGGTGCTAATCTCCCCAGAAGGAAAACATTTTCCGATTACGGCCAGACTTTGTTTCCAATGCACAAACAACATAGCTGAGTACGAAGCATGTGCCTTAGGCATTCAGGCAGCTTTAGAGATGAATATCCGCAACCTAAAAGTCTATGGGGATTCCGCTTTGGTGATCAACCAACTAAAGGGAGAATGGGAAACCCGGGATGCCAAGCTGATCCCATATCAAGAACACATTTTAGAAATGGCTGAAGGATTCCACGACATCCATTTTGAGCATGTGTGCCGATCAGAAAATCAAATGGTGGACGCTTTGGCAACACTAGCTGCGGCATTCGAGCTAGAAAAATGCAGAGACTTCCCAGCAATAGAGATCGAACTCAGGAGATCTCAAGCTTACTGTGGGAATGTGGAACAAGAGACTGATGGGAAACCGTGGTATTACGATATTAAGAAATATATCCAATACCGAGCATACCCATTAGAAGCCTCAGAAACTGATAAGCGGACGATACGACGATTGGCCGCAAATTTCTTCCTTAGCGGAGATGTTCTTTACAAGAGAAGTCCTGACACGACACTAATAAGATGTGTTGATCATGCGCAAAGCAAACGACTATTAGAAGAAGTACATGGGGGATTTTGTGGGACCCATCTGGGGGGACACGCCTTGTCAAGGAAAATCCTTAGGATGGGGTATTATTGGTCTAACATGGAATCAGATTGCATCAAATACGTTCAGAAATGTCACAAGTGTCAGATATACGCAGATAATGTGAATGCTCCGACCACACCACTGCACGTGATGGTCGTTCCATGGCCATTCTCAATGTGGGGATTGGATGTTATTAGAGCCATCGAACCGAAAGCGTCAAATGGTCATCGCTTCATCCTTGTGGCCATCGACTACTTCACAAAATGGGTAGAAGCAGCGTCATACGCCAATGTAACCACTGCAGTTGTAAAGAAATTCATCAAGAATAACATTTTTTTCCGATATGGGTTACCAGAACGAATTATCACAGACAATGCTAGGAACTTCAATAACAGAGCCATGGAGGAGATGTGCAATCAGTTTAAGATTAAACACCATAACTCGAGCCCATATCGACCAAAAATGAATGGCGCCATGGAAGCGCCCAATAAAAATATCAAGAAGATAGTGCAAAAGATGGCGATGACTTACAAAGATTGGCATGAAATGTTACCGTTCGCCTTACATGGGTATCGAACTACCATAAGGACATCAGTTGGAGCTACACCATACTCTTTGGTTTATGGGATGGAAGCTGTTGTACCCATTGAAGTAGAAATTCCTTCGCTAAGAATCATGTTGGAGTCAGAGCTCGATGAATCGGAATGGGTTCAAAGAAGATACGATCAGTTGAATTTCATCGAAGAAAAAAGGTTGGCTGCAATCTGTCACGGGCAATTATACCAAAGAAGACTGATAAAGTCGTATGGCAAGAAAGTAAGAGTTAAAAGCTTCCAAGAGGGGGATCTCGTTCTGAAGAAGATTTTCCTGAGACATCAAGATCCACGAGGAAAATGGACTCCAAAGTACGAAGGACCATATGTGGTGAAGAAAGCATTCTCGGGAGGAGCCTTAGTCCTTACCAACATGGATGGAGAAGAGCTTGAAAATCCCATAAATTCAGATGCTGTCAAAAGATATTATGCGTAGATTATGATTTTCATATATGTCAATGTTGTAATCTTTCTTTGAATGAATAAAATGTGCGTTTAACCCGTTTTCATACCACCTTTCGCATTTGCCTTGAGACGTACTCAACCCTTTCACAAATTTTCCCCCCCATCTACGAGCGCTTTAGAAAACTTTATTGAAAATGAATGAACTGTCAAATCATAAAATATGCGTTGGGATGGAATCTTATTCTTAAAAATAACAAAAATGAAAAAGAAAAGCCTGCTAGATTGAAAACCCATAAGGGCGACCTAGGCAAAAGTTAAGGCAAGTAGAATGAAAAGCCTGCTAGGTTGAAAACCCGCAAGGGCAACCTAGGCAAAAATTAAGGCGAGCAAAATAAAAGGCCGGCTAGGTTGAAACCCCACAAGGGCAACCTAGGCAAAAATTGAGGCGAGCAAAAGGCCTACTAGGTCGAAAACCCATAAGGGCGATCTAGGCAAAAGTCAAGGCCAGCAGAATGAAAAGCCTGCTAGGTTGAAAACCCGCAAGGGCAACCTAGGCAAAAATTAAGGCGAGCAAAATAAAAGGCTGCTAGATTGAAAATCCGAAAGGACGATCTCAGAAAAACAAAGCAAAAATCAAGGAAAGAAATCCGCTAGATTGAAAGTCCACTAAGCAAAACTAAGAGAAAGAAGTTTAACAGGTCAAAAACCTCCCATCTGCTTTCAAGACATCTTTAATTTATCTTAATCCTAAGAATCTCGATCTAAAGTAGCGACGTCCGGAATCAACATACTCGTACACGAGATGATGCCAACCAGGGGGCAAAAAATAAGTAAATAAATAAATAAAAACAAAAAGAGCAAAATTTGTTTTTATTTTTTCTCTCTCTTAAAATGTCCAACAATAATTTTGATAAGAAAACCTTCCACTCGTTTTTAACATGTGCATTAATACATTTTGTCCCGCATAGCCACCGAGTCATTTTGCAGGAAAGAAATCAAAACCTGACGAGCGATCAACAATATCGTTCCAGTAAAATTTGAAAAGAATCAAGAGCGGATGTAAATAATGGATAAAGAATGTCTGCTTCGAGAATCACGTATTCACATCAGAAAAAAATCCCAATTTCAAAATCACATCAACATCGAAGAAATTCACTTCAAAATAAATTGGAGAATGCCCAGTCTCAGAGTCATTCAAAACTGTAGGATGAACAGTCTCATGTCATCCAAAACAAACGGAGGATGCCCGTTAAAGGTCATTCAAACTGGAGAATGCCCAGTCTCAGAGCCATTCAAAACTGTAGGGTGGACAGTCTCAAGTCATCCAAAACAAACGGAGGATGCCCGTTAAATGTCATTCAAACTGGAGAATGCCCAGTCTCAGAGCCATTCAAAACTGTAGGGTGAACAGTCTCAAGTCATCCAAAACAAACGGAGGATGCCCGTTAAATGTCATTCAAACTGGAGAATGCCCAGTCTCAGAGCCATTCAAAACTGTAGGGTGAACAGTCTCCAGTCATCCAAAACAAACGGAGGATGCCCGTTAAAGGTCATTCAAACTGGAGAATGCCCAGTCTCAGAGCCATTCAAAACTGTAGGTGAACAGTCTCAAGTCATCCAAAACAAACGGAGGATGCCCGTTAAATGTCATTCAAACTAGAGAATGCCCAGTCTCAGAGCCATTCAAAACTGTAGGGTGAACAGTCTCAAGTCATCCAAAACAAACGGAGGATGCCCGTTAAATGTCATTCAAACTGGAGAATGCCCAGTCTCAGAGCCATTCAAAACTGTAGGGTGAACAGTCTCATGTCATCCAAAACAAACGGAGGATGCCCGTTAAAGGTCATTCAAATTGGAGAATGTCCAGTCTCAGAGTCATTCAAAACTGTAGAATGGACAGTCTCAAATCATTCAAAATTGGAGGATGTCAAATCTCATATCAGTCGCGGGGAGCCGCTATAAAAGCTCACATTTCGAAATCAAATCAATACGAATCAAGTTATATCAACACAAATTGGTTCAAACATCCAGGGAGTTGTACTAAACTCTTCTTTGTTTTTAACTTTTTATTTATTTATTTTTTTATTTTTTTTTCTTACCCAGTAAGGTGCAAAAATAACTATCTATGTGTACTTTGTATACTCCATTTCTAATGGAGTTATACAAAGGGGGGCAGCTGTAGATACCCATTTTTGTCCGGGCATTTTTTTTATGCTTTAACTGATTATATTTGAAATTCTAACAAATTCGTAAATTATATTAGAAATACAAACTTTCTATCACACATGTAATTTATCAACCGATTCGTTATATCTCAATATAATTATCAAATTATATTAGAGGTATAACTCATTGGAGTTAAAAATATATTTTTTCCAAAGTTATAAATTACATTTGAGATATAATGTGTTGTGTCTAAATATAGTCTTTGAAATTGTTATGCTTCAAATTTATTAGTTCAATTTAACTCGTATCTAATTGGTTAGATTAATTTTCCAATTTCAATTCATTAGTTGTGAAATTATGTTAGAAATATATATAGTCTAAATATAAGTTATAGTTACAAAATTATTTGTTAAAGTTACCCATGTAACTTGAAGAATGATTTTTAATTATATACTATGTTCAGAATATAATATATCTTCAAACTTAATTAATGACCAATGAATTAATAATTAGTGTCTAAATCAAACCATTAGATAAAAGTTGGAACAAAAAATAAAATAAATGTTCTCATTAACATGAAAAGTTTACATTTGCAAAATTAATCTCAACTCACACATCTTGTTTTACAGTTCAAGCTAAACTCAATGTTCAAACAAATAAAGATGAAATTGGAAGATACTAGTGGAAACACACCCAAGTCAACTTTGATTCAGAGATCCAACAGCATATGAGACAATTTGAGCATTAATTAAAAGAGCAGCTACTACAATAATTTCTGAAGAAATCAACTCAAAGATGTCTGAAATTCAGAAAAGTCATCACAAAGGAGAAGAAAGCAAGATATGGGAGCTCTAAATAATGAAGAAAAACCCATCATTTGGACCAAATTTGCCATCTTTGTCCATACCTGTTCCTCCCTATAAATAGAGAAGCTCAACACAGAGTCTGGACACAACAGATTGGAGAGAAAAAAGAGAAAAATCAACAACAAGAGAGCAGAAAAAAGCAAGAAAATAAAAGAGTCAAAATCAATTAAGCTTGTAATAGAGAGAGTTCTAGTTTTAGGGTAATGATCTGATCTGTACTTTGCTTCAAGAGTTGAATCTTCTGTACTAAGGGTTCTTGGCTGTGAATTTCTGTTTGTAATTGGGGAGCAATTCTTGCTAAGGATTCCCAAGACTCAAAGTCAATACTACTTTGTAAGGTTGGTAATATAATTTAGTTTTGCTATTGCAAGTTTAAGTATGCATCTTTGAGTTTCAGTACATCTTGAATATCTAGTCTACTTATCATATTCCTTATCTAAAAGTTTTATCTTCTGCACATTGTGTAATTTGAATCTGTAACAGCTCCTGTTCTTTTACTAGTTCTAATAAGGTTTTAAACTATCATAGGATTAAATAGAATTAGCCTATTTATCTTTCTGTATTGGTGTCAAGTGTGATCGTACTAAACATCTACGTCCCTATTTAAAGTTCCAACCAGCAGGAATACCAAGTAGAATCACAAACTGTAAGATGAAACCTACTGTAAATACTTATTTAGAAAACTAAGACTCAAAATTGACAGGGATCCTTCAATTACAGCCCACCCCAATCTCAATAATACCTTCCCCTGTTGAACAAACTTCAACCAAATAGCAATCAAAATACCCAACCTATTATCATGAATGACCCAGAAAAACACGAACAACCAAAGAACCACAGCCATGTACATACAATCCTGGAAAAACAAGCATAAACATGCCCAAAATCACAACCAGTAGATTAAATTTAGCTTGGAATCATAGAAAAATAAAATGATATGATATTTGCCAATAAATCTGTATTTCAGTCTCAGAATCAAAGAAAAACGACCATAAATTCAAGCTTTAAACAAAGGGCGACCTTAATTTAAGATCTAAACAAAATCAAACGAATACAGTAAAGCGAGGTGAAGTCGCAGTAGGAGAAGGCTACGGAGACTTACTTGTAAGGGAACAAAATGAGACCCCCTAGTTGGAAAAATCCAACGAAACCGAACCGACACAGTGAAGTCATCCCGTAAGCGGTCCAAACCGAATAGTCCCGGTAAAATACACATCTCCATCCCAGCAAACAAAACAAACATTTCAGACCAAATCATAAGGGATAAAAATTGCAATATGAACCAAAGATAAGCCGAAATCAGTGAAAGGGAGAGAGAGAGGGCGACAAACCATAACTTTACCTTACCTATCGAATCAGGAGTGGACCGGACCCCTCAGGTTACCTAATTTCTTCATCGGAGGCGGAAATCGCCGCTGCTGTCGCCGAAATCGGTCCGACGGAGCCTCCTAAAGGCCCGAAATCGAACAAAAGCCATAAGTTAAGAGAGAAGAGGTAGGAAGGGCGAGAAAGATGAGTGAGGCGGCCGGAGTTCGTGAAAGTCGAGGAAGGAATCGGCCATAGGAATACGAGGGGCTGAGTTTCGGTGAGAGGGAGATGGTGAAGAAGAAACAAACGAGAGAAAGAGAGGAGTGAAGAATGGAGGCTATGATCCAACCCTAAAATCCAAATTTTGTAATCCCTAATTTAACCCTGTTTATTTACAAATTAACCCCTCCTGTTTATTTAATTCCTGATTTGGTCACATTCGTTTTAGTTCCGTCAATTAAGTCCCTCCGTATCTTAATCCTCCCCCTAACTATTTAAATTAAATTAAATTCGATTCTTTTTCTCAAGTATTAACCCACTCCCTTTAATTATCTAATTATAATTGTTAAATTTGAATTTCTATTAACGTTTCAGATTAGCTAATTAAATTTTAATTTTCGCCCTTAGTTTAAATTAATGTTTAGCTACTCATAGTTTAGGTTAGTTTCATAAATAAACTCATTTTGTCAACTTGATTTCCATTAACTTAATTTACTTATTTTGTTGGCTTAATGCGAATCCTCTTTTAGCTTATTAAATTAATCATAAAAATTAAGAACGACGTGATTCGAACTCCTAAAACAATATATGCCACTCACGAACTCCCAATTACTTCTATTACCCAATGCATAAGGTTATGTCATAACCATATGTGTGGTAAATGTAAAACGATAAAACGTACACGAATAATAGTAACATCTCCTATTACCCAATGCATAAGGTTATGTCATAACCGTATGCATGGTAAATGTGAAGTGATAAAACGTGCATAAATGATAGTAACATCTTATATTACCCAACGCATAGGGTTATGTAATAATCGTATGCATGGTAAATATGAAATAATAAAATCACATAAAAATAATGGTAATATCCTCCAAATATATTAAACCCGCTATATAAGGTTATGTCATAACCATATATATGGTAAATAGAAAACGACGAATCGTTCGGAGATAATGTCAATATACCGCAAAAAATATTAAGCTCCCTGCATAAGGTTATGTTATAATCATATGCATTACTATATAGCGTACGAAGGGTTTAATAGTTACGCAACCCCTAACATCCCGTTCTATCCTACTCAAACCTAACACTATGATTATACTATAACCATGCTTTTGAAGACCTAAAGGAACTTCCAAAATACGAAACCTAATGGTTATAGTTTCAATTCCCCTATACAAGGTTATGTCATAACCGTGTATACGATTGACGAATTCAAGGCGCGACGAGGAAGGCAACATTATTGCATTACAACCTCCCTAGCTCAATCGGGTAGGGTTATGTTATAACTCTACAAATCTAGAAGACTTCATGAATATCGAAGGAATGCCTAGACGAACGTAATTATTAACCAAAGCAACACCGAACACGAACACATAAAACAAGCATGCAGAAATATAACAGTACCGATTTTATCGGGCGGGGTAGGGTGAGATTTCATCTCTTCCCTACACGTAATTGGAAACCGAATCTAGAATCATCACAGACCATTGCCTTATCCGAACTTACCCAAATGGGTCAATTCGGAATCAAATCGGTGTCCAATCAGACCGTCAAACTGATTGGTGGCGACTCGAAAACCCATTAGATCAGTCTCCTTAGAGGGACTGTCTAGCACCGTTTGAAAACCAGTAGAGCGGGAGCCATAAGGAAGATTACAGTTCGCGATCCGCGGGCACGGGCACGACATACATATTGCATTTTTGTCTTGGTTTTCAATGTATCCATATGTATTTGAACAAATTCAATGCTTATTCCCTAACCATTAGAAGAGAGAATTCTATTTTTAAGGTAAAATGCATTAATGAGCCACAATCAGGCAAAAAATGTTTATTAAATCCGCCAAAAAACAAGGTAAATTCTCAAAGATAACATAACCATTAGTAAGCCGAGACTTTCTAGCCAGAGTATGAGCAATCATGTTTGCCTGTCGTCGAATGAAAGTGACCAAGAAAGAGTCACAACCACGAAGAAGGGAGGGACATTTATCGATCACCTCTCCAAACTCTGAAATATCTGGTATTTCGGAATGAATAGCATCAACCACCATTTGGGTGTCAAATTCGGAAACAATCTTCTCGTAACCTCTCTCTGCTGCCCAAGATATCGTTTCGAGTAACGCCTATGCTTTACATTCACGCATAGGGGGAGACCATCCTTTCTACTAATGCGGGCAACAACAAATTGACCTGCTGAATTGCGAATTACAGTGCTAACACCAAACTGCTTCGTTGCCGCGAAAGTACATGCGTCTACGTTGCATTTGACCCAATCCGCAGGGGAACATGCCACTTCGTACAAGTTAGGATTGTCGCCGACTGAATTATTGGTCTATAGAGTCAGTTTGCACGAATCCAATCTGCCAACATTTCTCCAGCTCCTATCACCATTTGAGCCGCTAACTCCGCTATATGATTCCATAATTTTGCATTATGTTGGCTCTAAATGCTCCATAGAAGGGAGAAAAATTTACTTGAATTGTTAGTCGAAGCTACTGCCAGAACCGCAAACAGTAAACTGCTAAAATTATGGGCTTCCGCCGCCAACGCATGAATCATCCCTGCTATACTTGCTTCTCTCCAAACCGAGTCCGCAAACGGACATTCCATGAATAAGTGCCAGTTATCCTCAATGTCCTAATTATAGAACACACACTGTGGAGATACCTACACCCCCTTGTTCCTCAAATTGATCCGATGTGGCAGACAGTCGCGACCAAGATGCTAAGCAAAATACCGAACTTTGTATGGGACCTCCAGTCTCCACAACCACTTCCAATCCCCTTTCACTGTCAGCCCCGTTAGGGCTACTTTCTCAATGGCCAGTTTGTATGTTGTTCGCATGGTATAGAAACTCGTCTAGTTGTTTCTCCAAATCCTCGAGTCCTTGCCATTGTCCCACAGGGGCCGAAGTTTCAAGATTTCCATTAAATCCCGTGGTAAAAACAATTTTTCCAGCAGCTCTACGTCCCAATCATGGGAATTAGGACATAAAAGATCATGTACTGTCAAGTGTTAAAGTTCTGTTAACCAAGGTTCATCCCAGACATTAATTGAACATCCATATCCACGTTTCCACTGATAACCTTCCTTTAACAAAAGTTGAGATTACCATACACTCTGCTAGATAAAACTCAGAGAGTGCCCCAACCGAGCAGCGAGAAAATCCCCATGTGAATAATATTTAGCTTTTGAAGACTTGACTAACTAGAACATTAGGATCCGTTAAAAAATGTCATTCTTGCTTTCCCAACATTGCCAAGTTGAAGGCGGTGAAGTCCCAAAAACCCAATCCTCGTGAGTGCTTTGAGCTACACAGCTTCTCCCAACTCATCCAATTAATTGAGTGTTCTCTGCTCTTTTTAGTAACCCACCAAAAAGAGTCAAGCATCCGTTGAAGCTCCTTCGCGGTAGAAACAAGTAAAAGAAAGACAATCATAAAGTAGACCGGGACAACCTGTCACGCTGCTCGGATAAAAAGAGCTCTCTCTGCTTTCGAGAGTGGTTTCCCATGCCATGATTGAAGTTTCTGTCATAACCAATCTTTTAGGTGAGAGAAAATGGCTCGCTTCGATCGACCTACTAACGATGGTAGCCCCGAGTACGCCTCATATTAATAGTTTGGAGACTCCTAAGATATATGATATGCCAACAACCAACTCTGCATCTACATTTTTAGTACACAAAATTCCCGATTTGGAAAAACTAATCGACTGACGCAAAGCTGCTTCATACATCTCCAAAATATTTTTCATCACCCGACATTCCTATAAATTGGCCCTAAAGAACAGGAATGTGTCATCCACAAACAATAGGTGTGAAATGGGTGGAGCTCCTTTCCCTACCCGACACCCATGAATAGAACCTTTTAAAGCCGCACTATCCATCAATGTAGATAATCCTTCTACACACAGTAAGAATAGATAAGGGGACAATGGATCTCCCTGTCTCAAACCCCGCTGCAGATTAATTGGCCATATCAATTGATTGTTAATTTTTACTAGGTATCTAACCAAAGTAATGCACATCATAATCATCCTCACCCAAGTGTCTGAAAAACCCAACTTCAACATAATAGCATGCAAATAGTTCCAATCCACCCAATAATAGGCTTTGCTGATGTCGATCTTCAAAGCCACCTCTCCCTGCTTCTGATACGGATTGTGTTTCATACTGTGGAGGAGCTCAAATGCAATCAACAAGTTATCAGTAATGGATCGACCCTTAATAAAGACAGACTGTGCCTTAGAGATGATGTCAGGCAAATATTCTTTAAGCCGATTAGCAAGCACTTTCGAGATTACCTTATAAGCGATATTGCATAACGCGATTGGTGGTAGATGCTTCATTGCCTCAGGCATTTCACACTTAGGGATCAGTGCAATAATCGTATCATTGAAACTAGATGGAGAGAACCCCTATAATAACCACTCCTTTGCCGCTGCAAATAACTCCCCTCTGATAAGGTGCTAGAACTTTTGAAAGAAGGCCGAGTTAAACCCATCCGTGCCTGGAGCCTTGTCCAGATGCATTTGGAAAAGAGCTTGCTTAAACTCCTCCATTACAAACGGTCTGAGTAGCTGCTGATTAATATCTGATGTTATCCTCGGCTGGACTTCATCAATTAACTCCTGGTAGCTACTGTTGCTGCTGGAAAATAAAACCGAGAAGTACCCTTTTGCCACCGATCCCATCCCATTCGGGTCCGATACCCAATCCCCAAATTCATTTTTTATCCGACCCAATCTATTCCTTTTGCGACGTCCACTCTTGAAGCCATACCACTTTGCTCTTTGCCTCCAGTGATCCTCTTCATGTACTAGGATGGAGACTAATTTTGACTTAATTCGATCAAACTCCCCTACCGCTTCCGTTACCGAGGCCCCACGCAATTGATCCAATCGCTTGCTACAAGCAGCTAATTCCACCCTGAAGTTCACATTGAGCTGCCATCCCCAGTGAGAGAGCAACCCACTAAGTTCGAATAGCTTGTCCAGAAAGGAACGAGAAACCAAACCTTTCCATTTCGAGGTGATGAACTCAGGAAGTGCGGCTTCCCGAAGCCACTTATTTTCGAACATGAACTGCCGAGACAATGAAAAAGAATTATATGATGGTAAATCCAACTAGGTTGAAGAGAAGTTTTTTAAGTTAATGAATGTAAATTCGTTAATTTTAATTTATATCAAGGAAATAAATACTAAATTCAACAAAAGATAATTTTAATAAAATATGAACAAAAAACCCTTCCCTTCCATCCCTCAAAAAACCCTAGCATCATCACTCTGACTCATTTAATCAACTTTCGATTTCGATTTTTTCTTTTTGTTTGGGACCGAAGAGGAAATGGAAGAATCTCATGAGAGAGAAGGGTACACTCTTGTTGCTAGAAAACCCAATTTTGGTCTTCCAACTGCATGCCCAATTTGTTTACCTGTTTACATCTATCTCAAGTTAGCTCGTTTTCCTTTCCACTTGGATTTCAATTCCATTTATCCCGATTCAGGTATTCTTTCTTACACTTCTCTATTTCTCTTGCAACTTTCATTACTCTTTCAATGCAACATCTTTATGTTTTTCGTCTCTAATTAGCTGGTTTAAGTAATTTTTTCTCATTACTCCTTGAATGTTGGACTGCATGAGCAAGAAATTCTTACTACCACATACATTTCTTTTAATGGGCTCTCCGATTATATCGATGTGTAATCGTCAAGCCGGCGAATTCCTTACTATAAGAAAACCTCCGTTGCAGCCATTTCTAATTCCCTGTAATCGATTGGGAGAAAGCTAAATCGAAATAGTAGTTGCCTTTGCTGTTGATCCCGGCCAGTTCCCTGCTAGTCTCCTTTACCAGAAGGTAATTAGTGTCTAGTCTCATATTCCTAGTACGATCTGTATCTGTCAACCCTCCTCTGAGTCAGTTGCCTTCCCTGGGGTGTGAGTTGCAATTGGATTCTTTTAAGGCAAAAGAGATATCCTCAGTTCCTGCTTTTATCTAACAAACTAGTTACTTTAGTTCCTGCGAGCCAGTGTCAGTCCTCCAGACGAGGCAATCATTAGTATATAAGTTTTCCTAAGGTATACATACTAATATGTTCTTCTAATTGGCTGGATTATATTAGAAATCCGAAATTTTGTCTTGTATTTTCACGAGAATGTGATTCATTTGAGTTAAATTCCAACATGGTATAAGGAATAACAGAAGTCATTGAATTCCTTGCTGTTCTCACTTATTCAATTTACAGAAGAGTCTCATAACCATTATTGAAGAAATTAAATTGGTACACCTGAGGTTTGATTTTATTTTGTTTGAGCATAAACATTTCTATTATGCATTGAGAGCAATTTGTATACTGTTTACCAGGAAGTTTATTGGGTTGTCCTTCTTTTCATTTATCTGTTTGAATGATGTTTCAGTATGCCGCTTTATCTCAGTAAAAATACAAAACCGCACCCCAACTTTGAATCTACTGTACACTTGAATGTTGTTTGTTTTTGTTAGGACTCGTTTGTGTGCTTGACCATTCATGTGAGTATGTAATATGTAATCAGAATGATTTTTTGCCTTCCTGTGTAGATCAAATTCCTTATGTTGAATCTGGTGTGTACGTGGCCTTCAATAATGAAAGTGGTGGGGTTATTCAACGTTTAAAGGACGATGGTATTGTTAATCTGGATTCGGAATTCAGTTCAATTCCAGAATGGGTGTCAATGGAAGCAATGATTAGCTCATGGCTTGTTGATGCAATTACATATGAGCTCTGGTTGGGCTCTGATGGAGCTTCTGCTGTCAAGATCTATTATTCTGACCTTCCTTGGTTAGTAGGAAAGGCTCTATTCATGCAGCAAGTATACACTGTCAAGCAGCAACTTGGTGTAACCAAAGAAAATGCTGTACGGAGAGAAGAAGAGGTTTTTCATCACAAATGAAATCTAAAGTTATTCAAGCTTTTGGTTTATGCACACACCTGTCACCTATGTTGCACGGAAACGGAAATGGAAACGGATACGGGAAACGTAATTTCTGAAAAACATAGGAACGGAAACGTGGGGGAAACGGGTAAATATTAAAAATATAGGGCTATATTTATAAATATTAAAAATATAATAATACATTAAGAAAAACAAGATTGAAGAACAAGAGGAAGAAAGTCCAAGCTCAATCGAGATTCAAGAGACAAAGATTATAGGAGAAATAAATATGGGTAAGTTCTTTAAATTGAAGGATACAAGGAAGGAATCATCTCTAAATAGGAAGTTTCAATTTTCCTAATCTTAGATTGAATAGGAATTGCAAAATAGAAAGTTTGAATTTCCACAATTTTAATCGAAATAGGTAGGAAAACCGTTTAAAAAATTGAGAGACGCGTTTCATATTTTGGGTAATTACGGAAATGTGCCCGGAAACGTTTTGTATCAGTTTCCGAGAGTTTCTGTTTCCCACATCTGCCGGAAACGAGGAAACGCATGTCATGAAGAGTTTCCGTGCTTCATAGCCTGTCACCCATGCATTTTTTTTGGTACTGCTGAAAATTATGCACCTGGCTGATGAAATTAGCTATGTTATTTAATTTTCTTGGCTTTTAAAACTATATGTACATGCTTACATATGCTTTGTTGTGGGCAGATTTATAAAAGAGCCAAAATTGCATATGGAGCTTTGTCAACCAGATTAGGGCAGCAGGAGTTTCTCTTCGAGGACAGGTAACTCTTCTGAAACTTATTCATCCTTGAAATTCTTAGGTTTCAAACTAACCCGTATTGTTATTTTCATTCTAGGCCATCAAGTTTGGATGCATTATTCACTGGGCATGTGCTTTTCACTGTTCAAGCATTACCTGTGAGTTCTTCTTGTAAATTTTGGACAACTGCGAAATTGGTTTAGATTGTTCTATTAAAGCTAAAGATAATAGAAAATACACCCAATAAAGATTATTTTTGCTGTTGAATGGATTGAGAAAACTCGGAGTACACTTTGAATATGATTATTATTAACCAGCTCAATATTGCATAATATGTGAATTAAATTTGCATAGGGATTAGTTGACCAAATAAATTTGATTGTTTATTCAATTTGTTTTACCGAGGGCGAGCCTTGGCGCAACGGTAAAACGTTGTTGTCGTGTGACCAGAGGTCACGGGTTCGAGTCTTAGGAGCGGCCTCTTGCCAATTAAATTGGCAAGGGAAGGCTTGCCCCCAATACACCCTTGTGGTGGGACCCCTCCCCGGACCCTCGCTCAGCGGGGACGCGTAATGCGACCGGGCCGCCCTTTTTATTCAATTTGTTTTACCAAATTATGATTTTAGCTGATGATTCAATCATTATACTATACCCGAGATAAAATTTTAAACTTAGGTAACTGATGATAAAACTTTGACTGATCTACGACTTTTGGATTTTGTGTGTTCTGCATAGTTTTCTAGTCTATGTGATATTCTATTGAACTCAACTTATCAAAGAAAAGTAAAGAGTAACAGAAAAATCAGCGTTAGAACCTTATGCAAATTTCATTTTTCTTCTATAACTGATACATCTGGCATCCTCCTCGTAATTTTGAATCTGTCATGATAATGGCTTTACTTTTAACATATATTGCACGAACGTGGTTGTCTTTTTTTCTTTTTGTTAGCTAATTCTGACTAAATTTAAGTTGTAGAAAATACCTAGAGACTTTGGAAAATAAAGAATAAAGAGATTAGAAGATTAACCGGAGGGACGGGTTTCTTAATTTGAATGAAAAAAACAATATCACGGATTAAGAAAGACATTAATATTCTCAAATTTGAACTGCTTATAGTAGAGTGAATAATTGGAAGTTCCATTAACTTGAATGATGACTAATTTTCTGCTTCAATTTTCTAACGATGACGTATAAAAGTTCTTTCCCAAGGATGAAGAATTTACTCAGAGGGTAGATGTGAAACCTTTTTGATAAAGTCTTTTTGTTGTCTATTGGATCAAATATCAGAATTCATTTTTTCTCCCTCAGATAAGAGTATCCTTTATACAATTATGTAACATGGTATACAAATGACTATTTTAGTTTCCGAGAAAGTAGAAATGAGTAGGACACTATGTTGCACAGAAACTCTTCTTCATTAGCGTTTCCGCGTTTCGTATCCGTTTCCGTTTCTTTTCTGTTTCCATTACCGTTTCCTAGCTAATTTATCTCAGGAATAACGTTTCCGTTTCGTTTCTCGTTTCCATGCAACGTAGGTAGGACAATAATGATAAGCGGAAATTTCATGCAATTTTGATACTTAGGATGAAGAGCGACATGGCGATAGGATCGTCAAAGACAAATTCTAGATGTTTTTATATTATTTGTTTATGTGACTAGATTATTAGGCATTTAGAAGAACTATATTGGACGATTAGTTATGACACATTGAAGAAGCTAACATGCATGGTATCTGTATGGCTTTGCCCTTTCTTTCCAGACTCCCAAAACTAGTATTAATAGTATGAAATGTTAGTACAAGAGCTTGATAAGGAAGTCGACTACACGTTTCTACCTAGTTAGGACTCTATAGATTATGGATCCTTGAAAATGGATTATAATGCTATAAACAGTAAAAGGAAAGTCAAAATTTGATGGAATGATATTGGCATCGAAGTTAGATGGATTTGGAATGAGTAGTATATTTGACTGGATGGATTTGGAAAGAAGAAATCGCCAAAATCTGATCAATTATAGTCCTAGTTGATCATTTTTCAGATGAGCCTCCTAGTAAAATGAGACTTTGTTTCTTGCATGTGGCTTATTGAAACATGTCTTTTATGTATTCCTACTGCTTTATTGGTAAGATATTGAAATGAATGGCAGATAAGGCCATGTCAGAAAACAGGATAATAGTGTTAGCCATGGAAAATAAAAATTTGATCAATATTGGGGGGAAAAAGAGAGGGAGGGGTAATATGCATCCAAGAGCCTACTTTAATAGCATGTCGTCTTTTTTATGGTAAAAAGAGTTCATTTAGTGATTCTCTAAAACAAGTTTCTCCTATGCTCGTTATGTTTATTGTTTCCTTGCTTCTTGAAGAGCTCTCATAGTAAGTATTTTCAGAGAGGAGTTAGTTTGATAGAGAATATGCTAATAGGCATAAGGGTAATATGGGAATTGGGCACGTAGTTTAGGGTCTGATTAGTGAAGAGAGAGAGTGGTCGTTAGCATATATATAGCAGTAGGGAGAGAAGGAAGGGTATGCAAAATCATGTTGTTTGGCTCATTTTGGGGGTTGAGTTTAGGCTCAATTCATTATTCTATCTTTGTCTTTCATTTCATTAGCAGTGTAATAGTTCTTTGAGTTCTTCAATCTAAGAGACTATTGTTTGGTAGTTTCAATCTTCTTCTCTGTGTTTGTATTTCGTTTCTATCATAGTTGCTGGTATTCAATGATTTAGAAGACTTCATTGTATTTTGTTATTTCTTTATTTTCTAAAATTAGTATAATTTAGAGGGTAAGTTAGTAGAGGCTGTTGTCTCTAGCCATATAGTCTGGAAAGTGAACAGTGTTGCTTCATTTCAGCATCATTCAGGATAGAGTTTGAATATTTGAATTTAACATTCTAGATAAGGATGGTACAAGAGGAAAGATATGCAAAATAAGTTTAAAACTCTATTTGTTGTGTTTTATATTCATTGCCTACAAATAAGTTCAAAACAAAATAAGATATGAAACTAGAAGTGTAACATTACTGTGCAATGGAAAATAGGTACTATAACTTCTTAAGACAATTTGTCCAATAGAATGGAAGGAAATAGGTAAAAAGTTCCTTATTTTTAACTTGTGCATGGAAAGCCAGAAAAGTTTGAATAGAAACAATAAGAAGAAATGGTTCAGTCCTTCGGATTTTTGTTTTGCAGTTCTCTCTTGTGCAGGTAGGTCTGTGGGCTAGTGTTTAACTGTGGCAATTGCAGTTAAAATGAATCCTTGAAAGTTCCGTAAAAAAAAAAAAAGAGGGCGGCCCAGTGCACTACGCGTCCCCGCTAAGCGAGGGTCCGGGGAGGGGTCCCACCACAAGGATGCACTGGGGACAAGCCTTCCCCTGCCAATTTATTTGGCAAGAGGCCACTCCTAAGACTCGAACCTGTGACCTCTTGGTCATACGACAACAACGTTTACCGTTGCGCCAAGGCTTGTCCTCTCCTTGAAAGTGTCGTAGATTTGAATTTTTTACTCTTACAAAATAAAGTTTAAGAGAGAAGCACATCAATATATGCAAGAATTTTGTTGATGGACTTCATTAACAATTGTTGATGATGTCTATTTTTAGGACCTCATTCGTTTAAGTAAGGTTAACACTTGACATGTGTGATACTGATAGGACGGTGAATGCTTGGGTAAATTGCATTCATGGCCCTTGAACTATAGCGCCTACCTACCTACATTATGGCCCCTAAACTTCATTTCACATAAAAATCCTCCAACTTTACATTTTGTAACATTAAAATCCAAATCAATAAATAAAGATCCATTAAAAAATTAACGAAATGATGAGGGTTAAATAGGTTTTTGACTATAATATTTGTTGACATGGATAGAAAAATAGTTAATGTAGTCAAACTTATTCAGGTCATCATTTTGTTAATCTTTTTACGCATTTTTGTTAATTTGGGCTTTAGTGTTACAAAGTGTAAAGTTCAAGGATTTGTACGTCAATAAATGAAATTTAGAGACCTTAATGTTAGTAGCGCTATTGTTCAGGGGCCATGGACGTATCTTACCCATGAGCATATCATTGAAGAAAGGAACTTGAAAGGCAGACCTAGTGAAAATAATCGGATCAACTTTACATCTCTTCGGATTTGGCTCTAAGCCTGGTGGAATTTCAATACCAAATTGTACAAGTTTGGATTAGAGTTCCTCTGAATTGTATGCTTGTAAAATTCATAAAGCTAGTTGATAAAATTCCGCAGCTCATACTTTATGTTATTGAATTTTCTTCCTCTGTTAGCCTGATAAATGCCATTGATGCTATTAGGAGTCGTCAGTTCTTCGGAGTTCACTCTTAGAGCATAGTAATCTCTTAAAATATGCTGAAAAACTTAAGACAGATTTCATAGAAGCTGATTCATCATCTTCTTCCATCCCGCAATTTCACTCGGAGTCTTCATCATCAACTGCAAGAAGAGGTCAGTCAAATTGAAATTCCGGTAACACATTTTCAAATTCTGGACTTGCATATCTCTACAACTATAGATAGTATTCAATATTATGAATTAACCAAACCATCGTATTGATTCAATTTGAGTAAAACCGCATGACAATTCTTCGACTAAGATGTGTAACAAGCGATTCTTTGACATATAATTTACGATCAGGTTCAAAGGGAAACAGAAAAAAAAAGAGGGAAAAAACAGAAGAGGAGAAAAAATTCAAAAGAAGAGCAAAATATTTTTTGGTAGCACAGGTGGTTGGTATTCTACTTTTTCTATCAGTTATAAGTGGATATGATTTTTCTGAGGTTGAAGAAGTTGCTGATGAAGATGATGGCTATGGTTATGACTGAAAATCTCAATCAACTTCTGCTATTTCTTCATTTTTTAAATTTTGTTTGGACATTTTTTGCCCCAAAATAATGTAACCCCATTGGATAACTCTTGTTCAATACATCAATCTTCATTTCATTTACAAGGAAAATAAAATTCTCATTAGGTGTTGCAGTTCCATAACTTGAGTTTTCAATTGACATTTTCTACCTTGAGTATAAGTTTATGGATGATGATTAAGGACTCAATATGTAAACTTATAAATGATTAGGGGCTAGATAATTAATTTATAAAAAAAACTAAAGATATTACATGTGGTGTATGATATATATTTTTTTTGTAATTAGTATAAATAGTTCAAAACATCTTATAACTAGGATGTGTATTATGTAATTTTTTTTTTAATTGATAAAAAGCCCATATATTGGTCCTGTTTGGTAAAGAGCGTTTTGGGATAAAAATAGCGGTTTTGACCAATTTTAGAGGTTTGACCACTGAAACCGCTGATTGGAGTGTTTGGTGGAGAGAGGTTTGTGAGAGAGTTTTGGGATGAAAACGCTAATTTAGAAAAAGCTCTTAAAAGCAGCTTTTTCAATTAGCGTTTTGGAATATTAAAATTAATGGACTTATTTAACGCTAATAGATAGACTTCCTCTTTTCCTGCGCCAAAATTAATGCCCTTATTCGTCTTTTTGCACAAACCGTTATTATCAATCAGCTAATTTTTACCAAACAGGTCTACACAAACCGCTAGTCAAATCAGCTAATGTAATCAGCTAACAGCTAATTCCCAAACAGGGCCATAATGAACCAAATGAGAAAATATTACTTTGAATACAATTAGAAACTAGGGAAATCTTCAATAAAAATTTCTATATTTGAAAGAGAACGAATCCAGCCAAAATATGTGCAGCAGAATTCGTTTGTCGTCTCTCATGAACAAACTCTATCGTTGCAAAGTATCGAGTCACTTCAAAAATATCGCCTAAAACGACCCCAAACCAATTTGACAAAATTATATCTCTTTTAAGCAGTTATATAGCAAATACCGAATCAGAAGCTACCAAAATATCTTGGAATCCACAATCCTGAACTACACGTAATGAAAAAAGAATCGCTAGTAACTGTTTTATACTTAAGGTACTGAGTTAATTATTTTATTTTCACTATCAAGTCCTTGTTTATTGGTTTTCAACATCAATGCTCTCTCTAATTGACATATTAGAATAAGAGATAAAAATACTCTTAACATACCAAATGAAGTGTAATATACTCTTTAACATTTTTAAAATTCACTGAAATCCCGTTAAAAAGGACAAAATTATGATGATAAAATTACTCTCTCAAAAATATTAAGTGTCTGGTTATACGTTTTTTAAATACATAAGGGATATTGATCCTTATCTGTGGCGTATATAAGACATTTATTGCCAAAGTTAACACAAACATAGGAACTTGTACCAATATTGGATTGGGATCGGGCCGAGTCCATCAGGCTTTTATCTAAAAATCTGCAATCCAAACTCAGTCTAGTCCAAGGGCTGAGCGGGCTGAATAGATACCCGGACTAGTGAACAAGTCTAGATAAATAGGTGAAATAAAATTAATAGTCTTTCAGAAATTGAAGATTAGGAAAATGAAAATTGAAGCTCTGAAAAAAGGATTTGAAAGCCACTTTTAATGGTCTAAGATCTATGAGAAAACTCAGAAAAAGTTTTGTATACTACCCCTATTTATTTACTGGAAAATATCAGGTAAGTATTTTTTTTTTAATGTTTGAAAGTTGAAATATATATATATATATATATATATATATATATATATATATATATATATATATATATTTTGTATTTTTCAGAAAATAATAAAAAGTGATGGCTGACTATAACTTTCAAAACAGTAAGAAAGAATGAAGTAGAGTTCCAAAAGTTTAAAAAAAATAGAAAAACATTTTCCTCAATTCATAATTTTCTGTTCACTAACCTAAAATTCTCCGTTGACTTATTTTCCTAAACAAAAAAATATCGAAAAATCGGAAAAATATTTTACTGTACAATATTTTTCGATAAACAAACGGAGCCTGGAACCTATATTTCGTTAAAGGCATGAACAATATTTCCAGTTGTTCATTGAATTATCTTCAACATGTGGAGCAGTAAAACAATCAATTATATTTTTTATATATTAATTTCTGATATTAACAGACTTCGCATTGCAAGTAAAATCACCAGATTAAACTATAATTCATGCGTCTTTAAGAAAAGTGAAAATAATTGATTATAAAAGGCTCAAAGTTGACACAAGGTTTGATTCAAATTCTAATTATTTATAACATAAAATTGAAATGTCAATTGATCATATTAATAAGGATTAAAACACTATCTATTCAAAATGTTGGGTTTTGGCTCCTGATCTATTATTTGCTAACGTTTACCCATTAACCTATCCAAAATGTAATCTTTGCACTTTAACCTATTATTCGATTATATTTATCTCTGACCTATCCAAAATTGATAAAATCTCTGCCATCCACACTAGTTGAGATTTCACCAATTTTGATGTAACCAAATAATAGGTAAAGGGCCAAATAATAGATTAAAGGCTGAAAACCAAAATTTTGGATCGGCCAGTGGCCAAATAGTGTTTTAAGCCTATTAATATTTATAAACCATTAGAACTATGTTTTAAAATTTTACAGAAAATCATCAAAATAGTTTTTACATATTGCTTCATTTGAATACAGAATAAATAAAAATAGAAATATTTTTTCTAATAAAATATGCACATTTCACATACGGGTAATTAATTTATTAGTCCCTATATTTTGACAAAACACACTGTTTAGTCCTTGTATTTTCAAAAACACATGATAAAGTCCCTAACTTTTTTCTCAATGAACTGTTTAGTCCCTAACATTTTTCTCGGTGAACTGTTTAGTCCCTGCCGTTAGACTCTCATGAAGATTTTGTTAGTCAATTTGGATTTGCGTTCTTCTTTTCATTTCCTTTAAACTCTAATGCATCTGAAATCAACTTTGAATGTTCTTCTTGATTTTCTTCTTAATCGTTCAAATTCGTATGCATTGGGTCTTTTCTTTTTCTTGTTCTCCATACAAATAGCTTCTTTTAAATTAGACTTTCTCTTCTAAAGTTTGAAGGTAAATAGTAAAGGGTAATTTAGTCATTTCTGAAGTCATAAACGGTAAAAAAAATATAACAAACAGACGGAAGGACTAAACAGTTCATTGATAAAAAGGTTAGGGACCTTACCATGTGTTTTTGAAAATACAGGGACTAAACAGTGTGTTTTGTCATAATATAGGGACTAATAAATTAATTACCCTTCACATACTGTGGGCACAGCACCAGCACTAATTCTTTTTTATTATTATTATGGTACTATTTCCCATTTTCTATAACATTAACACCAAATTCCAAACTTCTTCTTTATCTTTATGTATTACACTTTTATTTCTTAAATTGAAAAATATTATTATCCAAACATGGAATTACATCAACCCTAAAAGAACTTGTGTGAATGATTTCTTATTCTAATTATAGAATTCTTAATCAAACTATTCCATACACCAAAAAGCAAGATAAAAACAAAAACGAATGAACAAAATAATTAATTGACAAAAATTTGAGTTCTCTTATTCCAGAACATCATAAGAAAAAAAAAAGCAGAGCAGGAAAATTCCATGGACTCATCAAATCTTTAAACCTGAATGGATGGCTACCACTCCGCCGACTAGATTTTCATACTCAACTTTCTGGAACCCAGCTTCTGTTATCATTGAACCAAATTTATCCTGCATTCATGTCAATTAACATTTAGTCATATGCAAATAAAAACATTCAACTGTCTTTGGATCCAATCGAACATCTATCCATGAAAGCCTTTCGAATTCGATAGCAATTTGTTTATCACTAACTTTACCATAATGTTTGGTGGATTATAATGAATTTCTTAGCCGTAACAAGGTGAAACATTAAGCATGTGAATGCATGTTTCGGGAGCTCGTATGAACACAAAAATGTTCAATTCTTATTTGTTGTTTATGTCAATGACTTGTGCATACATATTACATAAATTGCGATGATATATGGAGCTGATTTCAAGGCAAAGGATAGAATATGTGGTATTACTAAAAATTTGTCCGCAAGATGATTGAAATATATTGCAGATAAATTTGCAAGGGCATGGGGATCAGACTATGACCTGATTGGGAAAACGACGCACGCTCTCAACTAAGTACTGATACGATTCACGATCACCTGCAACTAGCTCTCCTACTGCTGGAATGATGGAGAATGAATAGTAGTCGTACCTGGAGGAGAAAGAACAACTCTTTGAACAGAATAAGCGAACTAAGAGATTTAACCAAACAAAAGAAGGTACAAGAGAACAAATGAAATAGAGAATCTTGAGGTTGGGCTTTCACATACTCATGTGCATTAACATATCAACTAGGGTGTAAATTGTAATGACAACATAAAAATCAAGGCAAAACACATATTTGAGCCCCTGATAAATTCAATATTTACTGATTAGGCCCAGATCCTTTAAATGGATACATTAAGCCCTTGATCAATTATTTTTGAACACATTAAGCCCCTCTTGTATGATCTAGTTATATGTGTGATTCAAACTCCGTTTAACGCACGTGGAACTGCCAACATGTCAATGTAAAGCAAAACAATTAAACTAAATGGGTTTGATTGTTTTACTTTACGAGTTAGGATAAAGTTAGTTAGGGTTGATGTGGTGAGGTTAGTTTAAGGGTTTGATATGGTGAGGTTAGTTTAGGGGTTGATGCGGTGAGGTTATTTTAGGGGTTGACATGACATGTTAGAATATTTTTTTATCTAATGTGGTGATCTATTTGTAAGATGACGTGTTAAAACAGTGACATGCAGCAACGTTTTATAACAATGACATGCTGGCAGTTCTACATGCGGTAAACGAAATTTGAATCATACATAAACTGGGCAATCCAAGATTCTCAAAAATAATCGATCAAGGACTTAATGTAATCCATTTAAAAGATTAGGAGCTTAATGTGTTAAAAAATGATATATTAAGGGATTAACATGTCGATTTAAAAGATTGAACAGGGGCTTAAGTATGCGGTTTTTCTAAAATCAACTTTTGTCTAATCTTCAAATTTCTACCAGAATCTAATATAAGGATATACCACAACTCATAAGGTGTTTTATGAAGGATACTTACAGTTCTTTGAACACAGGAATATCTACATGGCTCAATTCAAGGCAAAGGAATCTTCCACCTCTTTTCAGTACCCTATTAAGAGAAAAAATATTGAAGCTTTCTTCACTATATTTTAACTATGTTAATAAAACATACATTTGAGAGGAAGTTTCTGCAAAATGAGAAAAGGAGAGTTTCACAACAAATAAAATGTCACAAATGATTAGGAAGACGGAACTGATAGACATTCCTTATCCCATTCAACAGCTATGGATATGCTATTCCTCTATTTGAACAAACAGTATCTTCACAACTACATTTCATGTAGAATGTCCAACGAAAAATTGTTTTGCTTTGCAATTAGAATTGGGATCTGGAAAAATTGAAAAATTAGGGCTCAACAGTAACAGGCAGGACTAAGCACTTTAACAGTTGCACAGGAACATGAAGCAATTAAAATATAACTGGACAGCAAGTCTAATGCCCAAAAAACCAAGGGATCCTATAAAAGAAGATTAGAAACTAATTCATGAAGAAACATTTGCTGAAGCATTACTGAAAATTTTCTTTCATAAAGCATCAGAAGCATGGTATCGTTGATTTATACACTTTAACTCATCAAATACTTTAGGCTCCTAATTCATGAGGTTTTGAATTCCTAAACACAATCTAATTTAAACATTTATTCAAGTACCCTACCCACTTTTCTTGACAGATAGACTAAGTGGGACTTGTAAAACTCAGTATGACTGGCCCAAGACCAAAAAATTGTTCACTTGAAATCACTTACATACCTCCATTCCTACAACAATAAATATGTTCAATCTGAAGTTAACTGACTTGAGAAAAACATAATCTGAAAAATAACTATTTAAGGTCCCCAATCTAATTTAAACATTTATTCAGTCTTTCTTTTTGTTTCTCCTGGAGCTTCTTTTAGGCCAATAAAATGCATTATTGACCATCTAAGAAATTTCTTAGCTTGGTAGCACTCTGTTCTCTATAATACGTAGATCCAAATTTGCCTTTGTAGTTAACTAATTATGGAAAGTCCCTATGCATTAGTTCCTCAATCTTAGCTTAGATAGCAACAATTGGAATCAACTCAACAGCAAATTAAATATATAATACAAACAATTGACGCAGTCCCTCAGATATTAAAACCAACCATACAGTAATATCAGTGGGTTTATATCAGTATTGGTGAAGACTTGAGTAACTTGATATTACTTTTTTGTCACTCAAAATCTGATTAGCCAAACATGTGGCCACACCAGTCATAATTGATTGTTGCCAATGTCCACATCACATGTGTTCTTTTGATAGATTAGTTAAGGATGCATCTCATCGGTGGTTTTCACCTGGTCAGTGACTGACCAAGTAAATTTGGTCAGTCACCATTGGATCTACAAGGTATGAATCTAAGCCTTACGATGTTTTTAATCTCCACCATATAATTTTAATAAGCTTGGATCTAATGGGGACTGAACAAATTCACTTGGTCAGTCACTTACCAAGTGAAAATTACTGTGCATCTCATTTAGCAAGTTGGAGAATAAAGATGCATCCACACTTGCTGTTTTCAAGCTTATGTCATCTTCATACTATTTCATGATTATTTCTGTTGGTCTTAATTCTATTTTAGCAAGGTAACAAGATGAAAAAATTCAACACAGTTGATGTAATTATCCTTGCCTGACATCCACGTGAGATCCAGATATGAAATTCACATGCAAATGCACATCAATGAGAGAAAAAAGGCACAAAGAGTTCATAAATCAGAGAAAAAAAGGAACAAACAATTAACAATGAACATTTTCTTGCTTATTGGAGAGGGTCCTTTCATGACGTTATTACTTTACAAAGAGCAATCCAGGTTTGCAAGAGAAGAAAATCCAACGAATCATAAGCATACCTATAAGCTTCTGCAAGAACTTTCTCAATATGAGTAACATTCCTAATTCCAAATGCTATCGTATAACCATCCATTGAATCATCCTCAAAGCTCAAGGCTTCTGCATCTCCTTCAACCCATATAAGGGATTTATCTTCTCGAAGACCTATACAAGTTCAATAAAAGATAAAACAATAAAAATTAATAATAATAAAGAGAAAATTGAACTGTACCAAAGAGTTGAAATAACTAACTCGTAAACTAACTACTTTATATAACCTCTCTCTACAGCGCGGTTTCTGCCAACTTTTAACATGTTTGGGTTGATGTCACAAACATAAATCTGAGTTTCTTCTTGTATGTGATCATTCAGTGGATCTTGAATTGCCCTACGTTTGACACTGTTTACATTTTCTAGAATCCTGAAAGCAATATCCCCTGCAAATTAAGTCTTTCAAACTCAAAAATCCAGACATGAAGCCAACAATTTCCAATTCAAAAGAAGATTGAAATAGATAAGTTCATTATGTTGAAACTTCTTCAAAGGCCTGCATATATTTAAAATAAGATTTTCTAAAGAATGCAGGCAGGCAGCAGAAAGTTTGTTACAGGGATATATGAAGATATAATGATAATAAGTTGGGCCAGGTTATGGCTTTGAGCATATTGGTTTGGCACCTGTACTTCGCAGGTAATATTTGGAACTGACTCAAGAGAAGATAGTCGAATTAGGTTCTTATACTTTAAAATGTATAGCCATGAATTATGGATGAAAAAGGACTTGACATCCAATTTTTTTTTTTAGTAACATAGTATCTGGATTCGAGGGCGAGCCTTGGCGCAACGGTAAACGTTGTTGTCGTGTGACCAAAAGGTCACGGGTTCGAGTCTTAGGAGCGGCCTCTTGCCAAAAATAAATTGGCAAGGGAAGGCTTGCCCCCAGTACACCCTTGTGGTGGGACCCCTCCCCGGACCCTCGCTCAGGGGGGACGCGTAGTGCGACCGGGCCGCCCTTTTTTTTTTTTTTTTAACATAGTATCTGGATTCAGATTACTATGGATTTGATATGCTGATGCAATTTGAGACACTATTCTTCAGTTGCATTGCATAGCAGAAAGTTTCCCAATCCTGAATTTCAATCCTTACAACACAAATCATATTCTAACTAATCAACAGAACTGACACCAGAGGCAAAATCCAAATCCATGAAGCCCATGGTTCTTAATTTCCATGCAAGGTCTCATGAATTAAACTAGTCTGGTTTGATAAATGAAACGTTATAATATTTCAATTGATCTTTAGATTTCCATGCGATCAAGGAACATCTAGTGCAGAGAAGAATATCAGAGCCTGAAGTAGAAACAGAAGAGAAGTGTTCGGGTAGATGAAATAGTTGGCGAAGGAAAGACATTCATACTTGAGACAGAAAAGACGACAAGTTTAGAGAATAAATCATGCTAGCTGGAGATGAATAAGTTGACAAGTAAAAGAGTTGGGTGAATTTAAGAAAAGAGGGGTGTCAAACTTTTCAGTGTCGACATTACTTATGGATCTCAATCAAATACAAAAGAAAATGCTATCAAATCTTAAAAAAGGTTTCCACACAAATCCAAATCTAAGAATTCCCTTGCAGCACAAGTTTCTGGATGTTTCAATTAAATTTTAGACAGTCTATTTATACCTTTGCAAAGTTATTTCAAACCTGTCACTGAACAAATCTTCGTCCATATTGGTGAAATTAACCTCCACTTGAGTCTACCCAATTACAGGAAAGTTATAAATTTCATTCAACCAACTTAAATATCAAATACCTTTTATCACAAAAAAAAAAAAAAAAAAAAAAAATTAAGTATCACATACCAGACATCTGGGAGCAAATTCTAACATTTTTCTGCAATCAAACTTTTTTTCTTGTGGTCTATTATAGAGGAATAAAGTTTCAAAGAGGTGATTTTCCAAGTTTAAATCACAACAAATCATTCTACTCAAGAAAATGAAAAGACATCAGGTTAAATCTCTCTTTAGATGAAAGTATCTAAAAAAGGACATTGCTGAAATTTTTTGTTGAGCCAGAATTCCTTAGTCACAACAACCAATATTTGGTTGAGATCCTACTACGACAACATTGCACCCAATCTCAACAACTCAAGACTTCTAATATTTATTTGAAGTCAACAAAACTGTGGGTACTCCCACTATCGATGAGGATCGCGATGGCCTTCTTGTTGAGAACCCCCTTTAGCTTTAAGATGTTGTCAGTCACTCCATCAATTGCATGTATAGATAGGGAAATGGGACCAGTGTCTTCCTCACAGGCTTCAGTATCAGGATTCTCTTCTTCCAGAGATTCCTCAATTGCTTCCATGTTAAGCTTATTGACTTTCTTGGTAGTGCATCAGAAACCAGAGTGGTATTTGTCCCCACACCTCCAAAATACCCCTGGTGTTCTTTTAAGGTTGGAAGTTGTGGGTAGTTTAGCGGGTAGTTTAGCTTCTGGATTCTTCAGGTTAGGCTGAGCAATGTTTGGGGCAATAGTGTTTGGTCTGAAACTGGTAAGTGTAGTAGGAACCCATGGTTTTGAGATGGAAGGAGACCTATATGTGGGTTTAGGCTTCACTGCTTCAAGAAGGTCCCTAAGATAAGTTTCCTGATATTTGGCCTGTTTAATGGCAGAGTATAAACTACTGGGTTCCTTAGACCTAACAGCAGACCTAATTTCTGGTTTAAGGCCATTGATAAAGCTTGAAATGTAAAAAGTTTCAGTGATAGTATGATGAACCTTTTCCATGCGTAGTTTAATGGCCTCAAAATGATCCTGGTATTCCAAAACGGTTGTAGTTTGATGAAGCTCTGCCAGTTGCTGCACCACATCCTCAACAGTTGTTTCCCTGAACCTTCTGAAACTGGTAAGTGTAGTAGGAACTCATGGCTTTGAGATGGAAGTAGACCTATATGTAGATTTGGGCTTAACTGCTTCAAGAAGGTCCCTAAAATAAGTTTCCTGATATTTAGCCTGTTTAATGGCAGAGTATAAACTACTGGGTTCCTTAGACCTGACAGCTGACCTAATTTCTGGTTTAAGGCCTGTGATAAAGCTTGAAGTGTAAAAAGTTTCAGTGATAGTAGGATGAACCTTTTCCATGCGTAGTTTAATGGCCTCAAAACGATCCTGGTATTCCAAAACCGTTGTAGTTTGATGAAGCTCTGCCAGTTGCTGCACCACATCCTCAACAGTTGTTCCCCTGAACCTTTTCTCTATCTCCACAACGAATTCTTCCCAAGGTACTAGGGAATTAGTGGGAATCCAGTTTCTATACCACTTTTCAGCCTTTCCGTGCAGATAAAGGCCTGCTAGTTCTACCTTCTTTTCTTCTGCTACTTCATAGAGTTGGAAGTATTTTAGACACTTACTGATCCACAGATCTACGTCTGTGCCATCAAACGAAGGTAGGTCACATTTTGGGAGGAGTTTATTGAAAAAGGGTCCTTTGCCCTGGGGTAAAGGCTCTCCATTGACTGAACCCAGTGGTCCACTGCCCAAGATCCCTTTTTCTGGGTTAGTAACATAAGTTGTGGTGTTCTTGTCACTATTGTAAGGTTGTGGGGTGATAATTTGTGGAGAAGAAACATTTTGGTTTGGGGTGTTTAGAGAAACAGGGTTTTCCAGGTTTGGTTTTACCAGTTTGGCTAAGGTCTGGTGCATCTTATCTGCTAAGGACTGATGAGAGTCCATGTGATCCTTCCGGAGTTGATTCTGCTCCACTTGAAGAGAAGTGATCTGATTCTGTTGAGCTGTTTGCATTTCCAGGAGTTGAGCTTGCATTTTCTCAAGCTGTTCTGCAGTAGCCTCAGCTCTGGTATAGAACTGTGAAGAGAGATTTTTAAGTTGCTGTTCTAGAGCTTCCATGGCTGCCTGAGCCTTCCTAACTGCTGCTTGAGTTTTTCTTTTAATGGAGTTACTGACCATACCCTAAGGGAACTCTGATACCAGTTTCAGGAATGTATCCTGATATTGTTATAGAAAGGAATTTAGGGTTGGGATTTGAGAGAACGGTAGAGGTAAGTAAGAGAGGGAGAGAGAGATAGAAAGAATTCTTAGTACATTTCTTAGATAATGATTCAGTACAAGGCAGGTCCTCTTATAGCAGATAGTACTGCTGAGGTGTCCTGGTAGTACAATTACAGCTGTGAGAACAGCTGGAATTCCTAACAGACTCACTACTAGCCAAAATAGGCAAAGAGAAAATTGAGCAGGTGCACAAATGCCAAAACCAAAGCAATAACGGCTAAGATAACTAACAATAACAGATACAACCACCATAACAGAATTAACTACTTAAATAGCAAATAGCCTTAATTCTTCTGCTTTCTACGGTATGTGACACGTTAACAACATTCTTCCAGACCTCTAGTTAATTTATTGGCCCACATGCACAAAGAGATGTGACAAGAATACTGTGCATCTTGACTGTAGTATAAAGTAATTAGGGTTACGTAATGGCATACACAATATTAACATAACTAATAAAGGATCTATAACCTAGTGATAATTTCTATAATAATTGTTCATGTGTAAAGAAATTACCAAAGCAGCACACTTATTACAGAAAACATGCTAGAACCAAAATAGATTACTAAGGACGTGAATCAAAAGAAACTAATCTTAAGTCTTCATCTAATTTTCCAAAATCATATGACTATGCACTTTTGTTATGGTCATACACCTAAATGTAATGAATTAGCATTGAAGTGTAGTTCCATAAGTTCAAAATTTGAACTCATTTTTATTTTTTAAATTTTCTTTTTGGTATTATTGTCCTATATCAGGTTTTGCAGGAGAAACAAAAGGTATTTCTGCTAGAACCAATTAATTGTAGCAATAACTTTCTCATTGTTTCACTCTATTCATCTCTCTTTGCTTCATTTTACCTTTTAGCACCTTTTCTCTTCTCTCCCATTACAAAAAGCAATTACTCATCTTCTCTTTGCTACCAACACAAAAATCTTCGCATGTACATTCCCACATTGCTTAAGAATTGAAAATTTAAATTACAATCTATTAGATCATAATATTTCAAACTTATTTATACTATATTCAAATATAGAGTAGATCAATTACTCCCTCCATCTAATGAGTATAGGCTTACTTCCCATATTTGAATGTCCCATAGAATAAGCTCATTTTCTTTTTTTTAACTAAACTTAACTTAAATCCATTAATTTCCGAGTATGCGCTTATTTATAATGGTTTGAAATTACTACAATTATAGTAATGAAAAACTTCATCCATCAAATTACTTGGGACATTCAAATATGGGAAGTAAGCCTATACTCATATTAGGGGAAAACAATAAATTTTATTGTTTAAACACAGATAACTAAATCCTCTTAACATGGTGCAAACAGAACTAGGCCTAAATTCTTGAGATGGAAGAAGTACTTAGAACCGTCAACTAATTTTTGTGGAAAGAATGAAAATTGTTAAGCTGCTAGAGAAGTTTAAAAAAAAAAAAAAAAAACAACAGAATACTAAACTAAAGAAAGAGAATTTACAGACTGGATTTTTGCTAGTAAATGTGGTAAAATAAATCAAATTTTGTAATCACAAGAAGAAACAGGGACTAATAACTTTTTTAGCATTCGAGCAAGTAAATCTAACAAAATATGTTTCATAAGGAAAGAAAATAAAGAAAAAGGAAAGTATGCCCTTCAAAGAATGAAGCACAATAATTGAGAAAGTTCATACACCAATGATCTAATTATCCCTTTTGTTAATGGTGAAAAATTCCCTCTACTTCTTTAAAATGTTCAAGTTTTTTTTTTTTTTTTTCCATAATGCTCATATGTCAATTTTCTAGGCTCTCGGTAAACACAATATCGAAATATTGAACTTTTGGATAAGGGGAAAAGTTACCTGTCCCACCAGCAACATCAAGATGTTTCATTCCAGGAAATGGACTTAGTTTGGAGACTAATCTGAACAATGCCACAAACAACATATGTCAACCTGAAGCCAAAGTAGTATAAGGAATTTGGAAAACTATTCAAATAGATCATGAATATCTCACCTATCCTTCCATAATCTATGCAATCCTCCACTCATTAAATCATTCATCAGATCATAATTTGAAGCAACATTGGTAAAAACATTACTGACCATTTGACTTTTTTCTTCTTCCCTTACTTCTTTAAATCCTGAAAGAGAGTCAACGATACTTTACTATAGATGCAAACTAAGTATATAGGGTTAACATTAACTGCAAAAGTAACTGTCCCTCAAGTAACACAGGTACAAGAACAATAACCCCTATATCCGTGATTTTATGCAAGAAGAAGAAAAAATAGATTTTAGTTAACAATTAGATTGATTGTTCGCATTTTAACAAAGTATATTGTTTAAACATTTTAATATCAACTTCCAAGTAAATCAGAAAAAGCTTCCTCCACAATTAAATTACTCCTAGATGAAATTTGTGTTTGGCTACCAGGGAAATCCAAATTATACAGCTATTAAAAAAGTTATGAACAACGGTGGAAATTAGTTGGTCAAATAATGATCTCCAATTAAGCTGCCAGGCTTATTAAGGTAACTTTGTCCATAAAAGAATGTACACTCACAACTCTTAAAACTTCAAAAGTCGAACTCAGTTAGAATTGTAAGAAATAACTATGACTTCAATTACCAAAACTGGTGGCATGAGAATGGAGTTGAGAAGTAGAAGAGAGCAGGGGAAGGAATTTGCTAGAAAACTTCCTGCTCGCCAATCTCAGAGCCATCGCTGTCACAAAGAAGAACAATAACACGATGAGAACTGTGAGAAAACTGAATACCCAGATACCAAAATAATACAATAAAAAGTTCTGTTACTATACACCCAATATATTAGAAATTTAAATGAAATGTTCAAAAACCGTATCATGCTTTGTTATTTTCCAATTATCATGATTTTTGGCGATTTGTCAATTAGAGAAAATGAGCAAACACCTTATGTAAAAGTAAAACAGAGGATGGTGCCCCATAGAAAATCTATAACTAACATCAATGATCAAAACCAGCAGTATAAAATTATTTTGCAGAAAGGGATTAGCATTATGTACCTGCCTCTGTAATGAGGGGAGCGTTTTAAGGGGGAGCGGAATTATGGAGTCGTTTGCAGTTGCAGTGCCTCCGCAGTACAGAGGGAACAAGATGATAATAACAGCTCTGTTGAATAGGAGGCAGGGAGAGTCAATAGGTTATATGACAACGTTTTATATAAAACACACATCACCTATTAATCTAATAGGGAGTCCTGAAACTGTAGTTTTTGAAATCAATTGAAAACAGTATACTTCTTTGTCCACATATTCTCTAATTGCGACAGCGCTGTTTCCTTAGTATATCGCTTAAACTTAGGGCTCGCAATGGGGCAGGGCGGGGCAGAGAGGGAGATGCATTCCCCACTCCATCTCCAACACATGTTGTGGGACGGATTTACGGAATCCCTATTAAAGGTTTCTGGGATTTTTTTGCCCCCATCAAATTCCCATCCCCACAAAAATAATATTACTTATTATTTAAAACCAGTAAACTGGTTAAAACCAGAAAATTACTAACAAAAAAAAAAAAAAAGAAATCGGAATTAAGACTGCTGCGAAGAAATGGGAATCACTTATAATTCTACACCAGTACTAAAAGTTGATTCCGAAGCCACAGTTGACATAGGAGTCGCCAAAATATCCCTAGCTATTAACTGCAATGCAAGGTATTTAAGGCAAATTTTCCACCAAGCAAGTAAATCAAACTCAGCTTAACACTTTTAGCGACAAGCTAATCAAATTAGACGCAGCAGTGAAATTAATAACCAAACCAGGGATGAAAGCTGTTTCACAAAGATCTTTCGTTTGTTGGTTTCAGCTTTGCATGTCCTAAAATTTGTTTTTCTGGCATGCCAATCTTCAGTGTGCAAAGTTCCGGGTAGGTTAATACTATTATGTGTAATGAGGAATGTTGTGAGGGAAAAACAGATTTCACTTTTAATATATCTGTTGGTGCAACCATAATTTGTAAGAATACACGTAGAAACAGATCTTAATCTCAACCACGCGAAATATTCAACTATCACCCTTAATCTTAGGATCAGCCTCTTGCCAAATAAATTGGTAGGGGAAGGCTTGCTCCCAGTACACCCTTGTGGTGGGACCCTTCCCCGGACCCTCACTCAGCGGGGACGCGTAGTGCACCGGGCCGCCCTTTATACATTATGCATGTATCAATGCAGTTTAAATTTTCATTTCTTAACACTGTTTGGCTGTTTGCTAAGCAACATTAAGAGAAATACATTGATTCACAAATCAAAGCAAACTACCATAAAAAATATAAAAATATAAAACAGAAAGCAAAGTTTGTTTCCTAATTTGTACATTCATGTTTGAACAGACATTTTGGATTTTGCCATGATTTCAAAGAAATTTTGATTTGCTGTGCACAAAACTTTTGACAATGCTTTGCAGGTAAATATCATCTTATCTCTAATAAACTAATGCAACTGATCAACTCCAGTTTTAGCAAAATTTAGACAGAGTAGTAGAGTTTAAGAGTGAAATCTTTTTTCGTCAAAGGCTGAAGTTCATACCTATTAATTCAATACAATAATACTCATTTTAATCCAATATTTCATAGCATTTTTTTTTTTTTTTTTTTTTTTTTTTGTGATAAAAGTAACAGCAACTTCTCTAAGAACCAAATTTGCAGAACCCGCTATACACAGAAGCAACAGTAAACGAATGACCTCAATTCCCAAACAAATAGAAAGAGAATGACCCCTCAATTCCAAAAAAAAAAAGCAAAATTGTAGCCGTAGAAATCAACAACTTGAGAACGAAAAAGGAAATATGGATATTTATTTAAGCAGATAATTCAGTAGAAGCATCCATTCAAATTGAAACAACCCCAGGAAACAAAAGGGAATCACAGAGCAGAATCACTAAGTGAAACACAGAACAATCTACCTGGAATTTAGGAAGCAGATTGAAGCGAGGGGGAAAGGAGCTTCTAAGCCGGAGGTGAGCACTGAGATTATTTTGCGTTTTGTGGGTGTTTTGGAGACGAAATCGCACAATGAGAGAAGAAAGATTAGAGAGATGAAGAACGCTGCGTTTATATACATGAAGGGTCAAATACATATATAGCCCCTAAATTATAGTGCATTTACACTATAATATCTAAACTTATTCTCTGATATAAAAATCGGCACAAGGCTCAATCCAGTCCAGCCCTTGATCTATACACCCAAAATTAATTGCAACCCTAATTTCCTAAAATCAGCAAATTACCCATATTCTTTACTAAAGCTACCAATTAGCTCATAAAATTATGATCAATTGTTGTTCTTTATAAGTAAAATTTCTAATATTGATATATTTTAAATTAATCAATAAATAAATTATAAAAATAAAAAATTTAATACATAAATTAATAAAAAATAATCTAAATAACTAAATAAAAATTTATTGAATAAAGTAACACTTTGTTCTTTCAGTAATCTATAATATATGAATAATGTTAAAGAAGAAATATATTTTCTAAAAATAAAAAGGATAATTTTATTAATATCAAGTAAATACAAATAACTTTTCATGAAAGCCGTTGTTGTATAAACTTAACCAAACATTATATTTTCTACGGTTTGGAGACTTCAAAATCTGAAACAAACAAATGTTCAATTGGTGATATTTGTAAAGTATGTAAGGTGATTGGCTGATTTTAAAAGAATTGGAACCCAATTGGTTTTGAATATATAGTTTAAGAGCTGAATTGAACTTTATACCTATAAAAATCTTATTTTAATAATTTATAACATTATGACAACTTATTTTAATAATTTATAAAGAATCGAATGTTTATTTTTTTTTCTAAATACACGAGGAAATCAAGTCTTAAAACTTAAACATATCTTATTAGCTTTTTAAATTTGTTAAAGCGATATGATTAACTTTCTAGATTTTTGTAGCATGATAAGATGTAATTTTGACAAATTAAAACGCAGGATTTATATGTAAAAATATACTAAAAATTGATAGATAAAAGCAAATTTATAAATTTACGCTTAACATGATGTATTTTATCCTTAATGTTGGCAGCAAATAACAAATTTTTTCTAAGATTGGCAAGTTCAGTCATTTAAAAAATAATTTTCAAACTGTCTTTTCAGTCATGAATATTATCATCTATACTTCATATGTGCATCGTTTGATACTCATTGGTAATATATCACAAACTTATTATGAATAGACATAAGGAAATAAAATTGAAAAATTAAACAGTCATACTATATTTTGTTGAGTTGGAAAAAAATCCAAATATTTAATCAGATTTAAATACATTAATCCCCAATTTTATTATTAAATCCCAAAAGATGTAAAATCTTTTTTTAGAGCCAACTGATATTTAATTGTTACAAAATAAGGAATAAAATTTATGTGTTTTATAATGATATCTGAAATTGACCCTATTTACCGGCAATAGGGGTAAAATTGTTTTTAACTATTAACATTAGGGTTAAAATTATACTATTTTAAATGTTATGAGTAAAATTGCTCATAGTTGTAAATGTTAGAGATATTTTTGCACATTATTTCTAAAATATATATTATTTTAAGTAAGTTTAGAGGGTTAATAGTTCCCTATAAGCAAATTCAAAAAAATAATAAATCAATTTAAACAAATTTAGGGCTCGTTTGTCTTACATACTGTTTGCTGTTGGAAAAGACTATTTTTCCAAAAAGCAAAGATTCTCTACTGTTTCAGTTTGCTGTTTGAGTGACCATCGATGTTAAAAAGTGTAAAATTCAGTGGTCATACCGTTAAGAATTGAAGTTCAGTAGCCATAATGTTAAAATGGATAAAATTCAGTGGCCGTGATTGTAATTTATCCCTTAAAAATATGTGGGATGAAATGTGAAAGAAAATTTACAAAACTAGGTCTTTAGATAGACAATTTACATTTCTAGACTCATTTCAACACATGCTACCAAACTATATACTTTCAACCTATATACCCAAAACATAAAATGTCCACCATATGATTTATTGTTTCGATTTAGAGAGTTGTTTTTTGAAGAATTATGTTTTGCCAATATGTAAGAATATTTTTTTTAAGATAAAAATGATTTTGGTTAAAATAGGAACATTGTAATACTTTATTTTGTAAATAAAACATACTACCAACCTCTATTTGTAAAATTTTAAACATGTCTCACATTTTTTTTTTAATTCATATCCCATCCTTAGAGCAACCATAACGGTTGTAACAAACTATTCTTCTAATGAGTGCCACCTCATCATAAAATACACTCATAAAAAACACATAACTATACTTCAAAATTTTGTAGGATCCATTTGTCATACAACTTTATTCATCTACTCAATTAATATACAAATAATAATTTTTAACACAATAAATAATTAATTTAATACTTTTTAATAATTCCTTAAAATTATATAATATTTATTATTATTCTCCTCAAATTTATTAATTGAATAAAAATAATAAATTTAAAAAATATTGATTAATTGAGTTTCAATAATCAGAAAAAAACACTTGAAATAATTATTACCAATTGAAAATAATACAATATAGATTTATAATAGAAACACGAGATTACACGATAAAATAATAGAACATTATACAATGATCATTCATTAAAGTCGGTGACTTCGAAACGTTGCCATATATGCTCGACCAGACCGCGTCTTAGATTGAAATGACTCGATATACTACATATCTATAAATCACTTGCGAGGCAAGTCGCAGAATTAGGAGCAAAACCTTGTCGAAGGTCGTCAAAACCTTATGATTCATATACTTCTACAGGATAAGTTCTAGCGTACAAGTGTCGCTCGTCTTCGACAATCATGTTATGCAGTAATATACAAGCTTCCATAATATCATGAAGTTTACTTTGATCCCACAACATGGATGGTCCATGAATTATATAAAAACGGGATTGCAGAATCCCGAAAGCTCGTTCGACATCCTTCTGATTACGAATAAAAGCCACCTCTTGTTCGGCTAATTATTCAGATGCCTGAACTTTCCTTTCTTGAATTTGTTTATGAAATTCGACATCTATATTGGGAGAAGATGAAGTCACTGATTTTTTACCTTTCGCTGCTTTATGGCCTATTAGACGTGTAGGAAATGATTGTACATCGCTGTCACTTTCGCTTGGAGAAGTGAATTGTCCTGATGCAGAAAGCTTCTCTTTGAACAATATACACCATACTGTTTTTCTTTAAAGGCGAGCCATTTAGGTTCATCTTTCAGTATTTGCCAACAATTAATGTAAGAAAATTTGGACTCGTGCCTTTGAATGTAGAATTCTTCTGCCCGTTCAATGAGTTGTGAATCGGAATGGCCGCTCAAGTTCATATTCATAATGTCAGAGTGACAACCGAAAAAATCACTAATTGATTTATTAATTCTGTAAAATTTTGCGGAAGCTGTTTTTTCAGTTGGTAAATAAGGACCTTCTGGCTTTCTAATGTTGAAAAGATTAGTGATTCTCTTCTAAAATTCACCAAGTCGTTGATCCATAGCCACGACTTCGTCGTTCGCTATTGTCAACCAAATATGATATAAATGTTTTTCAAGTGTATTGTTCCATTTAAACCTTGGTGTTGACCCTCCAACAGGTTTTGCCTGAGTTTCTGAAACTTCGATGCACTCATCAACTGATCCCGTATGTGGAGATTCCACAACAATTGGAGTTGAACCGGAATAACGACCACATGGGTAGTACTGCGGCATCAGTTGATTATTTTCGTGTATATTCATATAAGGGTACGAATATTGGGGGTTTAATAAATTTTGGTGGTTTGGCATATATTGTTACATATATAGATCATAATGAGGTTGTTGAGTTGGCCTCATCGGAGATTTTTGGAAGATTGGCGTCGTTGGGATGCGAAATTGAGAATTTTGTATCGGTAATTCAAAATTTTATGTTTCGGGATACTGAGTATTTGAAACCTAAGAAAAATATTGGGTAAAATGCTCTCGATTTTTATCCATTGAAATAAAAAAAATTTGATAAATATTACCATTTGAAAGAGTAATTTAAAAGAGTAATTTAAAAAATGAAAATTGTGAAATCATTGAGATTTTATAGTGAATTTTGAAAATTTTACCATTTGAAAGAGTAATTTAAAAAAATGTTTGTGACCGTTTTGTATATATTTATAAAGTTAAACTATTTAAACCATTTTACGCGTTTGACACAACAATTTATTCTTTCCATATTTCAAAATAAAACAATTTTTTTATTAAAAAAAATAAAGCACAAAAATCCAATCCACTATATTTAAAAAATATTGTGTATACAATATTTTATTTAATTGACATACAGTCTGTGTCCTTCTAGCATGAGGAGAAGCTAACGCTCCTCTTGGGTGCACATGCCCTCTATATCACAAACATGTAGTGCAATTTCTCTTCCTGTTTGACAGTATTATTTTTACGGCTTTGTTACTAATTATTATAACTTACCTAAATCTACAACAACCAAAACACTTATACTATATTGGTTGAGTGTTACAAATTACACTCTTATAATACCCAATATAGTTGCTCTTAGGATCCGCCGTAGCAATTGCCAGTCTCTCACTACACACTTTTATTGCAATTCCCGTTTCTTCCTCTTCAATGCCATGTACAACTCCATGAAGAGCATAACCATTAAAGCAACTCTAGTGGTTCTTGAAAAGGATTAATCTCCAAATTGAAAAAATATAAAGCGGATGTCTAATCACTAGAGAGGGAAGAAATTGTTGTATCAAAATTTAGTGAGTATCTAAATTTAGATACTGAACTCAAATATATATTGATGGTCCTACATATAAAATAATAAAGAAATCGTATTCTTTCCAATATTGCTTTTTTCACTTTTTTTTCTATGTTTTGACAATAAATTAAAATGTTTTATTAAACAAAAAGACAATAAATTAATATGGTATGAATTTAAAAATTGCACTTTGGAGTTAAATGGTATGATTTTTTTTTCTCCTAAAAGTATTATTCCTGCATTCCATAATGTTTATATTATTGAATAAATAAATATTAATAAATATTAATAATATAAAAAATTAAATTAAAGTAAAGAAAATAAAATATTAATCACTAGAGGAGAATATTAATTTTTTTTTTTCATATAAGAGTGTTTTTTAATAATATAAAATGATGATGTGGCAATGGTTGGAGTATCCAACCATTAGTGATGCTCTTAGGCGGAGGTAGAGGTAGCATCCGCGTTGTGGCATTCCCAACCACCAGGAAGGAACCACCCTTGAAATGGATGGTTCCGTCCTGCCTTAACCCTGTAATTTCATCGGCAATTTGCACGCCAACAGATGGAAAAAGAGATGCTAACCCAGGGCAAAACTGCGTGGGTAGACAGAAAAAAGTGCAAGCAGTTTAGGCTAAAACGACGCCATTTCGACCCAACGGATTGAGCTTATTTTTGCACCCTTAGCCGTTCAAGGCTGGCTCATACACTTACATAACCAGCTTCAGCTATACAATTTTCAATATTTTCAAGCATTTGATATATTTGTAGTGAAAGAACATGATCTCTATCCCCTGCAACAAACTGGTGTACTTTTCCTTGAGCTTCAATCAAGCTCCAACCAGCAACTCTACCAGTATTTCTTTCTACCATCAATTTACGAACTCTTACAACGTCGTCCCATTTCCTAGACCGGGCATAAATACTTGCTAATTGCACATAATGTCCTTCATAGCTTGGATTCAATTCTATCAATCTACCCCCAATTTCTTCTCCTAATTCAATCAATCCATGAATCCTACAAGCCGAAACAAGTGTTGCCCACAATACCGGGTCTGGTGAAGCAACTTTCGATTCAATCATTTCAATAGCCTCCGAAACTAACCCAGCTCGCCCCAAGAGATCAACCATACACCCAAAATGTTCTGTCTCTGGTTCAATTCCATAATGCTCAGTCATCAACCTAAAAAACTCCCGGCCTTCCTCGACCAAACCTGCTCGGCTACAGGCATTCAAAAGACCTATAAAGGTTACGTTTTCCGGGCGAAATCCTTCGTTTAAGAAGCTATCAAACAGTGCAAGAGCTTCTTTTCCTAGACCATGAGAGGCTAAACCACAAATCATAGCATTCCATGTTGAAATATCTCTTTGGGCCATTTTATCAAACAGATGTCTACATTGTTCAATGCACCCACATTTTGCATACATATCAACAAGTGCTGTTCCGAGAGTAATTGTAATCGGAACATTCAATGAATCGATAATCGAATGGATCGATTTACCATTCTCAATCAAACCTAATTGAGCTATTGCTGATAGAATTGTCACCAATGTAGCTTCATTTGGGGTTAATCCGAACCCTCTCATCCTCCTAAAACACTCTAACCCTTCTTCAAGCTTTCCATTATGCACATAAGCCATAATCATTGTATTCCATGAAATAACATCTCTTTCAGGCATTTCATCGAACATCTTCTCCACAATGTAAACTTGTCCATCTTTTGCAAAACCAGCCAACATAGAATTCCAACTAACAACATCACAAACACCCATACTCTCATCAAACACCTGTTTCGCACTCTCAACACTATAACAAGCAGAATAAAAATGAATCAAAGAATTCCTCACATAAACATCATCCCCAAATCCAAGCTTTACCACCTGACCATGGACCTGAACCCCTTCAATTGAACCCGAACCCGAACCCGAACCCTTGGCACAAGCTTGAATGAGAAAAGTGAAAGTATAGTTATTGGGGCTTATGCATCTTTCCAGCATAGATGAATAAAAATTAACAGAATTAAGGGGGAATTGGCTCTTTGCGAAGCATCGGATTAGGTTATTGGAGGCAAAAACAGTTGGGGTTTGAATTGATTGGTAAATGAAGAGAGAATAATGAAATGGGATTGATGGGGTTAGAGCAAGGAATGAAAGAAGTTTACCTAAAAGAATTGAATCGGATGAATGGCCGGAGATGATGATACGAGCATGGGCCTGTGTGGTCTGGGAGAGTGAAGGCTTGCCCTGAAAAGATGGGAAAAAGGAATGAGATATAGCAGTGGAGAATTGAGTAGTAAATGGAAGTTTGGTAGAGAAGAGCAGAAAGGGAAGAGGTTTCTTAGCAAACATAAGGGAGGAGTTGATTGATCGTTGAACAATTTCAAACTCAGTTCACATTTATAGGGTTGGCGTTGGTAACGTGGACCATTTCGGACCTCAAAATTCCCTAGAACACCTGGAGTCTGGGGTGGAACTAGGGGGTTTGGGTGGGCTCGAGCCCCGGTATACCACGGGAGAATTGTGAATTTTTTTTTTTAGTAATGATGTCTGATAATATTTTGGAAAGAATTATATTAATATTTGAATGTTTAAAGGTAGATGAAATGGTTAAGGATACTTATTTTTATTTGAGAGGTCTTATTATGTTCAACTCCCTCCAACCTCATTTTCTTTTAAAAAGTTTTTATTTATTTTAATTTATTATTAATTAATTTAAATAGACTCTTTATTTTTATTTTGATAACATTTTTGAATTCATTTTTTAATATGTCTTTACCATTAAAAAAAGTAAACATGTTTAATTTTCTATTATTTCAATGCTAGTTTCTAAAAAATGATAACATTTTTACAGTTTTAACGCGTTGGAGGCTAAAAAAATTTTGCCCAACCCTAACGGGCTGGACTTTAAAAATTTACCGTCAATAACACAGTTAAAATTAGCCCCTCAAATTATTGTGTTAAAAATTTATTGAATTTTACGTGATATAATATTTTTAACGTTATAAAATTTTATTATTAAATATTTAAGCCCCGACTTAGTTTGGGTTCTGGTTCTGCCACTGCCCGGAGTACATTACCGAATGATGAAAAGGGAAAGGAGTCCGAAGGCATTCAACATCTAACATGTCTAATCAGAGACTTACACGTGGACAGTACACAAGTGTTTAGGTATATAAATATCTATAACTAGCTTCGGAAACATAGTACAATGTGAATAACTATTCATTCTCTCATTGATAGATTGCTTTCAAGTTCGTACTTTTATGTAGAGTATTTGTCTGACTTAAGCATCATAGAGGGGACGTCAGATTCCGGTCCCTCACTGACTGTTTGCTATTGATTCAAGTCATCTAAAGATCGATCAGAAGTGTTTTCCCGATGCTCATTGTAAAATTATTTAAAAGACAAACCGGAAATAATTTTGATTATGGCTCAACACGGATTTTAGAAATTTTTGACCAGACTGAATACCCGAATAAAAAAATTCAGAATAATATTGAATCATTGACTTTTTTTTTTAAAATCGAATTGAATTGTACCGTTGATGAAATTAGGTACAATTCTTGACGTTTTCCATTTCTCATTGTTAGTAAGTAAATATATTGGAGATTCTTGAACCAGATTTAATACTCGAATAAAAACATCTAAAATCGGATTCAACTGTTAACCTTTTCTGTAAAACCAAACTGAATTGTATTATTGAATATTATAAATATAATTTTAGAGATTTTTAAATTTCCAAATTTCAACCGTCTCACCCGTAGTTTTGATGGATGAAATAGGAAAAACTCTCTACTTATCTCAATTTGATCTTCACCATGAGACCAATGCCCTTTCCTTCTCAATTTTCTCATCTCTCTTGAGTTTTTCTTGTGATAAATTTTGGCAATTAATTCATCTAAAAGCTTTGTTGTAGAAACATTAAAGGTTTTTTGATATTTAGAAAATGGGAAAATAATACAGAAATTCATCTTTTAAAAACTATTTACAACTATATCACGTTATAATTTTGGATTATGTCAAACTAGTAAAATCAGTACTTTTAATATATTTTAAGAATTAAAATTTATAAATTAGAAGTCTAAAATATATTTTTTTAGGGTTTATGATTTATGAATTGGAGTCTAGAATTTTTAAATTATAGTGTAAAATCATAATATATAGAGAATAATGACATATTAAAAATTAAGTTTGGTGATATACCTTAGTTGTAATTTTGTACTTAATTATAATATTCATGTATTTGACCCGAAAATAAAATGGAGTCAAATGAACGAGCTAGATTATTGAGCCTTATGAAGCCCAACATCTAAATGATTCACATTGACCTCCTTGGCCCGAATAGACAAAGCCCAATCCACACTCATTATTAGATCCGTCTAAAGTCCGCATTTTTTTTTGGTAAAATGAGGAAAGAAAAGACAAGACAACAACAAGAGAAAAGCAAACTAAATAACAATGTCTCTAGGAAGAGAGACACTCATGAAATCATCTCGGAGAACATCCTTCAATACAGCAGGTGCAGAAGGAAAATTCAGAATCCCGGGGGGTAATGAGTGAGCCAGGCCAGTCAGGAGGTCAGCACATCTGTTCCGTTCCCTATGAATATGAGATATGGAAATCTTATCAAAACTAGGGAGGAGAGATTGAATTCCCCGAATAAGGGCCCGTGAAGAGTGGTGTAGCGGGCAAGCTTGATTCATAATTCTAACAGCTTCAAAGCAATCTGACTCCACCACCAGCGCGAGGCAGCGCCGACTAAGAGCCAGAGTGATACCAGTATGCAAACCCCAAAGCTCAGCTTCAAAAGAGGAACCGACCCCAATACATTGGCTGAAACCTGCAATCCACAAACCATTACAATCCCGTAGAATCCCCCCCTGAAGTAATGCCGCCAGTTGCTTTATTATGGGAGCCATCAACATTTAACTTTACGAAATTCTCCGGCGGCTTGACCCAACACAAAAACCGTTCTTCCAAACGAAGGTAATTCCGAACAAGCTCATAACTATCCCAACACAGATGATTTGAAACAATTATAAATTTTATAAACCTCACTCTATCACCTGGGATGTCATATCCCTCACTAAACAATTCAATATTCCTCCATTTCCAAAGATTAAAAACCGTAATAGCAAATGTGGATAACCAATTCTGACACCTAAACTTGGCGGCATCCCCTGCAAGACAGAAGCTCATCCAATCAGAACTAGGGATTCCAAAGAAAAGAAACCAGCAACTCGACGGAATCAAACCTTTCCAAACCAGAGAACTATTCGGACAATCCCGCAGTCTAAAGTCCGCATTTGATAACCCAAAAAGATCACTTAATTAAATAGTTTAAATATTTAATTCTTTTGTGATTCTTCAATAACTTAAAATATTCAATTAAGTTAAAAACCATTTATTTTAATAAATCGAAATATTTAACTTAAAATGTTAAGTTACATTATTAACTAATATTTCTACATCTAGTACTTATTTTTAGTTTTTTTATCAAACTGTTATCTGATTTAATACTTTCAACACTTATAATATTCAATACATTTGAGAATTTAGGGTATCAAATTTACTCTTCTTCACTTTTTTTTTTTCCGATTACATATAATAATCATTCTTCTTTTCCTATTTAAGGTAAAGACTATGTTTACTTTGTTTTTTACAAAGTAACCGTTACTTTGTGTGTTTTCACCATTTGATTAATTTTATACTTCATCATCCAATGGTGAAACACACAAAGTAATGATACTTTGTCAAAAACAAAGTAACCATAGAAAGCACCCATATTTAATCATATTAAAAAAAAATCATATCATCCAGTGGATTGCTGCAAAGATTTATCATACAAGTACATTGACTTCTTTAAAAGGATACATTATAATACATGGATAAGAAAGTGAAATATAATTAAGTTAATTAATTACTACATCTACGTACATACTCCAAGAAATTATAAGATAATTAATACTAAAATATTCATCCTTAATTTAATTATTCCACAAGTTGTGGACTTCCTTTCCTTACACATGATGCCATAATGATAATTATATTATATTATATTCTAAAAAGTAGAAAAATTCTACAATACTCCCGGAGTACTACACTCGACAAATCAATTGACGTCACTTGCACACATTTATTTCTTAATTAACACTAATATCTCACATGAAGTAGTATGCATCACTCTTTTGATTAGTCAAGTTATACGGTAGAAGTTCTTACTAAATATAATTGGCTGGTGTAGCATTTGGAGGAGTTTCGGAGGGAACAAGAATATTCCGTCGGCCTCTCTCCGACCTACTATTCTCGGCGAACTTAACACTTCCCTCATGCATACCCTTCTGTATCTCTTCCTCCGTCCACTCAGATATGTAATAATGTTCTTCAGACGATTTAGTAGCGTGTTTAGAAGGTGGGAAAAACATGCTCCCCCATTGCGGGAAATGAAGGAAAGCAACAGCAAGAGTACAAACTACAGCCAAAATACCCATCAAAGATATGCCAGTTTGTGTTGAGAATCTCGAGCTAGAAAAAAAGACTAATTGATTTATACCCGACCCGAAGTTTCCTCCGGCACCAGTTAAGCCGGATAATATGCCTAAAGATCTCCGGGAAACGTATGGAACGACGCCGTATGTTGCTCCACAGGCGGCTTGAATACCGAGAGAAGATAACATCATTGCGAGGATTGCGAGGGGAAGTGAATTGGCTTGGCCTAAGTAAATGCAAAAAACAGCTCCTAGGGTTTGGAGTATCCATAGAATCCAAAGTCTTCCTCTCATTCCGTACCTTTTTGCTATTAAATCGGATAAATAACCTCCGAATGGCCGAGCAAATATGTTTGTCATGCCGAAACTAGCCGCGATTACTCCGGCTATATGGAGTTTCATGTTGAATCTGCATATGGACATTTTTTAATTAGATTTTCACCCTAATTTTATCTAAGAATTCTTTGAAATATATAGTGAATTATAAGAAAAATATATGAAAAACTCACCTATCATAGAAATATTCGGTGATAATATTATTGGTAGTCAATTGAATTCCCATTGAAAATGCATAAAGTATGAAACAAACCCATGTTCTGTAATTTGTAATAGCACCCTTCACCACCTGAAAAAAGAAATAATAAAAAATTAACAAAGCTTGCTCAAATTAATTAATTTAATATATCTAATAAATGAAAATTTCTTAGGTGTCATCTCCTAAATGATTCAAGATAAGTTGGTTCCGGATCACAATAGAATTTAGAATAAACTAAAAAAATTGTAGTTTGATTTTTTTGTTTGTAAACGTAGTCCCGAGGTTCAAAAACTTGTAGTTTGCAAACTCTGTCATTTCGTAGAAAATTTATTATTATGACAATTTATCTCAAAATTGAACGATTTCAAGCAACTAAAAAATCTGACTTTGCAAATTATCCCTGTATAAGGTTTGACTTCACAAAATGACTAAAAGACATATTTTTTTTACCGAAAAAATGACTCATAGAAAGATTTTTTAACTACAAGTTGCACAAACTATAGATTTATATTTACGAATGTTTAAGCCACACGATTATATTTTATAAATTGGCCAAACATTTTTTTTAATTTTTTTATTTATTTTTACTTTACACTAGAAGTTATGGTAATCAACAAATTAATTAATTTTGAATTAATATATATGAAAAATATATAATATAAGAATCTTAAATATATATACATCTAGACTATTCATGTGATCATGTCGATATTATTATTGACGTACGTGTTATCTCCTAAATGGTTCCATCAAATTGATTTTCGACCATTCAGATAATAACACATCAATACTGTTAGATGTTAATATGAATTGGTTCATATTAATATCCGACAAGTTCATATGCCCGAAACACAATAAATTTATGGTAATGAAATGAAGAACTGACCTTAGCTAGCTTATCTTTAGCCAAATCTCCTTTCTTCTGCAAAGCACTAAGATTCCCATCAGGCAAATCTTGGCCAAGTGTTAAAACCAAAACCCCCATAATAACATGAAGAGAACCAGGAACAAAAAAAGCAATCCTCCAAGCAGTAAACGGCGTCGCACCACACATTTTAATAACATGAAAAACCAAAGGCATTAAAAGTTGAGTAACACCACCACCTAAATCCCCCCACCCGCCGGCACAACCATTAACAAGCCCAATAATTTTCCCGTTAAACATCGTCGTCGTCCAATACTGACCGGAAACAAAAGTAGCCAAACAAAATCCGATCATAAACCGGACAATTATATAACCTTCTGCATCAGAAACAAAAGACATACAAAAAACTGTCGGAGCAGACAACATTAGGAGAAATGCTGTTCCGTATCTTGGTCCGATTAGGTCACAGACAGCTCCCATTACAAGCCTGGAGAGGATGCTGCCGGAGACGGAAGCAACTCCGGCGTTTCCGACATCGGATTTGGTTAGATTGAGGTTGTCTCTGATGATCGGAACAAGTGGTGCAGCTGCGAAAGTTGAAACGACGGTGACGAAGAATGAGGACCAAGCTAAGTGGAATGCTCTCATGTGTGGATTAACGAAGGAGAAGGGTTTGAAAACTTTGGCTCTGTGTTCTGAATCTACTGGTAAGGAAAATTTGAGGGGATTAAGGTTTGTTTGTTGGTTGTTGATGTTGTTGTCTTCATGGTTAACTGTAACTATATGAAATGAGGCAGTTCCTATCTCATGATCTGAACCTTCTCTTTGGGATGCCATTTCTGATAATCACAAACTAAATTATGATAAGCAGAAGGAAAGTTGGGAGATTGATCTATGTTGTGTTGTAAGAAAGTAAAATTTGGCATCCTATTTATAGAGTTAATTCATAGGGGTGGGTACTAAACTTAATATAAAAAAACAGGACTTTATATTAAAAAAGGTACATTTTTTAACATCATGGTTATTAAACTTTAATGAAGGTTTTAAAATGGCGGTTGACAACTTTAAAATAAAAAATGCCAAGAATTAACGATGTTTTAATCAACTTTAATTCTATAAAATTTTCGTTTTGAGAAATGATGATTTTAGAAAATAAAAAAATGTGATTTTATTCTAAATAATTTTATAATTCTAGGCTATTAACAGTCATTTTGAGGTATATTCGTTAAAATTTAGTAGCGAGCGATAATGTTAAAAAGTGTAAAATTAAATTGTTTTTGTCTTACATTTTGAAATTTAGTGGTTATACCGTGAAAATGAATAGACATATACTAAATAAGATAAACATACTAAGAACAAAAATAAGAAAATAATAATGTGATTTTTTAGATTTGTGGTTTAAAAGTTTGCGAATGCGAATTTGTGGTATGTTTTGTTAATATTTTAAATTACACTATTAAATTTCCCATCATCTGTACTCCCTAATAACTAATGTTTTTTTTTTCAATTACATTTACATTTTGATAAAATACTGTCCACCCAAACTTATTTAGCTTCTTAAGTCAAAATCATAAATCATAAAATAGATATTTCATATTTTTTTTTTTACTAATACGACGGTTTATAAGCTAAATTAACAATGCACATATTCAGTTGATAAAAAAAAAAATCATCTTTTCATTAATAACACCTAAAATTGCACTATCCGATAAACATTAAATTTTAAGACTGTATTTTATACACCGAGATTAAATATGCTCCTATCTATTAATAAGAGTTTATCCCTTCAATAGATTTACTACTGATTTACTATTATTTTTAGTTTATATATTTTTTATTTTTTAGGGTTAATTACAAAAAAGTACCCAAACCAATTTGCGATATGGTACCTGTAGTATTTTTTTTGCAAACACAATCCTATGGTTGCAAAATTTTATATGTTTTTTTACTTTGCCAAATTTGGCCAATAACGACATCAAAATGAAAATTTTCAAGAATTAAACTTGTTTGATATCATATTTACTATGAAACCATATTCTTAATTTTTCAAAATCATCATTTTTGGAGTTTTCTCTCTCTAAACATTATCTTTCTCTCTTATAAAAAAAACAACACCTAAATGATCTCAAACCTAAAAAGTTGAAGAATTAAAGTTGTTTAAAATATCATTTAGCTCTTGAAAATTTTCATTTCGAAGTCGTTATCGATCAAATTCTGACAAAGTGAACTCAAATGCAAAATTTTACAAATCACAGAGTTACGTTTGCAAAAAATGTAAAAAGAAATGAAGTAGTTTTTCAAAAAACTTTTAAAAACGTTTTACTTACTTCTTTTTTTTATATATTTTTCTATTAACTAATCTAAAATTTCCCTTTAATTTATTTTCCTATAGAAACAAACACTAGAAAGTCAGAAAAAAAAATTTCCTACACGAAATTTTTCCAGCAAACAAACTGCGGGGTTAGTAACCGAAACGAAGCGATAATGATTGTTATACTTAAATTGTGGATCCAGTTGTGATAAGTACATTAGTTGGTTATACGTACTTTTGAAGAATTGATCAGTACACGGTTTAGTTTACACGTTTAATAATAATGGTACTTTGTTTATTTTAATTCTGAAATTAATTAATACTGACATATATAGCGTTGAAATTTGAATTTTCTTTCTATTTGATTGAATGAACAACGTGGGTGGGATTGCTGATTCATTTTCTGTCAAATAATATATATATATATTATGTATAGGTATCATATCAAGTTGCTTAATTATAACTTTAATTATACAAATGGTATTAATTAGCTTAATCAGATTATTAATTGCTCAAATTTATTTTTATTGTGGTTAGTTTCATTATATTCAGTTGGCTTTGTTGAAGGATCAAAGGGCAGGTGAAGGAAGTCATTTTACAAAACTGAGTATTGACATTGTTACGATGAAGATATTATAGTCGTGAGATTAATAATATTAGAGTGACTATTGATGTTGTTATGACATATCGGAATTTGTCGGTCTTCCGTCAATGATGACAATCACCAACACATTTTGGTTATCACAGATAAAGAATTTCATCGGTGATAACGTTTTTCTTGTAGTGTAACCTTGATGTGGCCGTTAATGGTTCATTTGTCTTGTTTTAAAATGCAAAATAATTGTTACAATGAGGAAATAATATTTTTCCTATAAACACTCTAATACCAAAGTCAGATCAAAGTAATAAATGCTATTCTCTTACGAGAGTTTTAAAAAATACTCTGATATCTTCTAATATGCAATATAAGTTTAATATGGCTTCCAATACATATGAGACGAGATGAGATGGCAAACTATTAGAGAGAGGCCGAAGTATGACGTCTCTTTTTGATGTTTAAGTCAGTGATGATACTGAGATTGAGTACATTGATTAGAAATCAGAGTGAAGTAGAAGTGATTGTGTACCTTATACTTTTTGAGATGATTATTTAATTGAATGATACCTTACCGTTGGGCAAGTTTCCACGTGACAATGTTTGATTGGCCCACGTGTCTATGCACTTTTGCACATGTTTCCCATCTTATCGTTGGTTGAATTTTCTTGTCTTTCGGGTTGCTACTATCTATTTGAGGAGGAAGAAGGAAGATCATTCCACCATTCTGTTTTCTTAGTTTATTTTAGTTAGATTTCATATATTTTACCGGATCTTTTAATCCGTTTGAACTGCATCTGTTGTTTATTATCTTTTCATTTATAACATTTTCTGGTTTAGCAAGAGCAGAAAAGAAACTGTAGATCTTATACGTAGATCTACGACTCAGATCCAAATGTTAAGAAGAGTTTAAATGATGGTGATTGAATTACATATTCTTCTCTGCGAATTTGAAGTTTCGAAAAGTATATGTTTTATCATTTAATGACTTGTTTTGCTATTTGTAGTTTTTTTCTTATGTACGTGGATTCTATATTAGGCACAACTTGTATTTGTGTAAAATTTTATTCTTTAGTTCTTGTTGTACTTCTCTTCTTCAATCGAATTACTTAAAAATCAGGAATAATCAAATATTACCGTACGTAATTTTTTTTTTAATGTAGAGAAAAAATTTGAAGTCAATAAACCCATAAACATTTTTTTTTCTCTATCTGAATACATATAATTTGTATATCCAATCAAGCATGCATATATATATATATAAGTAATTGTAATTCTAAGTTAAATGATTGCTTTAATTCACAAGGTTTGTAAAGAAAACAAATTCATATTTTCAGGAATATTTCGACAGCATAATTTCCTTTTCATTCATGTGAAGTTTCCACGAAATTCACCATAAATTAAAATATTTTTATGTGATGTAATATTTTTTTTTCTTCATCTTATTAGAAGTTTATAAGAAAGAAGGCTTACTTGCAATTTTTTAACAATTTATAAGCCATCTTTATCTTTGACTTCATTGTTCATTAAAAATAAAAAAAATCTTTGACTTCATTGCATTTCAAGTAAATCTGAGAAGTACGAAGCTCCTTTATTTTGGGGGCTGTTTGCCTAGATTACAAGATTTTGACTCCTCAACTTTACTCTTATTTCTTTCATTACAATCCTTGTATTTTGCAATTTACTAATATTATAGTTTATTTTACAGTTGAGTAAGGTGACCATTTTAATAGCATGTAACACTTTAATGTAAAACCGATAGAAATAATACTTTAAACAACTTTAATTCTTAAACTTTTTAGTTTTAAAGTTATTTTGATGTTGTTTGGTTAATAAAAAAAAGGTTATTTTTGAATGAGAAAACTTCAAAAATGGTGATTCGAAAATAAAAAACGGTAGTTCCATTAGAAATATGGTTGTTATCTATTTTGAGATCATCGGTCATTTTGACTTAGTCAACTAAAAAAGGTCATTATATAAGTAAAATGTAAAATTCAAGGGACGTAAAGTTCGATTTTGAAGTTCATGGGTCATGGTAATTTACTCAATTCTTACCATTTGATATGGTAGCAAATGATTGGGCCTAAAATGCTCGAGTAAGGACTTAGGGTCCGAATCTAGTATTTGGGCCTAATTCATTGAGCCCATGTTCATTTGAGGTACAAAAGCTCAACTATGAAGAGGCTGCTTTGGAAGCTGCCTAAGTGGACACGTGGACCAATAGTTGTCCTGGATCCCAAAAGCACGCTCCTAGATTCGATTAAATGCGGAACAATATGAAAAATAGAGTTTGAATCCAATGAGGGATTGCCACGTGTAAAGTACACAAACTTTAAGTAAGCGTCCAAATTACCTATAAATAGACTTAGAATCAGGGCCTCAGGTACGTCATATTCTCATTACATACTATCTTATTGCTTTCAAGTTGATTTCGTACTCCTCAGTACCATTCTAACTTAAGCATCAGAGAGGGTTCGCCATACTCTGACCCCTTTCTGACTGTTTGTTGCCATCTCAGGTCGCTGGAAGCAGTTGGAAGATGGGATTCGGTATAAAGGACATCATTTGGTGCGGTGAACATGGACGCTTTTTTATTATAATGGTTCATGTTCACAGTTTTGTTGTTCATCCCATAATTCATTTTGTGGTTCCTCCCATGGGTCAGCCTGATCATCAAGCCAGAGATATGTTAAGTACATCAGCTGCACATAACGTGGCTTAGTTTATTCAAGCAATCATCTAATAACACTATTGTTTGTTACTCCCAATTTGGATCAAAGAATTAATGCCTGTTTAGGCTCATTGGATCCCAAACAATGTTGTTTTATGGATGGTTTAACAAAACAATTGATTTACAATATCAGATCTGTTAAGGAATCTATGAACATCCTAAAGACTGAGCATGCTTCGGAAATGGAGATAATGCATTTAAAGTTGAAGGAAGCAAAAGATTCTTGCATGTATGGAGAAAGGAAAGGATCAGTTGCCTCTTCCATTGGATACCATGTAGCTCAAACATTTCCTAGGAAATTAGGTTTCTCTGAAGAATCCCACCAGAGGTATTTAGGGGGAGATCAAGGGAGAAGCCTACAAGCCCTCCATACCGAAGATGCCATCATTCACCTTCACCTACCAAACAAGCTCCAAATCCTGAAGTGTCACACCCGACCCTAGACGACCTCAATCGGCATCGGGCGTGAAATAGAAAGATCATAATCAATACTTAGGAGTCCCCAACCTCGCCTAATCGGTAGGTAACCTTCTCTATATCTTGTACTTTATCACCTAAAAACATTAAAACATTTAAAAACGTGAGACAAAAATCTCAGTAAGAAACTATCAGCTATAAAAACCGACTTATCTTAACATAGCTACATATATACCTTTAGAAAGGGATTTAATTAAAACCTTATAAAATATACTCAAAACCAAAGTTCATATAATTTTATCAAACCAATTCATAATCAAATAAATGTTTTATCAAACCAATTTTATCAAACCAAATCATAGTCAATCAAACGTAAAACCTTATATCCAAATCAATCATAACCGAAAACGTAATCCAAATGAACTTAAAACATTGTATCCATCCTCGAGTTTCTCCCCTTAAGTATCAATACATAACCACATATATAATCGAGACGTCTTTTAACATTGCCTATCCCATATGGTCTTACCCAACACTTCACTGCCATACCCAATAGGTCTTCAGACTGTGTACACAGGCCATGTCCCTCACTGAACATGGTCTTCAAATATAAAACCACCGATCCGGATAACTCTCGATGGATATAAAATCATAAAATCATAACGTACTCAAAATTCCTTTCACAATCAAATTCCAAACTATTTCATAACCATAAACCATTTGGCTTCAATTAGACCTTTTGTACCATAAAAATTATATTTGGACTTCAACCCAGAATAATAACAGCAACATATTTCTCAATCCAAAAACAATTCGTAAGAAATCATCAAATTCATTTTGTTCAATATAGATATATATTGAAACCAAAAACATATATGTATATATGTAAATCAACCAAATTAAGTCTTAAATCAACATAATCAAGTAAAATCTGAAATTCAGATAGAAGCATAGTCAATAGCTTCATTTGAACCATAATTTTACAATAAAAAGAAAAATCATGAAAACCCTCAATTTTACAAAATACCCGTATAAACCTTGAAATATCAATTTCTGAAACTTCTTTGATCATATATATATATATATATCTATATACATAAAACTTAAAATATAGTTGATAGTTACTTACCTTGGTCACTAATTGAAGAACACACACCCGTTCAATTCGCCTCTAAACTTTGTCTAAGACGTTTCCCTCCAAATACTGTCGAAACTCAAAAACTCTTCGGCTAGGACTTAGATCTATGCATAAGGATGCTATGGTTTCAATTTCGAATGATTCGGACGGTCAAATCTCCGTAAATCAGAGAAACGGTGGAGAAACGGTCGAAGAACGATTTGATAAAAAATGACAGATGAAAGATGAAAGAAGAAGATAAAGAAAAAGAAAAGAAAAGATAATGAATACATCATCTGGAACTAGGGGTGAGCATCGGTTCGGTTCGGTTACTAACCGAACCGAACTGGCGGTTAACCGAACTGAAATTTGCCCTATTTTCATAACCGAACCGAACCGAATAAGTTTGGTAACCGAATTTCATTTAACCGAAAAATTTTGGTTCGGTTCGGTTACCGACCGAATAACCGAAAACATAAAATATTTAATTTTTTCTACATTTTTATTTAATTAGTTTTCAAATAATATCCTTGTACAAAAGTTACAATTGAATAAATTAAAGGCTACTAAACCAAAATATATATATACAAAGATAAAAGTGTATTTTTTAGGGTTGGACTTTTTATTTATATATATATATAAAGATAAAAATTATATTTTTTATATTTATATATGAAGTTCGGTTCGGTTATCGGTTATACCGATATTTTTTTTCAATAACCGAACCGATAACCGATTACCAAATTGAGCTAAAATGAAAATCGAACCGAACCAAAATGTTAAAATAACCGAACCAAACTAAAATTTCGGTTCGGTTATCGGTTTGGTAATCGGTTACCGGTTATTTTGCTCACCCCTATCTGGAACCTTTCGCCATATACATATCCAAATTGGGTAAAGATCCAGTTTGATCCTCCATCTTTATATAATCTTTAAAAATTATCTTAAACTTTTAATTTACACCTAAAACCATCGAATTAACTTCAAACTTTTTCTATAGCACCAAATAAAAATCACACACCTAATAATTATCGTATATACTAATATCAAAATATAAATTCTAGAAATTTAGTCACAGACGTGACAATTCTCCCCACCTTAAGAAATTTCGTCCTCGAAATTCACATTCTCTAATCTAAATTTTATTCCTCAAATAATCTCCAAGATCACAAAATTATTTCACATTACCAAGATTCCTCATAATCATCATAGGACCACAAATTCTAATGTTTCTCTCCATTAACTTCATCATTTATCCGTATCCACATCTTTGTAACAACCATTTAAATATAACTCTTAGTAACTCTAAACTTCAACCTAGTCAATTCCATCGCCATAATCCACAATAAAACTTCAAATATCATTCATATCTTCCTAACATACACCAAATCTCACTTTAATAAATTTAAATCACAATTGATTCCATCAATTGCATATATATCAAATATATTTCACCTATCTCAAAGTTCTATAAACTTCAAAAAAATATCACTTTTGAACCGCTAATATGTACGATATTATATTTTCTTTAACCTTTAAATAATCGGAATCAATGATTTGCATCAGCATATAATCTTACTCTTCATAATAATAATATTGATATCTATAATTTTTCACTCCAATCATGATGAATACGAACTCCAAGTCATCATCAGCAATCAAATATAAACCTTATATCGATAACATATTTCCTCTATGAATATCACCTTGACTTATTTATTTTCATAAAACCTCGATAATCAAATCCTTACAATAAGAAAAATCAATATAGATCATTCTTATACCCATCATCCTACATCCCATTAATAACTCCAAATAAATTTAAGTTTCTCATCAAACTATATGGATAACAAATACGATTTACTTAAATCGCAATGTGAAAGTTTTTGAAATCTCCAAGCAATATCCTCAAACACAATAAAAGCCTAGAAATTTTATAATGTCATTCAATTTTTTTATTTGATCTATAAATACCCACTTTGATCTTTATGTAAATTTAGACTATAATCCTCGAAACTTCAATCTTTTCTCCAAACTCCAAATGATATCTTTATACCCATAAAAGTCAATAAATCTATAATATCATTCGATTTTCTTATTTGACCTATAAACACTCAATTTGATCCTCAGATAAACTTAAACCATAATCACACAAACTTCAACTAGAAATAACTTCTTTCATATTTATCTCTTAATTTCCTACCTCAAACTGTGCTTAAGATCAGAAAAATTTGTCTTCAAAAGTCATATCTTATTATTTCCTCAAACACTATTTAAGCTTACCAAATTGTCATCTTTAATCATCAAATCACGAACTCTAATATATTCTCCCACCTTACTTCTCATTGATCACTAACATCGGTATCTCTCTAAACATCATTTATATAACTCTCAATAATTCTAAACTTCAACCCGATAAAGTTCAACAATAGATCTGCACTTCGAATTCGGATATCATTTATTCAAATTAAGACTTCATAACTTATTAAATTCCTATCATAATCTCCAATTAATCAACCTCCAAAACAATTAATTGACATCTCCACATTTTCGCTTTCTTAATCACATATATATTATCTTCAAAACTCATCATATCATTTCAAAGTCTCCTAACCTTACTTCACATGTGAGATACGTATATTTTTCAGCCAACTATTAATCTCTCAAATATCAATTCCAAGTCATACTAAGGAGAAAAATCAAACAAAAATCAAATTCTGGTTTAAAGCTAAAATGGCCAACATATGTCGTTTCCAGCATAACTTTTTCATATTGAGTCTGATTAAGGCGATTCAAAAACCCATGGAAACGTAAGATAATAATAAAAAACTTCCATGTAGGACTCCATGACAGATTCAACCTATATCTAGTCAAAAAATGCATCACAAGATTCAGGTACGAATCTGATTTTCCAGCAGTACCTATATAGACAATTCTCTATATATCTAACTCAATGTTATGACTTACTCATAACCCATATCACCAAATATCAAATAATTTGCTAATTTTCATACACGTAGATATGACTAACCATCAAATCTCATTTTTACACCTCATTTGCTAGTCACTAAATCCTCGAAAAATTTCAAATTATTTCTTAGCTATCACCAAATATTCATATTCATCATTTACTATCGATTATTTCTTAGCTATCATCAAATATCGATATTCCTCAATTACTATCAATCTTAGGTCCGAAGAATTTAACCTAAAGCTCTGATACCAAACTGTCACACCCGACCCTAGACGACCTCAATCGACATCAGGCGTGAAATAGAAAGATCATAATCAATACTTAGGAGTCCCCAACCTCGCCTAATCGGTAGGTAACCTTCTCTATATCTTGTACTTTATCACCTAAAAACATTAAAACATTTAAAAACGTGAGACAAAAATCTCAGTAAGAAACTATTAGCTATAAAAACCAACTTATCTTAACATAGCTACATATATACCTTTAGAAAGGGATTTAATTAAAACCTTATAAAATATACTCAAAACCAAAGTTCATATAATTTTATCAAACCAATTCATAATCAAATAAATGTTTTATCAAACCAATTTTATCAAACCAAATCATAGTCAATCAAACGTAAAACCTTATATCCAAATCAATCATAACCGAAAACGTAATCCAAATGAACTTAAAACATTGTATCCATCCTCGAGTTTCTCTCCTTAAGTATCAATACATAACCACATATATAATCGAGACGTCTCTTAACATTACCTATCCCATATGGTCTTACCCAACACTTCACTGCCATACCCAATAGGTCTTCAGACTGTGTACACAGGCCATGTCCCTCACTGAACATGGTCTTCAAATATAAAACCACCGATCCGGATAACTCTCGATGGATATAAAATCATAAAATCATAACGTACTCAAAATTCCTTTCACAATCAAATTCCAAACTATTTCATAACCATAAACCATTTGGCTTCAATTAGCCCTTTTGTATCATAAAAATCATATTTGGACTTCAACCCAGAATAATAACAGCAACAGATTTCTCAATCCAAAAACAATTTGTAAGAAATCATCAAATTCATTTTGTTTAATATAGATATATATTGAAACCAAAAACATATATGTATATATGTAAATCAACCAAATTAAGTTTTAAATCAACATAATCAAGTAAAATCTGAAATTCAGATAGAAGCATAGTCAATAGCTTCATTTGAACCATAATTTTACAATAAAAAGCAAAATCATGAAAACCCTCAATTTTACAAAATACCCGTATAAACCTTGAAATATCAATTTCTGAAACTTATCATATATATATACCTATATACATAAAACTTAAAATATAGTTGATAGTTACTTACCTTGGTCACTAATTGAAGAACACACACCCGTTCAATTCGCCTCTAAACTTTGTCTAAGACGTCTCCCTCCAAATACTGTCGAAACTCAAAAACTCTTCGGCTAGGACTTAGATCTATGCATAAGGATGCTATGGTTTCAATTTTGAATGATTCGGACGGTCAAATCTCCGTAAATCAGAGAAACGGTGGAGAAACGGTCGAAGAACGATTTGATAAAAAATGACAGATGAAAGATGAAAGAAGAAGATAAAGAAAAAGAAAAGAAAAGATAATGAATACATCATCTGGAACCTTTCGCCATATACATATCCAAATTTGGCAAAGATCCAGTTTGATCCTCCATCTTTATATAATTTTTAAAAATTATCTTAAACTTTTAATTTACACCTAAAACCATCGAATTAACTTCAAATTTTTTCTGTAGCACCAAATAAAAATCACACACCTAATAATTATCGTATATACTAATATCAAAATATAAATTCTAGAAATTTAGTCACAGACGTGACATGAAGGTTCCAGATCCCTCAAGCGGCGTAGAGGCGTTCGTCATGATTCCACCGAATCCTTGATTCGTTGCTATGAATCACACAAAAGGAGAATGGAGGTTTCTAGATCATCGGATTATCGAAACCGAAGGCAACAGCTAAAGCTGAAGGAGGAAGGAATTTTTTTTGAAGGAATAGGTTTATAACCTCATCAAAAGTGAGCTTCGATATGTTATGAAGGATGAAGGTTTAGAGTCCAAAATGCTTGAACCTATAGATGTAGATACTCCTTTGAGTGTAGAGATAATGAATCAACCAATGTCAAGAGGTTTTCAAGTATCCTCTTCTCAAAGATTACAATAGCATGACAAATCCAACCCTCCACATAAAGAACTTTATTCAGGCTCTTCAAACCACCACGGCAACAAATGCTCTAATGTGCCATTTGTTTTTAACAACACTAAGAGATTCAAGTGCTTACTCGTAGGATCAGCTTCTACCTGGATGCATCAAATCTTTCAAGCAGATGTCTAAAGAGTTCACATATCATTTCATCACTTCCATTCCTGAAAGTAAAACAATGCAAGATCTCAACTACCTGACATAAGAGCCCAACGAATCCTTGAAAGAGTCGGTGGAACATTTTCAGAGAGTGTTTATCCAGATTAAGCATTTAAAATGGATGGATCAGTGGAAGCTTTGACAAGTAATTATCGAAGCAATGATCTTTCTAAAGAGTTAACTACTAAGAGGCCGAAGAAATTTCCAGATTTAATGAGAAGGGCCAGAGATTTCATCAAATAAGACAACCATGAACTGAATCCGTTGCTCAAAGAAAGGTTAAATTCGATCCATCATCTCAAAGAATCTAAAAATGATAGGAGTGGGGATGACTATAAACGATCTAAAGAGCATGCAGATCGAAATTATGCTCTATTGAACGCTCCTTGTAAAGAAATCCTTTATTGGTGGAAACTAATAGACAACATATTCAATACCCTCCCAAACTGAATTCTTATGGCCGAAGACATAACAACCTGTATTGTGAGTTTCACAAAAGTGAAGGTCATGATACTAAGGATTATAGGCAATTGGCAGTTGAGTTGAACAAGCTAGACAAATTCTTAAAGAACGCAATCAAATCTAGATATTGAAAAGACAAACAACGTGAAGAAATAGCCCATAGAGGGGTCATCAATGTCATTGCTGGGGGGATTGAAGGAAGATCGTTCAGTGAAAAGGTGAAGAGTACATATGGACCAAGAAAGAATAGCTGAATCAAGATATGAATTTTCTTTTGGCAACTTCACTCGACAAGCACATAATGATGCTTTGATTATTTAGATTTTGTTAGAATAATACAAGGTTCAGATAGTGTTCATTGATACTGGAAGCTCTGTAAATATTATTACTCGTAAGGCATGCGAAGCATTATGTCTGGATCATGAAAGGTTGATTCCAACTCTGTCACCATTGGTGGGAATACCGGGACATTCGGTACCCCTCATTGGTAGCACACATATTAATGTTTCTATTGGTGACGGTCCAGTCAAGTGGCATTCTAAAGCTGAATTTTTAGTAATTGACTCAGTGTTGCCTTATAATGTCATTATTAGATTTCCACTTTTGGCCAAATTCGCGGGCACCTTGTCTATACATCACTTGGCATGGCAGCTACCGACAAAGGAAGGCATGGTAGTGGCTCAAGGTAATCAAGTCATTGCTCAAGAAACTTATCTTGCGTCCTTGAACATGAAGCCTGTGCAAGATCTAGTGGAGGAAGAAAGGGAGAGAATAGAACCAATTAGGGCCTTAGAGACTGTTTGGCTGGCTGAGAGAAAATCTATCCAGATTGTTGCAGAAATCCAAAGCAGCCGAAGGCTGATATTATTGCAACATTGAAAACAAACGTACAGGCCTTCGCCTGGTCTCCCATGGATATTACTAGGGTATCTCCTAGTCTTATGATGCATTCTTTAAACCTTAATAAGGATGCTCCTCCTATCATGCAGAAATTAAGAAATCATAGTTTGGAGAAGCAGAAGTTTATTAAGGCAGAAGTTAAAAAATTATTGGATTGTCAGAATATTAAAGAGGTGATTTATGCAAAATGGATAGCTAACGTGGTCCTGGTGAATAAAGCTAATGGTAAGTGGCACATGTGTGTTGACTTTATTGATTTAAACAAGGCGTGTCCTAAGGACTCATATCCATTGTCATGCATAGACATGCTCATTGGTTCTACAAAAGGTTTCACCATCTATTCAATTCTGGATGCAGCAGCTGGATACCATCAAATCCTAATGAATCCCGATGATCTCTTGAACACATGTTTCCGAACAGAAGAAGGAACTTATGGGTATAATGTTATGCCTTTCGGTCTAAAAAATGTTGGAGCAACTTACCATCGGCTAGTAAATAAAATCTTCGAGAATGTCAATGGTGATAAAATCGAGATTTATATTGATGACATGATAGTCAAAAGTCGATCGGTGGAGGAGCAACTTACCAGTAACTGGTAAATATATTTTTGGGGATTCTTAATTATCTAATAACACAATTAGAAAAAACTTGAATTTGTAATCCACCGAATTCGAATTAGCACGGACAGATAATTCCTATTTTAAATTTAGTATTTGGATAGGGTTATTTGATCAAGTTCGGGGCATGAGTAATCCATTGGCATTTTTTTTTATCTAGAGTTATTTTTGTAATTTTTTTAACATAATTTACATGTTGGAAATTATTATAAATATTTATGTAGACTAAAAAGAGAAGAAAAGGGGCGTATCAAAGTTACCGGAGATAATGGGTGGAAGATGGAAGTTACAGGTTATAGGTAGTTTTTGTGAAGTGCGTGAGGTAGAAATAACCCATTCATTTTTTTAGAAACTCTTAGAAAGTAGTTACTTCGACACGTTATAAAATCCCAAGCAATCCATCAATTAAACAAATCAATCAAATAAAACTCAAAATTCTCAACCCAACGGCTGATCTAAACAATCTTCCAATTTAATTTATCTTTTAAGTCTTCTTAACATCGATTTAATCTTTATCTTAGCGCTTATTTATATTTTTTTTGTTTATAAGTCATTTACTTTTCAAAATCAATCAAAGTTTTTTTACATATTTTCAATAAATTTTTTTTCAATATTATGTTCATATATTATTTCATTTAATTAATTCTCTTTAATTGCAAGACTAGTTACGAACTTAATTATTTCGTTCCTTTGAAATTCTCAATCCTCCAATCATAATTTACTTGTTAATACTGATGGTGCCAAGGGAACCCAGGCTCAGCATCTATCGGGGATGAGCATGGATACTGGTGATGTGGATTTATGGTTAATCTTGGCGTTTGTACGACTGCATTAGCCGAGCTCCGGGGTCTCTACTTTGGGCTTAAAATGGCTTGGGATAGAAGTTACATAAGGGTCTAAGTGGAGCTTGATTCACAGACTGTTCTGGAGATGATACATGAGAAGACTGGCAGGCACCACCGATTAGCATGGCTATTGACGAGATGCCAGGAGTATATGAGTCAAGATTGGGAGCTAAGTCTCATTCATACGTTTCGTGAATGTAATCATGCTGCTGACTGGATGACGAACTTCACAGGGTCATTTCGTTTAGGTCATCACGAGTGTGATGCATCTCCTGTAAGCCTCTAGACTATTCTTTGTGAGAATCAGCTTAGCTGACACTCATATAGGATAGATCGTTAATTCGTTTTCATTTCTTTATTTTGTTTGGTTTCATCCTCCTCCAATTAAAAAAATTTACTTTTCCAAACTGTGAATTTAGGTTATAAGTTTGTAATGTAAAACAAAATAAGAAGTCAAACAAAAAAAAATAGTAGTGGAAAAAAGATCAAGATGTTAAAATTACAAAATCAGTAATTGGGTTTCAGTGGCAGTCCTAATTCCTCATTTATCCTTCTTTCAAATTCCAACGGTAACATTAGAATTGGCTGCCTTATCTTGCTCTCAACCTCACCAAATTTCATCTCGCCTTCATCACCACCGTTCTTTTCATCAACGACTCAGATATCAACAGCTCATTAACCATTGTAACAAACTGTACCTTTGTGGTACCATTTAGTTTTCCTTTTTTGTCTTTAGGCACAGCTGTATTTCTTTTCTTTTCCTCCAAACAATTCTCAAAGATTGTAGTGCTATAAATGATTGTAATCTTTCCTTAAACAGTAATGAGAATTTCCATTCCATTCAATATAGATTCCAATCATTACCTCATCACTTTCATGATGGTATCAGAGCAAAATTGCTCCGTTTAATCAAACACTCTGAATTTTTTTTACTCTGTTTCTTTGAGCTTTGTTCTCTGCAACAATGGCAGCTCCCCCAATCATTCCTTCAAGTAGCCCATACCATCTTCCCCCAACTGAAACACCTACTTTATCACTGGTTTCACAGCCTCTCACCGGGCTGAACTACCACCAATGGTCTAGAGGTGTCAAGATTGCTCTCATCTCCAAAAACAAATTTGCATTTGTTGACGGATCTATCACTGCACCTGTAGAAGGAGACAACATGTACAACCAGTGGGAGCGGGTTAACAATATGGTCATGTCTTGGCTTACTCATGCCATCTCTCCTTCCATTGCTAGAAGCATCCTGTGGATCGAAAAGGCATATCTGGCCTGGAATGACTTGAAAGAAAGGTATTCTCAGACTGATTCACTGAGAATCCTGGAGCTGCGAAGAGAGATTCATAGTTTTAAACAAGGAAACAACAATGTTTCAGAATACTACACCAATCTGAAAATTTTGTATGATGAGTTATTAAACTTGAGGCCTATGCCTATATGTACCTGCAGGCCAGCTTGCTGTTGCCATGCTTTCAGAACTCTAAGAGAGCAGCAAGATGCAGACCAAGTGATGACATTTCTGCAAGGCCTTAATGAATCTTATTCCACCATATGCTCACAAATTCTCTTGATGGATCCATTGCCATCATTAAACAAAGTGTTTGCTCTGGCAACACAACATGAAAGACAAATGGGTTTGGCAAACCCTAAGGGAAATGAAGTTCATGAAGGGGAATCTTTTGCTGGATTTACAAATGCACAAAACAAAGGAGGAGGAGGCAGAGGCATCTGGAGAAACCAAAATAACAGAAAGGGCAATAACAAAAATGCATCAACTTGTACTTACTGTGGAAATCAAGGGCACACAGAAGAGATCTGCTTCAAGAAACATGGGTACCCACCCAGTTATGGAAACAAGCCCAGAGGAAACAACTACAAATCATCTCAATCTAAGGCAAATACTGCAGCAAATCAAGGAAAAGAAGATGGTGATGCAGAACCTATGGATGGTGATCATTCTCAGATTAATGGTGAGCAGTTTACCTTAACTAAGGACCAGTACCAGAAGTTGGTATCTCTCATTTCTCAGAACCACCAGAACCAGAGCAGAGCATCCTCATCAGGAGGGAGCATCAATACATTCATCAAGAATGACTTATCTGGTAAAATTCTTAGCTTTACCAAACATAAACCTGGAGAACCACATTGGATCATTGATACAGGGGCCACTGATCACATAATTTGCAATACTAAGTACTATGATAGTTTTTCCAAGATCCATAATTGTGATGTGTCTTTGCCTAATAGAGAAAAGGTGAAGGTAGAATACATAGGCACAGTTATACTCAGTCCTAAACTCACATTACATCAAGTGCTTTGCATACCACACTTTGAATATAACTTGATATCTACAAGTAAGTTATTAAGTTCCAGTAATGCTTGTGTGATAATAACTGGATGATCCATATGTGTGCTTAGACCTGGCAATTATCGTGTTCGAGTCGTGTTCATGTCGTGTCATTTCGGGTTCGTGTCACAAAAGAGTAAACCCAAACCCAACCCAAAAACTTTCGTGTCAAAGTCGTGTTAACCTGTTCGGGTTAGTGTCGATTTCGTGTCGTGTTTTCGGGTTACATGTAATTTTGTTATACATATATATTAATAATAACTCTTAAAAATATAAAAAGATATGATACTGTTTTTAAATGTTTTATATCATTTTTAGATTAGTATGTTAACAATAATTATCGAAAAGTTCGATAATATCATGTTAGAGGGTCATGTAATGTGTTTATAACAATTTAGGAAATTCAAATCAATATTTACAATTAATAATTATAATTGTATTATCTTTATTAATAAAGTGACATAAAAACACGAGAGAATATAACAATAATTTTCAATATCCGTGTCAGTTTCGTGTTTTCGGGTTGACACGAAAATGACACGAAAATTAACGTGTCATTTCGTGTCGTGTCATAAAACCCTAAACACTAACACTAAAAAAGCATGTCGTGTTCGTGTCGTGTCATCGGGTCGTGTGTCGCTTTGCCGGGTCTATGTGTGCTACAGGAGATTACAAAATGGGAGAGGATTGGCTTGGCTAATGAACATGAAGGGCTATACTATCTAGAATATCCAATAGCAAATGTGTCTAGTGTTTCCAAGGGCAGTGTTTTGAGTTCAGTCTGTAGTGTCAAGGCCAACTTATGGCATTTGAGATTTGGTCATCCCTCCTATGAGAGGCAAAGTAGCTTGAATTTACCATGTACTGATTTAAATTCAATCAATGGAAAACCTTGTGACATTTGTCAAAGGGCAAAACAAAGAAAGCTACCTTTTCATTTGAGCCACAGCCTAGCAAAGCATGTTTTTGACATCATTCATGTTGACATATGGGGTCCTGTAAGTGAGTCATTTACAGGACATCATTATTTTTTGACCATACTTGATGACCATAGTAGGTACACATGGATAACTCTAATGAATTCAAAGGCAGAAGCAAGACCAAAATTACAACAATTCTATCAATACATAGGCAGGCAGTTTGATCCAAAAATCAAGGTGATTAGGTCAGACAACGGACCAGAATTCACTATGAAGGATTTCTATGTCAGTCATGGAATAGTACACCAAACTTCATGCCCAGAGACTCCTCAGCAAAATGGAAGAGTGGAAAGGAAACATTTAGATATCATGAACACAACAAGAGCCATAATGTGTCAAAGTTCTATGCCAAAGGAGTATTGGCCATTGGCAACCAGCCATGTTGTGTATCTAATAAACAGGCTGCCTTCAGCTCCTTTAGAAGGGAAGACACCCTATGAGAGATTGTATAGGGAATCAGAAGACTTAAAGAATCTAAGGGTATTTGGATGCCTAGCCTATGCATCCACTTTGAATAGGCATAGGACCAAATTTTCTGATAGAGCAATCAAATGTGTGTTCATGGGGTATGAAAAAGGAGCGAAAGGGTATAAACTGCTAAATATGGATACTAACATGATTTTCTTTTCTAGGAATGTGATATTCTATGAGAACCACTTCCCTTTCTCAACTGAAAGAAATGGAGAAAAGATGTTAAGTGATGAAGCATTAGACACCTTTCATGATTCGATTATAGAGAAGGAAGAAACTCATGAAGATGAAGAAGAAACTCATATCGATCCTATTATCATCCCAACTCCTAACATTGATGATGCACCAGCAGAGACTCATGATGAGACTGAAGTGAACCACAGTCCAGAGCAGCAGACATTGCCACCAACTAGACCAACCAGGATCAGAAATGCCCCTTCTTACCTAAAAGATTACCATGTTGCTCTCATCCAGGGAAGCAAACCACCTAAAGCCCTAAACTCTCCACACTCTCTATCTAAGCATTTGTCATATGAGAAATTATCCCACAGCAAACAAATTTTTTCACTAAATGTAACATGCTACTCAGAACCCAAGTCATATAAGCAAGCACAAGAAGATTCAAATTGGCAGCAAGCCATGAATGAAGAGCTGTTAGCCTTGGAATCAAACAACACATGGGAATTGACTCAATTACCTGAGGGAAAGAGAACCATATGATGCAGATGGATCTTTAAGCTCAAACACAAAGCTGATGGGAGCATTGCCAGGTTCAAGGCCAGACTAGTTGCAAAAGGGTACACATAGCAGGCTGGAATAGATTTCAGTGCCACCTTTGCACCTGTTGCAAAATTCACTACAATTAGAGTCTTGTTGGCAATAGCTATAGCCAAAGGGTGGAACATACAACAATTAGACATCAACAATGCCTATCTACATGGAGAACTTGAAGAAGAAGTGTATGATAGGGGTCAAAAACCCCTATCTTTGGGTACGGTTTTAGGACGGGTTTTAGCGTTATTTCATGAATAAGCGAGCAATTCTCGCATTTATATGCTTCTGTGTGAGTTAGTTAGAAATTGGAAATGTTTTATTAACTTTTCATTGTTTAGGCTCGTTTTCTGGTAATTTTAGGCAAATATGGCCAAAAATAACATGTACGTTAGATTTCCATTATCTTTTATAGCTAATTGATCCGCCAAAAGTCGCACCAAACGGAGTTTTCACTTAAAATGAGCGATTGACGGGTCAATTTAGCCTTTGGACTAATGTTGTTTGGAGTTTATGTGCATGTGTAGGTTAAAACATGATTAATTTCAGGCAAAAATCGCGTCTCGGGGACCCCCGGCAGTCGCTCGGCGAATTGAGCATCGGCGAGCAGCTCAGGCGCTGCTCGGCGCGCAGCCCAGGTGCTGCCCGGCGAGCTGCCCAGGCGCTGCTCGGCGAGCTGCCCAGCTGACCTGCGGGAATCAGTCAAAAAACTGATTCCCGGCCCCACAAGGCCACGATTGGCCCCACGACTTCCTATTTGCAAAAGGATACGAATTAGGTCAGAAAGAGGGCCCGAACCGCCTCTATAAATAAGATTTTCCAATTGTAAATTAGACATCTTTCATTATTGTAAATTTACCTTAGCCTTGATCCTTGAAGATTCCTCTCCACCTCCTTCAACCTCCATTGAAGCACCTTCGAAGCTCCGCTCACCGAGGAATATTCAAGGTCCGTCCTTAAGGCCTAAGAAGCCGGCTGTAGAGTAGACATGTTCCCTGAAAGGGATTTTCGTATCTCCTTTTATCTTTCCTTATTTGTACTCTTTGATACAGTCTATGAATCCTAGGCTAATTGTATCCTGTGACATTGTTCTTCGCCTTTAATAATATTTTAGCTCTTATTTTGTTCTATGATTATTTGTTTAATCTTTGTCTTACGCTTTATTCAATTGGTTTAACTCATTCAAAATCCCCAAAATCTAGTAGGCACATATTGCGAGCTGAATCTGACCTAGTCAGAGCCTAGGAGATTGACGACCTCTTAGTTGATTAAGCCCAAATTGCTGAGCCTTAGACCTAGTTTCGGCCTTACAAGGGAATCACGCACTAGGAACTTCAGGAGGGTAAGTAGGGTTACTCGCCTTGAATACAAGTGACTTAGATTAGGTTTTTAATCAATAGACCTAATGATCTATCTTCATTATTATTGTTCATACCATGGTCCTTCGGGTAATTGCACTAGAGAAAGATCACCTAGGAGTAGTTTAACTTAATTAGGGGTAGAGTAACTTAATTAGGAGTAGAATAACGTAATTAGAATTAGATAACTTAGCTAGGAGTAGCATAATTCAACTAGGAGTAGATTAACTTAATCAAAACAAACTCAAAACCCACACAGCCTAGATAACACCTGAAACTAAGTAGCTCGATACTTGCAGAAATAAATCCTGTGGACGATACCTGGACTTTTCCAGAATTTTATTACTTGATAACGACGGGGTACACTTATCCCTTAGTCAGCCTCAGCGGAACTGAACGCCGCTGAGGCGCGTCAAGTTTTTGGCGCCGTTGCGGGGGATTTATTTCTTCTGCAATATCGAACCAAAGGTCGATTTATTAGTTTAGGCATTCCTTTGTGAATATCCTTTGTTTATATCATTTATACCTGTTTATAAATATATTTGTTTATACATACACTTGTTTATATACGATTCTTTTTGTGAATATCCTTGTTTATATCGTTTATACTTGTTTATACATACACTTTTTTATATACGATTCTTTTTGTGAATATCCTTGTTTATATCGTTTATACTTGTTTATACATAATTCTTCATACCTATTTACCTATACTTATAATCGTATACTTGTTCATATTATTTATACTTGTGTATACATAATTCTTTATACTTATTCTCTATACTTGTTGATATATAATCTTTATAACTTCTATACTTGTTCATATCTTTTGTATTTGTTCATAACTATATATTTTTACTTATCAACTTTTGTGCTAGAACTTCACTTTTTCTCAGCATTCTCTGATCAATGAATTGGCAAGAAAGAGTCGAGTGACAAGCTCAAAAGTTTACTATCCCATCAAGATAATACATTCATACCCTGGATAATGAGGCTCCCAATCCCTCCATGGCCGAGTTAAATAAGAAAATGGATATCTTGATGGCGAAACTGAGCCTCAACACCAATGAAAGTGTAAGTTTTATGGGTAATCACCAAAGGTATAATTCTAACCCCAATTCTTACAGCTTTTATGGTAGTGATTGGAGGAGACCTCAACACTCAAATCTGTCCTACGGGAACCTTAACATATTGAGGCCTCCAAATAGGTTTGTTAATGAGCACAGGGAAAACGAATTGGGAGTGTTTCCTTACGAACAAGCAAGCCAAGTTTCCCCACAACCCTCTAGCTCACGAGATGAGGTGCTGTCCCTTTTGAAAGGAATATCATCCCGACTTACAATCAACGAGGAGGTTTGCAAGGACTTGAGCAACCAATTGGCTCAAATAAACCATGAGATGCAAGAGCAATCCCGAGATGCTCTCCCAGACATAAAGGAAAACATAGAAATCCCACAAAGGGAATCAGCTCAAGCCATCTCCTTGAGGAACGACAAAAAGGTAGAACCAAGCCCACTGTCACATGCATCACTCAAGGTAAGTGAGGAACCGGAAGCGGTAAGCAACCCCGGTTCAAAACCTAAAATCCTAAATCATGTGATAGAAATAAATGATCAAATCGAAGCTTGTGTATATGAACTACCTTTTCCTCAAAAGTTAGAAAAGTTTGGATTTACTCCTTGTTCAGAAGTTTTCATTCTCTTCGACCTACCAAGAGAATCCAAAAGGGAGCAAACCAAACGTTTTCATAATCTGTTTAAATTTGGCCTCTTGTTTTTATTTAACTCATTTGAGGCTCTTAATCCGTTTTGTAGGTACGGATTATTTGTTAAGGAATTCGAGTTCCTAACGCGGATAGAAGCTTATACTTAGGAAGGAACTCTATGTCGAGCTAACTGACTATAAAAGTAGCGTTTCTTGGGAGGCAACCCAAGTTTGAATACAACTTTCAGGTTTTTACTTTTTAATAAATTTTATAAATATACTTTTAGGTTTGTTTAGTTTTCTTTTACGTTTTTTTAAGTGCTTGGGTTTAAAAAAAATAAAAAAAAATTAAAAAATATTTTTCCGGACCTTTTGCCTGCCAGCTCGCGACGAGCTGAAAAAAAAATCGTAATTTCTCCCCGGGAGGCGAGCTGGGCACTGCCGCGGGCACCCCAGCTCGGGCGACATAAGCAACAGTTCGAGATTTTTTCCCGAACGGAGCTGAAAAAAATAAATAGATAAATAAATAAATAAATTAAAAAAAATGGCACCGCAAATCATCAAGTTTTTGGCGATTGCGATAAAATCAGTAAGTTGTCTTCTCCACCCTAACTTCTTGCACATGTGTTTTATGGTTTTAGATGCAATGTTGGACATTATTGCATATTTTAAGTGTGAGGAGGAGGGGTAGACAAACTTACAAAAATTTGTATAATTTTTAAATTTTTGTTGCGTCGTGTCTAGCTTAGTTAAGCGTTTTCGGGTTTTATTTATGTTTTTGCATGTTTAGGATCTAAAACCGTGAACCTCCTTCGAATCTAAACTTCGTTATTTTTCCTTGAGGGCTGAGAACCGAATCTAAAATTGCATGACAACTAGTTTAGGTGTAGGACACAATCCTTGTATCTGTAAAAGCATGAGCTAAAGTTTGCATTTAGACCCTACTTTTGAAGAAATGCTAAAATCATTACTTAGGTAGATAACTTAAGAATTGAAGGCATATGATATTAAACTTGAGTTTGGGGAGAACTAGTAAGCACAAATTTGAAACCCAAGAACTGCGAGTTGAATTTGAGCCCAAGAGCGAACATCAAAAAACTCTTTTTCTTGACATTTTTTTGTGTGAATGCTTTGACTTGTGGAAAGATTACAGATTTTGCACCTAATACTGAGTTGAACCTACATGCGATGATTTGAGATGTTAAACGATGAATCAACCTCATTAGAATTAATCTTTTTCTTTACTTTATTTTCTCTTTTTCATCTACGCTAGGAAGCCCCTTTGAGCTTGTATTTTTTGTAGTTTGTAGATTTTTCTTTCGTTCTAACCCAAATTTTTGCAAACCATCACTTGATTTGTTGCTTAACCCGAGTTTTGCAAAGCTCGCATTGAGCATTTGTTTTCTTCTAGCGCTTTATCCTTGTTTATGGCACCATAGTAGCAAGCCAAAAGGCTAAGAAGTGAATGAGCGTTACTATCCAAAAAAAAAGAAAAAAAAAAGAGAAAAAGAAAAAAACAGAAAAGAAAAAGAAAAGAGACGAACAAAAGAAGGAGAACCATATCTCCCAAGTCTTAAAATTAGAACGTCTCAGAAAAATATGTGAATAAAAAGCTCAATCACTTCACAATTTGCTAAAGCCATTTTAAACTTTGTTTTTCTATCGCTAGAACTTCTAACCCTTGTTGTACCTTTAACCCTCTAACCACATTATAACCCCAATTCGAGGCTGTTTTTGATATCATCGGAGTCATATAGCATAGTAGAGGAACTCGAATGAACGTGCAAAATCAACGTAATCCTAAGCAAGAACATAAGCCGAGAGTAAACACTTTAGCCACCAAAATTGTGTGAATTGAGTGAACTACCTATGGTGAGGTGTTTTACTTAGCTATCCCCTTAAGCTCGTTTAATTGAACATGTGTCCTTTTTCTTAAACATATGACCTGTGATAATTGAAGTGCGGCTTTTGGATATCGTGTCTCTACTTTGTATTTCCGAATGCATCTAATTACAGATGCTCGAAATTGTGTCAAGCACCTAGTCAAACCAGGAGGTTTTCTAGCTTGCTTGTGATTGCGGGTTTAGTTTTTTAGTTTACTTGGGGACAAGTAAAGTTTTAAGTGTGAGGAGGTTTGATAGGGGTCAAAAACCCCTATCTTTGGGTACGGTTTTAGGACGGTTTTTAACGTTATTTCATGAATAAGCAAGCAATTCTCGCATTTATATGATTCTGTGTGAGTTAGTTAGAAATTGGAAATGTTTTATTAACTCTTCGTTGTTTAGGCTCGTTTTCTGGTAATTGTAGGCAAATATGGCCAAAAATAACATGTACGTTAGATTTCCATTATCTTTTATAGCTAATTGATCCGCCAAAAGTCGCACCAAACGAAGTTTTCACTTAAAATGAGCGATTGACGGGTCAATTTAGCCTTTGGACTAATGTTGTTTGGAGTTTATGTGCATGTGCAGGTTAAAACATGATCAATTTCAGACAAAAATCGCGTCTCGGGGACCCCCGACAGTCGCTCGGCGAATTGAGCATCGGCGAGCAGCCCAGGCGCTGCTCGGGCGAGCTGGCTGCCAGCTCGCGGCGAGCAGGCTGCCAGCTCACGGCGAGCAGGCTGCCAGCTCACGGCGAGCAGGCTGCCAGCTCGCGGCGAGCAGGCCTGCAAGGGACAGCTCGCCGAGCAGCTCGCCCTGCTCGGCGAGCTGACCTGCGGGAATCAGTCAAAAAACTGATTCCCGGCCCCACAAAGCCACGATTGGCCCCACGACTTCCTATTTGCAAAAAGATACGAATTAGGTCAGAAAGAGGGCCCGAACTGTTGAAACACCTTTCCACATAATTTTGATTTGACAAAATTGTTTAAGTATAATTAAAAAAATATTCTAAACACACTAAGTTTCAATGCTTTGATTTATACTACTAATGTGTTTGTTCAATGTTGAGTTAAATTGTTTATAAGATACAAAGTTTAAAAGGCCCAAAGCCCAATACGGAAGTCAAAGCCCAAGTCAAACAGTTTAAGGCAACTCGGCCCGTGTATGTCAAAACGTTGTCGTTATGGACGAAACGCAACTCAGCGGAAGAAGGATCTAGAAGACCTTCGGGGAACAACTTCGGGACGAAGCTGCTGAGTTGATTCGACAAACAGTACAAGACAGCAGCTGGCTAAGAACAACTTCCAGACAAAGTGTTTCCACTTTGGGTAAAGTTCAGACGACACAGTATGCTGTCTAGTTGACCTTACCATAAATGGAGAGACATTCTGCCGAGCTGACCAAAAGCTGACCGAGGACAGAAGATACTCTAATCTGATTGGCCGAGAGCTCTGAGCAAGTCAGGATGACAATGACAGGAAGCCATTTCCCTCCAACGGTTATTTCGAAATTCGAAATGACCGATGCCTCAGACGTCTCTATAAATAGTGCCATCAGTTGCTTCATTCAATACAGAACTTGATCAAGCCATTACGCTGACCAAATCTCTATGCAAAGTTCTGCAAGAAAAAGCAAAGCAATCTTACACTACATTTCATATCTTTGTGTAAAAGTCTAGAGTGATTATTCAATCATCTAAGGTGTCTTAGCAATCGTTGTTTAGGACAAACACTTATCATTTCTAGAGATTAGAAAGGAGAGGATGAGTACTCGGTTATAGTACTCAGCGAGAGATTAGGATTGAGTAGAGGTATAAAGGAAGGTACTCTTGTTATACTCAGTTGCTAAGATTGTAAAAGGTTTGATGCTCTACCGTTAAAGAGCTCAATAGAGAATTCGAAATCTCGGAACGTGTTCCGGGGACAGGACGTAGGCTTGGAGGTCGAACCTGGATAAATCTGCTGAGTAACATATTTCTAACCTTAAAGTCCTTTGTATATTTATTGCTTGCTTAAACAAAAAAAACTAACCAAGTAAAGAGGTCAAGCTGAGTTGTGCGCATTGAATATCTGAGCTCAGGAATAGACTCTTAGTGCTATCTCCTGACTCAAGTAAAGAAACTGACCTAGTCACTAGTTGACTAAGCCAGTATCTTGCTATTCACTCAGCGCCGCTGTTAAAACCTTTTTCTCATGAAAAAGAAGTCTGCCCTAACTTAAAATTTTTAAATAGTTCCTAACCCCCCCTTGGAACTATACGTGTAACGTTGTAAGGGACCAACAAGTGGTATCAGAGCTTAAAAGCTCACTGTAAAAGGTTTAACCACCTTGAGCTGATCCCCACTATGGGCGAAAACAGAATTTCATTCAGGCTACAAATATGAGTGCCTGGCTATCCATAGTCCAAGGCCCATTTGTACCTGTCGAAGTTGTGGCTGGCCAAACAGTTGTTAAAGCTGAGGCCAAATGGACAGAGGATGATCTCAAGAAGCTACAAAATCATGCTTCGGCTATAAATATGCTTCACTGTGCGCTCGATGCTGCAGAATATAATAAAATCTCAGGTTGTGAGTCGGCACAAGAGATCTGGAAGAAGCTGGAGGTCACCTACGAAGGAACCAATAAAGTAAAGGAATCCAAGGTGAACCAGTAGATGAGACTGTATGAGCTGTTCGAGATGAACAATGATGAGGGCATATCTGACATGAATGCAAGGTTTACCAACATCATCAATGAGCTCAAGAGACTTGGGAAGATCTTCACTGAGGAAGAACAAGTCAAAAAGATACTCAGGAGTCTTCCTAAAGACTGACAAGCAAAGAAGACCGCTGTTGAGGAAGCTCAGGACTTAACCACCTACAAATATGACGAACTCATCGGCTCACTGCTGACCCATGAGATATCGATGAAAAACTTCGAGGTGAAGGAAAAGTCTGAAGACAAGAAGCAGAAGTCTCTTGTCATGAAAGCTGACTCCACTAATGGGAGCTCAACAGATGATGAAGAGATGGCCATGATCCTTAGGAAGATGAAGAGGCTGTTCAGGAAGAATGACAAATATTCTAAGAAGCCTTACAGAAAATTTGATAAGTATAAAGCTGAGTCCAACGACAGCAAATACAAGAAAGACAACTCAAAGCCCATTACATGCTTTGAATGTCATCAAACTGGCCATATCAAGTCAAGCTGCCCCACGTTGAGGAAAGATAAGAAGAACGAAAAAAAGGCAATGGTGGCTACATGGAGCGACAGTGATGAGTCCTCATCAACAGAAGCTGAGGCCACCGAGTCAGCAAAGATATGCTTCATGGCTGACGAACTTGCTGAGCCGTGTGTCTCTGAGCATGCTGACCCCTCCGTTGCATCTAACGATGAGGAGCAATCAAATGAGGTAATATCACTTTCCTAGCTCAGAAACGAAATGGTTAATGCCCTGAGTGATCTCTATACACTTGTCAAAAAGTGTAATAAGAAAATTAGAGCACTCAACAGGCGCTGTGACGAGGTTGAAGAGGTCAAGCTAAGTGACCTCAGATACCTTCTTCAGGACAACTCAACTTTGCATGATAACATGAAGATCATACACGAGTCTGTCTCTGAAGTCCAATCAGATTCAAAGAAACTGAGAAAGGACGTCACAAATATCCAGAACCAACTAAAGGTTCAAAACAAAAAGAATATTCCTCTGAATGCTCAGTACCGAAGTACTGGTCAGCAGAGATGGAATCCCCAACGGAATGTCCAGTGTGACTTCTGTGGGAAGAAAGGACACACCACTAAGGTGTGCTGGCACGCTCAGCACTGGGGTGTTGACCAGTCAGTGAAAAATCCTAAACGGAAGGTTAGCTGTGACTTCTGTGGAAAGAATGGCCATACTGTCCAAGTATGCCGCCATAAAATAAAATATGATGCTTTACCTGTTGAACCTAACAAGCAAGGGCCCAAAAAGAATTGGGTACCTAAAAGTAACTAGTTACAATGCAGGTAAGCCTGAGGTGTGCTGAGAAGTCAAAGATGTGGTATATTGACAGCGCATGCTCGAGGCACATGACTGGTGATGAAACTCAGTTCATCACGATTGAGCGTAAACGAGGAGGAAGTGTAAGATTTGGAGACAACAAAAAGGGTAAGATAGTAGGGTCATGAACCATCGGAGGTAATCCTACTATTGAGTCAGTCTCCCTAGTCAGCGGACTCAAATATAACTTACTCAGCATAGCTCAGCTATGTGACAATGGGAGAAAAGTTATATTTGATGCTACTGGATGTAAAATATACGAGGGAAAAACAAATGAGTTAATTTTAACTGCCCCTCGGATTGATAATGTCTTTATGCTAGACTTAGAGAAAAAGTTTTCAAAAACTGTATGCTTAGTTTCAAAGGAAGAAAATTCCTGGCTATGGCACAGGAGACTTGGTCATGTAAGCATGGACCTCCTGGCCAAATTAGCAAGAAAGCAATTGGTTGAGGGACTGCCTGAACTCAGATTTGAAAAAGATCAATTATGCCACGCTTGCCAAGTTGGAAAACAAACCAAACAATCTTTTCATAGCAAAAGCATTGTCTCAACTAAGCGTCCGTTAGAATTACTACACTTGGATCTCTTCGGTCTAGTCCAGCCGCTGAGTCTGGGTGGAAGAAGATTTTCCTTGGTCATTGTAGATGACTTCTCTCGGTACACTTGGGTCATCTTGCTGAGTAGCAAGGATGAGACCTTTGAGACATTTTCAAACTTGGTTAGAAAACTTGAAAATGACAAATACCTAAAATTGGCTCACATCCGAAGTGATAATGGTGGAGAATTCAAAAACCAACAGTTTGTTGAATTCTGTGAAGCCAGCGGCATTGACCATAATTTTTCTGCTCCTAGGACGCCTCAACAAAATGGGGTTGTTGAAAGGAAGAACAGAACATTGGTTGAAATAGCCAGAACAATGCTGAGTGAGCATAGGCTTCCAAAGTATTTTTTGGGAAAGGCTGTTAACACAGCGTGCTATATTCTTAATAGGGCTCTTGTTAGACCTATACTAAAGAAAACCCCCTACGAACTTTGGAAAGGACGAAAGCCCAACATTGGATACTTTCGTGCCTTTGGCTGTAAATGTTTTATTTTAAACACTAAAGATAGCCTAGCTAAGTTTGACTCAAAGGCTGATGAAGCTATCTTTTTAGGCTACTCAACAAACAGCAAAGCATACAGAGTTTTCAATAAACGAACTCAAGTTTTAGAAGAGTCAGTACATGTTGAGTTCGACGAAACTAACCCTGCAGGAAGATATCTGCCGCTGACCGAGGATGATCCACACTCAGTACCCGCTGATCAAGATACAGCCGCTGAGTCATTCCCTCAAGGGCTGACGAAAGGTAAAAGTGAACCAAATATTGTTTTCACTGACCAATCTTCACCTGCAGAAATTGTTGAAACACAGACAGCACAAGACATCAATCTACCCAAAGAGATAAGGATTCCAAGAGGGCACTCAGAGAGTGCAATCCTTGATGCCACTGAGAATACCCTGATGACAAGAAACCAACTCAGGAGGTACCTCAGCAATGTAGCCTTCGTATCAGTTCAGGAACCTAAGAACTTCGCTGATGCTGAGGAAGATGAATTCTGGATGAGTGCAATGCAAGAGGAACTTGACCAATTCAGAAGAAATGATGTATGGGAGCTAGTGCCACATCCAAGGAGTCAGAAGACCATTGGAACAAGATGGGTCTTCCGCAACAAGCTTGATGAGCAAGGAAACGTAGTCAGGAACAAAGCAAGGCTGGTAGCTCAAGGCTACAGTCAGCAAGAAGGTATTGACTACGGTGAGACCTTTGCCCCAGTGGCAAGGCTATAGGCTATTAGGATTTTATGTGCATATGCATCTTACATGAACTTTAAACTGTTTCAAATGGATGTTAAAAGTGCATTTCTTAATGGAGTTATAAACGAGGAAGTTTATGTTAATCAACCTCCAGGGTTTGAGGATCCTAAATTCCCAAACCACGTTTATAAACTCAAAAAGGCTCTGTACGGCCTCAAGCAAGCACCACATGCTTGGTATGAGAGGCTGACCAGTTTCCTGCTGACTAGAAACTATATCAGGGGCAAAGCTGATACAACCTTATTCATTAAGAGAAAGGGTAAAGATACCCTGCTGGCTCAAATATATGTTGATGATATTATTTTCGGTGCTACTAATGAGTCAATGTGCAAGGAATTTAGCAAGCAAATGCAGACTGAGTTTGAAATGTCTATGATGGGAGAACTCAACTTCTTCCTTGGACTTGAAATCAAACAAGGAAAGAATGGCATCTTCATCAGTCAAGCTAAATATGCCAAGGAGATATTGAAGAAATATGATCTTGAAAATTGCAAGCCAATATCCACTCCTATGGGCACTGACACTGTTCTCTGTGCTGACGAGAATGGTAAGTCAGTAGACAGCAAATTGTATCGAGGTATGATAGGCTCTCTACTTTACTTAACAGCCAGTAGACCGGACATTCAGTTCTCAGTATGCTACTATGCTAGATATCAATCTAACCCTAAGGAATCTCATTACATAGCTATAAAAAGAATCCTTAGATATTTGCAAAGCTCAGTGAACGTAGGTTTATGGTATCCCAACACTCATGGCTTTACACTCGTTGGATACACTGACGCTGACTATGGTCGAGACAAGCTAGAACGGAAAAGCACCTCTGGAGGATGTCATTTCTTAGGAAGCTGTCTTGTATCCTGGTTCAGCAAGAAGCAGGCGTCAGTAGCCTTGTCTACCACTGAAGCTGAGTACATTGCTGCTGGTCACTGTGTTGCTCAAGTCCTATGGATTAAGCAACAACTTGAAGACTATGGTGTTCAAACAAAGACAATTGAGGTCAAATGCGACAACAAAAGTGCAATTGATCTATCAAAGAACCCAATTCAACACAGCAGAATGAAGCATGTCAGCATAAGACATCACTTCATTAGAGACCATGTACTCAAGGGTGAGATAAAGCTGACCTACGTCCCAACGGATGAGCAGCTTGCGGATATCTTCACAAAGCCACTGGCTCGTGAACAGTTCAGCATACTGAGAGAAGCCATTGGTATGTTTAATCCTCTTCAGTAAATTCCTGTTCTAAAATGTAAATTTATGCTGAGTGAATTTCTGTGCTGAATGATTTATGCAAATGCATGCTGAGTGATTGTTATACTGAGTACTTAACGCAAAATACATATCAATACTGAGTTAATATGAACACCGAGTAGTAATCTCAAACTGAGAAATCATCCTTTCATATACTACTGACCACTCAGAATCTAAAACACTTAGTATTCTAAACGCTGAGTGTTAGATCCGTTGCATTAAATGCAAAAGCACGCGAATAGCTACCTAGGATGACGTATGCGCCGAATGTGTCATAAAAGCCAGGATCTTTGTCGGTTGACAATCCCAAGGCAAAACTGACATATGGATTCGATAAGATCCACTCTTCACCGCTATAAATAATGGGTAAATCCCCATTTTTATTTTCTTTACACTTACCGAATTCTTTGGCAAAGCATTCTCTCTCTAAAAACTCCCAAAGCTTCCCAATCCTTTTCTGAAATAATGACTAGAGTTTCCGTCAACATCTCCGGTGCCGGTCACCCTAAGACCAGCTCCGATGAACCCTCCAGGCAAACTACTGTGCCTAAAACTACCAAGGTCACTACGCCGAGCAAAGGCAAAGCTGACCAAGCAGCCTCATCCAAAGGAAAGCCGACCAAGGCAAGAACCTATACCAAGGTATTTGAAGATATTAGCGAATGGAAAGTAGACTTCTCACGATGGGTTTCTGAGACCTTCGTGACATCCGAGCAACCCTTCTGCGAATGGATATCGCAAAATGGATGGACCGAGCTGTTCTCCATTAGGGATCACACCTATCCTGACCTAGTAAGGGAGTTCTACAACAATCTCTGAGTCGCTGATGATAACCAGGACTATCTGGCAACAGTAGTAAGGGAGAAACCGATTTTCATCAATCCCACCTAATTGGCAAATTTGCTGAAGTTGAAAAATGAGGGAGCAAAACTGAGAAGAACTGGAGATCAGGATAACACTAACTACGAAGTCAACTTTTGAAAGCCCCCTGGTCATTCTGGAGAAATCTCGAGTACCTCAATGGGTCAGCACCGGAAGATGGCTCACTATTTGCTGACCTACTTTATTTATCCCAAGATCAACTGCACCACCTCAGCAACGAATTTTGAGCAATGCTTCATATGGCATATGCTGACGTACAAGCCGATCAATATGCCAGTATTCTTGATTGCTGGGTTCCTAAGGAGCACTGGAACTCTCAGGCTGGGATCATTCATCACCAGAATCCTCTTAGATCATCAAATTGATCTTTCTCAGGAAACTAAGGCTAGAGGATCTGAGATAACCACAGCTTCACTGAGGGCCTTGAAGTTCAATCAGCCACTAAAGAAAGGAAAAGTTGCTGCTGAACAACAAGCTGAGGAAACAGCTCCAAAGCAAAGCAAAAGGACAAAGGCTCCAGCTGCCCGCAAGAGGAAAGCTATTGGGACTCCTTCAAAGAAGGCTGAGCCTCAGGCCAAGAAGCCTAAGTCAGTTGCTGAACCAGGTCAGGAGAGACCTAAGTCAGCTGAGAAAAGGAGCAGGCAAGATGAGCCTGAAACTGAGGAAAGAACACATACGGATGAACAGCCTCAAAAGAAGCAGAAGTCTTCTATACTGACTCCTATTGATTCTATCCCTACTGACGTCGTTGTGCCTGGTGATTCACACTACACACAGTGTCTAGGAACTGTAGCTGAGCATCAAGAAGATGATGTGCATCTGGACGATCGGTTCATTGCACAAGTTGAGGAAGAGTTAGATGGCGATAGTTAAGAAGATGAAGAAGAAGAAGAAGCCAGCGGTCAGGATGACGCTGAGGACATAGAGGAGACAGCCAGTGAGGTTGGAGCTAAGCCAACAAATACTGAGTTGGCTGCAGGCAATGTACAAGAACAAGCTGACCAGCTTAATGCTGATCAAGAGGAAACTTCTCCCTCTCACTCAGGAGAATCTATCCAAACTGACACACCTCCTCGAAGAAGAAGATTAATCAAGGCAAGTCAGAAGTCGGTCATTGAACCTCCTGCCCAAATACCAACTGTTCCTGATTTTGTTATTCAGAAGCCGACCTAAGACCCTTCTAAACTCAAGCTGAAATTTTTCAGAAAACAACCAACTTCTACTCCATCGGCTTCCCTTGAAAAGCAAGCCTCTGTTTCTTCACTAAAGGAACACGCCGACTTGAATGCTTCCGCCAACTCAACAAGTCAAGTTGAGTCAATTTCTGTAAATGATGTCCATCCAAGCATTGTGTTGACTCACAACATTCCCGCACCAGTCAGCACAGACAACATTAGAATTACTTCTTCTCCAATCAACACATCTGCCGATCAATCAGTTCTACCAGAACCTCAAGTGCAGATTGGAAACACACTTTCAGTCACTGACCATATTATGCCTATGACTCCTCTCCCAACCGGTCACACTGAGGAACCAAGACAAGTTAATGAAGGTTCTCTTAGCTACTTGCATGCCACCGAGTCTGGAAAAAGAATCATCGACTCGGTGCAAACACTAATCAAAGACCTTCATCAAACCACTCAACCTGCTGCTGGGTCTTCTACTGCTGAGACAACTCAGCTCTCCCATGTAACTCAGCTTCTCAACGAAGTCAAGGGATTCAAGGACTTGCTGAGTGTCATCGTTACCTTTCAAGCACAGCAAGCTAAGCAGGATTCCATCGCAAAGCTGGCTGAGATCCAGCTTACAATAGTTCAACATCTCAACGCTCTTCAAGAACAAGTTCAGACTTTGTCAGCTGCGAACACGCGTTATGCAACCTCTGATGAAGTCAAAATGCTTTTTGCTCAGCTTCACACCGAGCAAATCAAAACCAACGAGCAAATGGTCTCCTATTCTCAGTGCTCAGTGGAGCAAATTGGTGAGGCCGTTCGATTGCTGAACTTGAACAAGCAAGAGATGGATACTGACGCTATGAAGCAAAATGAAATGCTGTCTATCACCAGACAAACCTTCAACCACATACATCACATCAATATTCAGCGTCAATACTACGACACATCACTTACTCAAGACATTCCATCAAGTCGTTGCTGGTCTGACCGATGCCCTTACCTGGATAGGAAAATCTCAAGCCTTCATAGTAAGCATGATCAGCGCTGCTGAACTTAATATACCCGCCGAGGTATCAGATGATGGAGTTGCAATTTTTGATGGTGTCAATGAAAGCGCCGATAGACTTAAGGCGCTGTCCACGGAACTGACCACAACTGTCTTAACCGACGCCTTTAGGATTCCTCCTCCCGATGCTGACAAAACGGGGGAGAAAGAACAAGCTAGAACACAGCATGAGCATAGTCAGTCCAAGCAAAAGAAAAAGAAATAGAAATTAGGCTAGCTCAGTTATGCTAAGTTTGTAGTCTAATTTATATGTTTATGCTTATCTTTTGTTGTACATGCTGACTATTTCTAGTAATATCAATACTTGCAACTTTTCTATTTATCTAAAAACTGAGTTATGAGTTATTATCTATGATGCTGAGTATTAAGTTATTATGTATCTTCAATTACATCAACCATGTTTAAATGCTTATAAAACTTGTTGATCGTACCCAATGCTGATAACATGTTTGACATTGACTTGTATGTTTATATAACATTGTCTTATAAGACTCATTGAACAACAAATTACTCAGCGCACTCTGAATGCTATAACCTCCGCTTAAACACTAAGTAAAATAGAATATGTTCTATGAGCTGACCTATATCTGAAAACTGACCTTAGACTTGTTCGATTAAACCTTCAAATGTTTAGAGCAAAACTAAGTCAGTGGCTCAACCCTGACGGGGGAGTTTGCTAAGTCATATTAGGTCAACCATCATGGGGGAGCTCAATACTAAGTTCTTCGCTGAATAGTTTTGCCAACATCAAATGGGGGAGTTTGTTGAAACACCTTTCCACATAATTTTGATTTGACAAAATTGTTTAAGTATAATTAAAAAAATATTCTAAACACACTAAGTTTAAATGCTTTGATTTATACTACTAATGTGTTTGTTCAATGTTGAGTTAAATTGTTTATAAGATACAAAGTTTAAAAGGCCCAAAGCCCAATATGGAAGTCAAAGCCCAAGTCAAACAGTTTAAGGCAACTCGGCCCGTGTATGTCAAAACGTTGTCGTTATGGACGAAACGCAACTCAGCGGAAGAAGGATCTAGAAGACCTTCAGGGAACAACTTCGGGACGAAGCTGCTGAGTTGATTCGACAAACAGTACAAGACAGCAGCTGGCTAAGAACAACTTCCAGACAAAGTGTTTCCACTTTGGGTAAAGTTCAGACGACACAGTATGCTGTCTAGTTGACCTTACCATAAATGGAGAGACATTCTGCCGAGCTGACCAAAAGCTGACCGAGGATAGAAGATACTCTAATCTGATTGGCCGAGAGCTTTGAGCAAGTCAGGATGACAACGACAGGAAGCCGTTTCCCTCCAACGGTTATTTTGAAATTCAAAATGACCGATGCCTCAGACGTCTCTATAAATAGTGCTATCAGTTGCTTCATTTAATACAGAACTTGATCAAGCCATTACGCTGACCAAATCTCTACGCAAAGTTCTGCAAGAAAAAGCAAAGCAATCTTACACTACATTTCATATCTTTGTGTAAAAGTCTAGAGTGATTATTCAATCATCTATGGTGTCTTAGCAATCGTTGTTTAGGACAAACACTTATCATTTCTAGAGATTAGAAAGGAGAGGCTGAGTACTCGGTTATAGTACTCAGCAAGAGATTAGGATTGAGTAGAGGTATAGAGGAAGGTACTCTTATTATACTCAGTTGCTAAGATTGTAAAAGGTTTGATGCTCTACCGTTAAAGAGCTCAGTAGAGAATTCGAAATCTCGGAACGTGTTCCGGGGACAGGACGTAGGCTTGGAGGCCGAACCTAGATAAATCTGCTGAGTAACATATTTCTAACCTTAAACTCCTTTATATATTTATTGCTTGCTTAAACAAAAAAACTGACCAAGTAAAGAGGTCAAGCTGAGTTGTGCACATTGAATATCTGAGCTCAGGAATAGACTCTTAGTGCTATCTCCTGACTCAAGTAAAGAAACTGACCTAGTCACTAGTTGACTAAGCCAGTATCTTGCTATTCTCTCAGCGCCGATGTTAAAACCTTTTTCTCACGAAAAAGAAGTCTGCCCTAACTTAAAATTTTTAAATAGTTCCTAACCCCCCCTTGGAACTATACGTGTAACGTTATAAGGGACCAACAAGAACCGCCTCTATAAATAAGATTTTCCAATTGTAAATTAGACATCTTTCATTATTGTAAATTTACCTTAGCCTTCACCCTTGAAGATTCCTTTCCACCTCCTCCATCTCCTTCAACCTCCATTGAAGCACCTTCGAAGCTCCGCTCACCGAGGAATATTCAAGGTCCGTCCTTAAGACCTAGGAAGCCGGCTGCAGAGTAGACAGGTTCCCTAAAAGGGATTTTCGTAAGGACTCATATCCATTGTCATGCATAGACATGCTCATTGGTTCTACAAAAGGTTTCACCATCTATTCAATTCTGGATGCAGCAGCTGGATACCATCAAATCCTAATGAATCCTGATGATCTATTGAACACATGTTTCCGAACAGAAGAAGGAACTTATGGGTATAATGTTATGCCTTTCGGTCTAAAAAATGTTGGAGCAACTTACCATCGGCTAGTAAATAAAATCTTCGAGAATGTCAATGGTGATAAAATCGAGATTTATATTGATGACATGATAGTCAAAAGTCGATCGGTGGAGGAGCAACTTACCAGTAACTGGTAAATATATTTTTGGGGATTCCTAATTATCTAATAACACAATTAGAAAAAACTTGAATTTGTAATCCACCGAATCCGAATTAGCACGGACAGATAATTCCTATTTTAAATTTAGTATTTGGATAGGGTTATTTGATCAAGTTCGGGGCATGAGTAATCCATTGGCATTTTTTTTATCTAGAGTTATTTTTGTAATTTTTTTAACATAATTTACATGTTGGAAATTATTATAAATATTTATGTAGACTAAAAAGAGAAGAAAAGGGGCGTATCAAAGTTACCGGAGATAATGGGTGGAAGATGGAAGTTACAGGTTATAGGTAGTTTTTGTGAAGTGCGTGAGGTAGAAATAACACATTCATTTTTTAGAAACTCTTAGAAAGCAGTTACTTCGACACGTTATAAAATCCCAAGCAATCCATCAATTAAACAAATCAATCAAATAAAACTCAAAATTCTCAACCCAACGACTGATCTAAACAATCTTCCAATTTAATTTATCTTTTAAGTCTTCTTAACATCGATTTAAGCTTTATCTTAGCGCTTATTTATATTTTTTTGTTTGTAAGTCATTTACTTTTCAAAATCAATCAAAGTTTTTTTACATATTTTCAATATAATTTTTTTCAATATTATGTTCATATATTATTTCATTTAATTAATTCTCTTTAATTGCAAGACTAGTTACGAACTTAATTATTTCGTTCCTTTGAAATTCTCAATCCTCCAATCATAATTTACTTGTTAATACTGATGGTGCTAAGGGAACCCAGGCTCAGCATCTATCGGGGATGAGCATCGATACTGGAGATGTGGATTTATGGTTAATCTCGGCGTTTGTACGGATGTATTAGCCGAGCTCCGGGGTCTCTACTTTGGGCTTAAAATGGCTTGGGATAGAGGTTACATAAGGGTCCAAGTGAAGCTTGATTCACAGACTGTTCTGGAGATGATACATGAGAAGACTGGCAGGCACCACCGATTAGCATGGCTATTGACGAGATGCCAGGAGTATATGAGTCAAGATTGGGAGCTAAGTCTCATTCATACATTTTGTGAATGTAATCATGCTGCTGACTGGATGACGAACTTCGCAGGGTCATTTCGTTTGGGTCATCACGAGTGTGATGCATCTCCTGTAAGCCTCCAGACTATTCTTTGTGAGGATCAGCTTAGCTGATACTCATATAGGATAGATCGTTAATTCGTTTTCATTTCTTTATTTTGTTTGGTTTCATCCTCCTCCAATTAAAAAAAAATTTACTTTTCCAAACTGTGAATTTAGGTTATAAGTTTGTAATGTAAAACAAAATAAGAAGTCAAACAAAAAAAATAGTAGTGGAAAAAAGATCAAGATGTTAAAATTACAAAATCAGTAATTGGGTTTCAGTGGCAGTCCTAATTCCTCATTTATCCTTCTTTCAAATTCCAACGGTAACATTAGAATTGGCTGCCTTATCTTGCTCTCAACCTCACCAAATTTCATCTCGCCTTCATCACCACCGTTCTTTTCATCAACGACTCAGATATCAACAGCTCATTAACCATTGTAACAAACTGTACCTTTGTGGTACCATTTAGTTTTCCTTTTTTGTCTTTAGGCACAGCTGTATTTCTTTTCTTTTCCTCCAAACAATTCTCAAAGATTGTAGTGCTATAAATGATTGTAATCTTTCCTTAAACAGTAATGAGAATTTCCATTCCATTCAATATAGATTCCAATCATTACCTCATCACTTTCATGATGGTATCAGAGCAAAATTGCTCCGTTTAATCAAACACTCTGAATTTTTTTTACTCTGTTTCTTTGAGCTTTGTTCTCTGCAACAATGGCAGCTCCCCCAATCATTCCTTCAAGTAGCCCATACCATCTTCCCCCAACTGAAACACCTACTTTATCACTGGTTTCACAGCCTCTCACCGGGTTGAACTACCACCGGGTTGAACTACCACCAATGGTCTAGAGGTGTCAAGGTTGCTCTCATCTCCAAAAACAAATTTTTCATTTGTTGACGGATCTATCACTGCACCTGTAGAAGGAGACAACATGTACAACCAGTGGGAGCGGGTTAACAATATGGTCATGTCTTGGCTTACTCATGCCATCTCTCCTTCCATTGCTAGAAGCATCCTGTGGATCGAAAAGGCATATCTGGCCTGGAATGACTTGAAAGAAAGGTATTCTCAGACTGATTCACTGAGAATCCTAGAGCTGCGAAGAGAGATTCATAGTTTTAAACAAGGAAACAATAATGTTTCAGAATAATACACAAATCTGAAAATTTTGTATGATGAGTTATTAAACTTGAGGCATATGCCTACATGTACCTGCAGGCCAGCTTGCTGTTGCCATGGATAGACATGCTCATTGGTTCTACAAAAGGTTTCACCATCTATTCAATTCTGGATGCAGCAGCTGGATACCATCAAATCCTAATGAATCCTGATGATCTTTTGAACACATGTTTCCGAACAGAAGAAGGAACTTATGGGTATAACGTTATGCCTTTCGGTCTAAAAAATGTTGGAGCAACTTACCATCAGCTAGTAAATAAAATCTTCGAGAATGTCAATGGTGATAAAATCGAGATTTATGTTAATGACATGATAGTCAAAAGTCGACCGGTGGAGGAGCAACTTACAGTAACTGGTAAATATATTTTTGGGGATTCCTAATTATCTAATAACACAATTAGAAAAAACTTGAATTTGTAATCCACCGAATCCGAATTAGCACGGACAGATAATTACTATTTTAAATTTAGTATTTTGATAGGGTTATTTGATCAAGTTCGGGGCATGAGTAATCCATTGGCATTTTTTTTATCCAGAGTTATTTTTGTAATTTTTTTAACATAATTTACATGTTGGAAATTATTATAATTATTTATGTAGACTAAAAAGAAAAGAAAAGGGGCGTATCAAAGTTACCGGAGATAATGGGTGGAAGATGGAAGTTACAGGTTATAGGTAGTTTTTGTGAAGTGCGTGAGGTAGAAATAACACGTTCATTTTTTTAGAAACTCTTAGAAAGCAGTTACTTCGACACGTTATAAAATCCCAAGCAATCCATCAATTAAACAAATCAATCAAATAAAACTCAAAATTCTCAACCTAACGACTGATCTAAACAATCTTCTAATTTAATTTATCTTTTAAGTCTTCTTAACATCGATTTAAACTTTATCTTAGTGCTTATTTATATATTTTTTTTTGTAAGTCATTTACTTTTCAAAATCAATCAAAGTTTTTTTTTACATATTTAAAATATAATTTTTTTCAATATTATGTTCATATATTATTTCATTTAATTAAGGGTAATTAATTTATTAGTCCTTATATTTTGACAAAACACACTGTTTAGTCCCTGTATTTTCAAAAACACATGATAAAGTCCATAACCTTTTCCTCGATGAACTGTTTAGTCCCTAATGTTTTTCTCAGTGAACTATTTCGTCCCTGCCGTCAGACTCTCATGAAAATTTTGTTAGTCAATTTGGATTTGTGTTATTCTTTTCCTTTATTTTCCTTTCCTTTAAACTCTAATGCATCTGAAATCAACTTTGAGTGTTCTTCTTCTTGATTTTCTTCTTAATCGTTCAAATTCGTAAGCATTGGGTCTGTTCTTTTTCTTGTTCTCCATACAAACGACTTCTTTTTCTAAATTGGATTTCCTCTTCTAAAGTTTGAGGGTAAATAGTAAAGGATAATTTAGTCATTTCCAAAGTCATAAACGTTAAAAAATCTAACAAACAGACAGAAGGACTAAACAGTTCACTGAGAAAAAGGTTAGGGACCTTACCATGTGTTTTTGAAAATACAAGGACTAAACAGTGTGTTTTGTCAAAATATAGGGACTAATAAATTAATTACCCTTTAATTAATTCTCTTTAATTGCAAGACTAGTTACGAACTTAATTATTTCGTTCCTTTGAAATTCTCAATCCTCCAATCATAATTTACTTGTTAATACTGATGGTGCCAAGGGAACCCAGGCTCAACATCTGTCGGGGATGAGCATGGACGCTGGAGATGTGGATTTATGGTTAATCTCAGCGTTTGTACGGCTATATTAGCTGAGCTCCGGGGTCTCTACTTCGGGCTTAAAATAGCTTTGGATAGAGGTTATATAAGGGTCCAAGTGGAGCTTGATTCACATACTGTTCTGGAGATGATACATGAGGAGACTGGCAGGAACCACCGATTAGCATGGCCATTGATGAGATGCCAGGAGTACATGAGTCAAGATTGGGAGCTGAGTCTCATTCATACGTTTCGCGAATGTAATCAGGCTGCTGACCGAATGATGAACTTCGCAGGGTCATTTCGTTTGGGTCATCACAGGTGTGATGCGTCTCCTATAGGCCTCCAAACTATTTTTTGCGAGGATCGGCTTAACTGATACTCACATAGAATAGATCGTTAATTCGTTTTCATTTTTTTGTTTTGTTTGGTTTCACCCTCCCCCAATTAAAAAAAATTTACTTTTCCAAACTGTGAATTTAGGTTATAAGTTTGTAATGTAAAACAAAATAAGAAGTCAAACAAAAAAATAGTAGTGGAAAAAAGATCAAGATATAAGTATAAAATATAAGCGTTGACATTTATTAATTTGATAAAGATTCTCCAAAACATGTACATTTGAATTTTGTTGTTGAAGAAGATGAATCATGCTGTGTATATATATATAAAATCCTTGGCATATTCTGAGAAGTCCACATCATATCACATGGACTGTCCTTATGGTACGGTTTATCAGATATCAGCATTTCAACCACCTTTACCGGCTCTCTATTTTAATTATTTATTTTCTTCTATTTTTGTTTTTAATAAGTTTTGCAGACTAATCAATAAAAAAATTTATCATATGTTATACATAATTAATTGATGTGCATTGATTTTTTTTTTGTTAGATGTGATTAGAAAAAAAAAAAAAGAATGCATAAAATATATGAACAATAAAAACTATAAATTAAATAACAAAGTTAGATAAATCTGAGACATGTATTAGCAGTTTTCGTAAGACAGATTTCGTCTATATTGAAGATCGTCTCCGATGATATAATAGATTACGCAAGCAAAATCTTACATATGTAGATTCATTACCATTGGAGCAGGAAAATAAGAACAACATGAACAAACAGAGAGCAGAAAAACTTTTAGAGAATTTTTTTCAACAACCTTTTCACATGCATCTTAATGAGCAAGTGAATTTGCTCATTCACCGTTAGATATAGACTTATTAAATCTAAGCCTCAGGATGTTTTGAATCTCCACTTTAGGATTCTGATAAGTCTAGATCTAACGGTGATGGAGCAAATTCTACATGCTCATTAAGGTGCCTGTGATCAAGACTGTTCTATATAAATATAACTCGAAAGGATACGACTGTTCATGGACAGACATGAATGTTCACGAACGAACATGACTATTCATGAAAGAAAGTGTTTTTTAGTATTTAAATTAATTATGTAATTTTATTCAATTTTTTCCAACAGTTTTTAAGGGTCCTTTCGATGCTAATATAAGATAGAAAAAAAGAGAGTCAAGAATGGGGAACCACATTCCAATGTTTAAGAGAATCATTTTGTATGCTCTAAGCTTGAGTTCGTGTGACAATTGTTCAATAGTGGAGAACCGCTATCAACCTGAAACAATGTACCGATCGTGACTGTGGTCATGTGAATCAAAGCGTAAGACCTGAATAAAATATTAATTATGTACAATATTATTTTATTTAGGATAATCTGTTTGTTATTAGTTGTTCTGTTGTTGATATTATTAATTGATTTTTTTCCATAAAAGCAGCTCGAAATTTTATAAAACACTTTTTATTTTTTTATTTAAAATCAAAATTAAAATGCAAAAACAGTACCGTAATTTTCAGCATTGCCAGAATATATATAAGGGCAAAGTATGAAAAAAATGCTCGTGGTTTGCTTTATTTGCAAATAGAGGTCTGTGGTTTAAAAGTTGGCTTAATAGGCACCCAGCCCCCTAAACTTGTAACTTTTTTTACCTGGCCCCTCAACTTAGGGGACAACCTTTCAACCCACTCAACTCTCCAAAAACATCACATACATCCCCTTATATCCCTATGTTCGGTGAAAATATTGACCCGTGTAGAAAACGTGCTTGACTGTTGACCACACCAATGTCACGTGTCACTTTTTTATTAAAATTTTTCATTCTGGCATAAGAATTCTGATCGAAATCCATCTCTGGTAGTTGCTCGCAGAGCACAAATGGGCTTGCTCGCCGAGCAGGGGTCTCAATGAAAAAATTTAATAAAAAATGACACGTGACATTGGTGTGGTCAACAGTCAAGCGCGTTTTCTACACGGATCAATATTTTGACCGAACATAGGTGTGTAAGGGGGTGTATGTGATGTTTTTGGAGAGTTGAGGGGGTTGAGAGGTTGTCCCCTAAGTTGAAAGGGCCAGGTGAAAAAAAGTTACAAGTTTAGGGGGTTGAGTGCCTATTAAGCCTTAAAAGTTTGCAAATAGAGGTATGTGGTATGCTTTTTTTACAAAACAAAGTATTTAAAATTAAACTTTTAAGTAATTGATGACAATAAAAGCATTTTTTTTTAATTTTTTTCAATTATATTTATATATTGACAAAACACAGATCCCAAAATCAAATTTAAACGGTGTAAAATGAATTTAAATATCAATTTAGTTCATAAACTGGCAGATTAGTAAAAAGCGTAAAATTCCACCATATTATTTATTGATTCCATTTAGGAAGTTATATTTTTCGAGGGTTATGTTTTGCTGATATGTAAGAATAATTTTTTTAAGATAAAAATGTCTTTAGTTGCAATCAAAACTTAACTGTGTAATTATAATATTTTGTTTTGTAAATAAAACATACCATAGACCTTCATCTGTAAACGTTTAAACCACATATCTCTATTTGTAAAGTGGGCAAATCACATACATTTTTTGCGTACTTTTCCCTATATAATCTATATATAATATAAAACAGTAACGATGGAACTGATGTGTCACTTCCTCCTTTTTTTAGTGATAAAAAATTTAATATATTAAATTTAATTTTATTATGTATATTTATCTATAAAAAGATTATTTTATCTCATATATCTAAAAGTACTACAGAATTTAAATTAATCCCTAAAATCTCTCTAATTCTCTACATATCTATATATAATATAAAACAGTAACGATGGAACTGAGGTGTCACTTCCTCCTTTTTTACTGATAAAAAATATAATATAATATATAATATATTAGTTTTTATTTTATTATTATATTTATCTATAAAAATATTATTTAAAGTAAATGTGAAAATCAAATAATAATATTTAATTTATATAACACATTTATGTCATTAATTATAATTATTAGATTGTATTTTTATTAATATTTATATATTAAGATGAATCCGTGCATCGCACGGGCTAAAAACTAATTTGTCAGCTATAACCAAATACACTAACCATTTTTTGAATTTTAAATAATATTTTATTTATTACATCATTAGTTTTATTTCCTTTGATTTTCATCCGTCCATTTTACATTAGTTGTTTTTTTTTTCTTTTGACAACTTTACATTAGTTTTATTATTGTCAAAAGGAAAATACTAATATATCATGTGAAAAGTTCAAGTGTCACTACAACAAATATCTAATATTGTGATAAAAATTCGACTGACAAAATAATTTTTGTCACAATTAATGTACTTATTGTGACAAAAAAATAATTAGTAAAAAAATATGAAAATTCCAAACAAAATTATGACAAAATAATGTTTCGTCCAAATATTTATCACAATAAAGCACCAGTCAATCAATATTATGACAAAAAAAATTGTCACACATTTTTGTCATGAATACATAAGGTTGTGACAAAAATTCATACGTAAAAATAATTTTTTTTATCACAACTAATGTATTTATTGTGATAAAATAATAATTAGTAAGAAAAGGTAAAAAACCCAAAAGAAATCGTGAGAAAAAAATATTTTGTCGAAATATTTATCACAAGAAAGTAGAACTTAATACGTATTATGATAAAAACAAATTGCCACATCATTTTTATCATAAATATATAAAGATGTAACGAAACATTCATACGATAAAATAATTGTTTTCGCAATTAATGTACTTATTATGACAAAATTACAATTAGTAAAAAAATAAAAAAATAAAACCAAATTATGACAGTAATATTTATCAAATTAGACTAATCTATTGTTTCGGAAATCAATTTACAAACTTTCATATTTATTTGGGGATTAGAATGTGTCAGAGATTAATATAAGATATACGATTAAGCCTTAATCATCTTGAGCTTTTAGTTTAAACGGTTCCATGACATGGTATTAGAGTTGCTTGTACCAAACGGTCGAGGGTTCGAGTCCTGGCAACCTCATAAATTTGTAGAATTAAAAACACATGGCGGGTTGGGCCTGTGTTTTACACGCTGCAAGCCCAATGTGCATTTGCGTATGGGGGTGTGTATGTAACATTTTTCTTACTACATTATGTAGTCACAATAAATCATATTTCACGGTTATTTAAATTTTGTCATAATAACTAGATTAATGACAAATTATAGTTGTAACAATAATTAAAAACTAATTATGAGGTAATACAATTTTGTCACTAAAAACTTATTAAGACGGGCTTATTGTGACTAAGATGGTGACAAAACACTTTGTAACAAGAAGTTTCTTATGACAAAAATATAACTTATTTTGACAAATTAAATTGTCGCAACAAGCTTGAATTCTTGTAGTGTGTCTCTAAAGTAAGGATTTTTTTTTCAAAGGAAATGATTTTTTTCATTTATAATCATTAATATTTTTATCCAATAAAGAAACAAAAGGATAAATTTATGACAATAAAGTAAATTTATATCAATAAAATTACTATATAGTCAGATCCGAGATCTCAACAATCGAAAAGCTACCATAGTTCTCGCATCAACAATACCTCATAAAATATCTAACATATCTCATAAAATATCTAACATATGTCTCTATGTAGAAATGTAAAATAAAAATAAAAATGAATTCGATCAATTTACTATATGGGATATCTTGAAAAATTATTATTTTTTTAATTGTCAGATGGCGACACATATTAAACATACTGTGCGATATTATTGACATGATAATCATGTTAACTTTCTACTAATATAGATCATCGTATCTGACCCTAGTGACTTTATTCACACAAATTTACCATTTTAATACTTTATTAAGTTAAAAACTACTTTAGTAACTATTGGTATACAAAACCATATTTTAATGACCATAGAAACTTTTTTAACCTAATATAGCATATAGTTTTACATTGAAGCATCTTTTACGAAATATTTTTCTATCCATAGTGTTTAAAAAATGAAAATAAACAGTTATTTTTTACAGTAAAAAATATATATTTCATGTGTGAGGATTTTTTCCTTTTTGTTGAGAGTCTAAAGTTTTTTCTCTTCTCTCTTGAGAGCTGCCGGCCATTTTCTTAGTGCCGTCACGTGCAATGATCTTTCTTTAGTCGTGCATTCACTCCATGATAATGAAGAAGAAGAGATCATCCTTGAGAACCTTGGTGTGGATGCGAGAGCTAAATTCGTTGAACTGAGCCTTATATAGGGAGAGTTCTCAATGACAATCCTATTAATTTTGCCAATATGAAGAGGAGACTTGCAATCTTGTGGCATCCCGTGAAAAGCATCTTATAAAGGAGCTGAAGAATCAATAGTTTTTACTATAATTTTTAATGAAGAGGATTTACGCAAGTCCTTTGATATGAGACCATGGTTTTTTAGAACGGAATGTTAGTGTTGCAATGCCTCCATTGTGGCGATGTTCCTCTCTAGTTCCCCTTTTTCATGTTCGAATTTGGGTCTGCATCTATGAGCTACATGTGGGTTAAAAAAACACGTGTTGTGGAATATGATACCTTAATCAGTGCTGGAGTCTAGAACTCGTATATGAGAATTTGAGCTAAAATTTATGTGAGAATCCCTCTAAAATGCTGGAAGAAGATCGAAGTCAGTTCATGTGGTTCAAAGTACATATAGTCTAAATCAAATTCAAATCCATCAACTATAATTATGTTCTCCATGGACGCTTTGGCCATATGTTAAGTGAGTGCACTAGCTTTGGAGGTGTTGACAAAGCCACTCTTACTAAAGAATAGGGGACCCTAGATTAAAGCTACGACAAGATAGAACGCTGGCTCAAAACCTTAAAAGGGTTAATATTGTCATGATTGGTGCGATATTATATGCTAGCTTTTTACCAAAAGGAAAGCAACCGGTTGGTGCAAATCTTAAGAAAGATGCAGTGGGCTCATCAACGAAAGATTCGATTAATTTTGTCATGCAAATAAAAAACAATAAAGTTTTGCCCATTTCTAAAATTTCCGATTTGGATGGCCACCCAACGGACACTACAGAAATAGAAAGTGAAGATTTAGCTCTACTTAAAAAAAGAAAAAGAAAGCGTCTAGACTCATCTCATGCTCCCCAACCCAATAAATATGTGATTAATTAATGACAATATATAACAAGTCTCATTCATTGTGACCGATTCCAGTGAGATTAATATATCAGTTGGGCTCTCAAATAAGCCCCATGTGGAGGATTGATAGGCATTAGTTGGAACTGTTGTGGCCTTGGCAACCCATTATATTCCTTCAGCAAAATGATATTTAAATCCACTAGGCATGCGCTGATTCATGATTTTTGCACTAAGAGGAGTATCCATATCGTTGACTTCAGAAATTCGTGAGTCCATTTCTGCATCCACCATTGCATGATAAAGCTCCTTCTGGATGATATTGTATACACCATCCTTGAGGGAAGTTTCTCCACTAACCTTTGGTTTTGGATCAAACCTAGGATTCCTTCATTATGTGGATCTTAACCTCAAATGTTTGTGACGACTTACCTCATATCTCTGCAGTAGAGATTCAGTGGAATCATGATGACCGCCTCTACGTCTCTTCGGAGATCTTGAGTTTTCTAATCGATGAGGTTGTTTAGGAGGTGTTGGTGAATGGTGATGCATTCGGTGCATAAGACTGATAGTCCTTTCTTTTGATCGACCTTTGTCCATTCCATGTTGATATTCCTTCGATGCATTTCTTTTTCGGGGACAAGTTCGGATGATATGATGTCCGGTAGAACATGCCATATAGTCGTGTCTATCATCATGTCTACCCGCCTCATTGCCTCCTTTAGTTCAACTAGCATTACATCCATTTACATATTGTGTTCTACTATCAAGATCTCCATAGATTCCTAAACGGAGCCCATATTGTATATGAGGTTTTCCATAATCTCGTCCATGAACCTATGTTGCTCATGATCTAGAGATTCTAAGCAGGCTTCAATTTTCTAATATAATACTGGAGTGATATGCAATGCCTCCAACAAGTTGTCATTAGCATCAACGAGGCCACGATTTCTAGTATGAGTGGCTGAAGTACTTGGAATATATGGAACTGATTGAATGACATGTTGAAGCACAAAACTATTCATCTGAGTCATATCGCAAGTTCCACACTCACTGCACCACTTGATGTCTCTCAATCTACAATGTAGGCTTGATAGGCTGAATAAGATTCACTTGAGAAGGACTCAACAAAATGTTAGAGAGGGGTCAATGTACGACGTCCCTACTCTGATACTTAAGTTAGTGATGTTACTGAAAGTGAAGTAAGAATGACTTAGAAAGCAGAGTGAAGTCGGAATGATTGTGTATCTTATGCTTTTTTGGGAATGACTGTTGATAACAACCCAAATTATTCTTGAATAAGGAATAAGGAAAAATTAATAGAAATAATGGCAAACCATTATTCCTTCTAAAAGAGATATTTATACATGATTAATGTGAATTAATGATAATTAATGCAAGATTAATGTAGGGGTGAATATGCAAATAATGAGAAAAAGGAAGGTGTCACACCCGACCCCAAACGGCATCGGGTATGAAGGAAAAACAAGATAACGAACTTATAAGTCTAGAAGGCGAACTGATTTTTCTAACAGATAAAATTTTATTCAGACTACCTAAAGTTTTATTTAATTATTTGGCTTGGACTTGATAATTCTATCAAGATTCCTACGTATCCCGAACGTTTTTTAATCTTTAAACCGGGAATCAAAGCCACGTAGTTCTACCTATTTTAGGTAGTTCTCTTCACTTAGGTAGTTCTCTTAACTTATGAACTCATTTTAACTTATTGACACGTTGATTGACTCACTGATAACTTAATTATATGTTTCACTTTATTACTATATACTTTAATATATATATATATATATATATAAATCGTTTTTATCAAAACGAATCAAATCAAACAACATTTATCAAAACGAATCAAATCAAACAACGTTTTATCAAAACGAATCAAATCGAACAACGTTTCATCAAAACGAATCAAATCGAACAACGTTTCATCAAACCAATTCGTAAACAAATAAACGCTTTAGCAAACCAACTCGTAATCAAATAGATTACTTTAACAAACCAACTCGTATTCAATCAAACGTAAAACAAATCAAACGTAAAATTTGTGTGTCCATCCTCGAATTCCACCCGTGTAGCTTATCATAACATCAATCATATCAATAATCGAGATATCTCATCTATATCTCGCCTTGCCTAATGTTAGGACTACTAGCCGTGCACTCTGGCCATACCGCCCTTAGGTATGGTCTTACAACTTACATCTCCTACCCCGGGCAATCCTAGATGGACAAAACCATTTTATCCTTCTTTCAAAATATCACAATATAAAATTCATTTTGGACTTCAATCCAAATCACATAAATAATAACAATAACAACCGCAACGGTTTTCTCAATCCGATTCTCAATCCAATTTTCAAATAAATACACAAGTATAAAACTATACTTCAATTTAATCATTTTACAATTAAAATCAAAAGTAAATAATTTATATCATATATTTTCATAAAAATCATAAATAGACAATTCATCAATTTCGAGAATTAAAATCACTCAAATATTATATAAATATACTTAAATAAAATTTAAGACAAACACTTTTATTAGACTATTTTTATATATTTTTTATCATACTATTTTTATTTGTCATTGTCACCGAAACAGTTATTTATCACCGGAATAGCTACGTAAAACACTAAACCGGTATAGTTATTTTAGATCGAATATACCGTTAGACGCGTTATATTATCATAAGTCTATTTATATTCCAAACTATTATACTAATTTTATATTCGACTTTATACCGACTCTATTTGATAAATATCAGTATTAATCATTCTCGACAAATTAAGGTTGCTCAAACTATTTTATTATTAACATTTAAAATAATCAAAACATTCTTATTGGATTATTTTCGGTCGTTGAGATATTAATTTTAAACCGACTTAGTTGTTTCTGGACTCATTATACCTTTAAACTCGTAACACTGCTAAGAGTATTAATACCGAATTTCACGTTATTAAATCTAAACGACAACTAATCTAAAATTTATATTTTTATTAGTAATTGATAGACGCTAAATCATTAATCGTAAATTTATTAAAATTCGACAAAACTATCGAAACCAAACTTACTTAAAACCATACCTATAATATTTTAAAAATAATTTGAATATAAAATTTCGTTACCGAAATGTCGTCGTCGGTCACCGAAAATTCGTCGGTGTGATCCGTTGATAGCTCCCAATCTCTGTAAGACAATAAAATCTATATGGAAAACATTTAAACTTCTATTTTTCTTTTATATTCTAAAACTTTATATATATATATATATATATATATATATATATATATATATATATATATATATATATATATATAATTGATGAGATAACCTTACACTTATAAGAATAAATTATTTCTTTCCCTTTTTTTTAAATTATAAAATTAAAAATGAAATCTCCATTTGATTTTATACCAAACTCATTTGATAAAACCATTTTTATCATAAGTAAATGTAAATATATATGTTTTTCTTTTAAATCATTTAAGAACATGCTCTTTTTGTTCTTTAGAAATCAAAACTTTTCAATAAAATCCATTTTCTTCCCCATTTCACCAATTTATAAAAATTAGTGCTTTGTAAACAAGGTGTCATTTATACATCTTCAACTTACCATATTATTGACAAGTGTTTTCAAGGTGTCATTTATCTATGTATAAGTTAGATTAATGATTGATAAGTGTTTTTTTACACTTTAAATATCCAACAAATGTTTTACCATTTCATAATCACATGCCACATTTTTAGCATTTTTGTTTTTTTAGAAAATTATCATATAAACTAATATATCATTTGATTGAAGAATAACCAAATCACATACGTGGTGTACAACCTTTATCTCAAATCACACTTTGGTGTACAACTAAAATTTTGTCGCACTAAACCGTACGAACTTCAGGTGACCTCACACTAAAGTGTACAGTCGGTTTTTGTGACCGGTCAACGCTGGTCAACTATGCCACGTCAGCATTTTTCATTGTAGAATTAAAAAAAGTGGGACCCACTCTCTAGGGAATGACTAATATAACCTTATTCTTTATAAATTTACTAAAATACCCTCATCTTATTCCTTCAACCCCTTTCTCCCATTTCTCTCTCTACATCTTCTCTCTTACTCCTCTCTCTACCATTTCTCTCTCAACTTCTTCAATCCTCTCTCTACCATTAAGAATTAGAATAATAAAAAAAAATCAGATTTCTCTCCCTCTCAACCCTTATGAATATTTGCTTCTAATAGATCAAATCATGATCATCAATAATGAAGGGCAAAAACTGTAGTTGGAAAATCAGGAACCTCCCATACAAAATTGGACACTTTTTATACCATTATATACCATTATAGTAAATGAATTGTATTCAACAGACAAAACAAAAGACCCACCCACTACAAACTTAAGGAATCACCAGCCATCTATAGTCACCGATTTCCACGCAGTGTCGCCGCCGACCTTCAACTATTCATCAGTGCCGGTCATCGCTTCACACCATTCCGACTTGTCTAACCCAGCTTCCGGTGACTGAAACTGTAACTCAGCGATGAAGAAATTTTCTGGATTTTCAACAGCCATGTTTGTGCTCCTATAAATTTCATATTGATGGTCCCGATAGATGATTGATTGCTGAAAACCCCATCTTCAATTCCCCAGTCCGAAACTATCATCTTCAAATACTGATGAATAGTCCGAGATCGGCGGCCGTAGATCTCCCATTATTCTCTCCTCCGTTTGTGTTATTTATTTCGTAAATTAATTTATTTTCTGCAAATGAATACAATAGTATATTTTTTATTATTCTAATTCTTAATGATAGAGAGATGGTTGAAGAAGTTGAGAGAGAAATAGTAGAGAGAGGAGTGAGAGAGAAGATGGAGAGAGAGAAATGTGAGAGAGGAGTTGAAGAAAGAAGATAAGGGTATTTTAGTAAATTTATAAAGAATAAGGTTATATTAGTCATTCCATAAAGAGTGGGTCCCACTTTTTTTAATTCTATAATGAAAAATGCTGACGTGGCATAGTTGACCAGCGTTGACCGGTCACAAAAACCGGTTGTACACTTTAGTGGGAGGTCACCTGAAGTTCGTACGGTTTAGTGTGACAAAATTTTGGTTGTACACCAAAATGTGATTTGGGATAAAGGTTGTACACCACGTATGTAATTTACCCGTTTTTATTATATTCATGATTGGAATAAAAAAAATATTGAGTTTGATCCTTTTGATTTATAATTTTTTTATAAAACTTATCTAATACTTTTAATTTACACTTAAAAACATTAAGTTAAACCCGATAAATTAAATCTGATAGTATATTAAAATTCGTAATTAATTAACACTGTAAAAATTATATTATAATTTATATCAAAGATTAGAATTTTAGACACGGATGTTACAAAAGGAGTCTCTAGCATTATGCTACGCCACGTGGACCATGACGAGACACGCCATAACAAGATACGCCCGATGAGAACGAGTAATGGAGACTCGCCATTGTTCTCAAGGAGAGCGTACATACGCCTTGACGGATCTAAGAATACCAAAAGGCGCCTTTATTACCATCCATGAATGGGAATAAATATAATTAAATGGCAATTAATAGCCATTAAAGGGGAATAAAGACTTGACTGTTCGAATACCTCAACTCTGAGGGTTTCAATGCTAAATGCTGAGATTAATGGAGAATTGATAACAATTAAAGATAAGTAATGACATGACTGTTCATCTATATCTCCATAACATCCAAATATCATACATGGGGAAAAAGGATAATTAGACAAAGAATGAAGGATCCGCCATCAATACTCTTATGGATAAGGATCCATTGACGAATCTCCAGATGGCGTATAAAGCAAGACTCATAGGTGGCGGATCTATGGATTCCTCAACACGCCTCAAAGGGTCAAACGCCTTGGGAGACCCACCGTCAAACATCGATACACCCAACGGCCAAGCCGATTCCCAATAAAGGCAATTAATAACCCATTAATGAGGCATTAATGGAGAATTTCTAGTTACCAAGAGTTACAACTACATGAGTATAAATAGCTTGCATCCCAAGCTATTGAGGTACACTTACTGATTCTCTACTTTTGTGCTTACAGTTTATTCTCAGAAATATTACGGACTTTGGCATTGGAGTGTCCCCGGCCGATCCCAACGGCGCCTCACAGGGAAGTTCTCTAATCAAGAATCTTTTCACAAGATATCAATTTGTGCGGTAAAGGTGGATCTCTAACAAACAGAAGATCACAAAATCTTGATTGTATAGAGTTTCACAATGAACAAAACAATGGAGTCAATGGAATAGAAATCACAATCTCAAACCTTGGCTCAATCGGTACAACAAATCTATCCAACGATAGGGTTCTCTATAGATTGGTGGGAAAGAGTTTTCTACATTAAAGTGCTATGAATATCGATACATGTTATTATGATAGATAGGGCGACCCGGTGCATTACGCGTCCCCGCTAAGCGAGGGTCCGGGGAGGGGTCCCACCACAAGGGTGTACTGGGGGCAAGCCTTTCCTTGCCAATTTTTTTGGCAAGAGGCCGCTCCTAAGACTCGAACCTGTGACCTTCGGTCACACGACAACAACGTTTTTACCATTGCGCCAAGGCTCGCCCTCTAGGTTAGCATTAAGATATTAACAAAAAATTATGAGGTGCTATATTGATGTCCTGGTGAACTGTTCAATTCTCAAATTTTTTAACCATATAGAGCCTAGAGAAGCAGGAATTTGTGAGATGATAAAATGCAAAAGAACACATAACTTCCATTGAGAAATAATGGATAAGAATACGAGACAGAGTTACATTCCGCCTCATTCAAAGAACAAAAATCAATTTAATTCAGTGGGATTACCATCATAAAGTTGATACTATAGCATACTTCATGCATTTACCAAAATTCACTTGCTATATAACTAACAGGGAAATAGTCTAGAGTACGAGAAGCAACTGCCTTTTTACACATGTTATTATGATAAATCTAATAAATTGTGAAAGATAAAGTCATAGAGATAGATCTTTCATTAAATCTTGCATGCTTAATAGGCCTCATATTTTTATGCATGACAAGTGTAATAAGCTATTATCATTGAATTAGTACAAGATGCATGTATAAGATCTGTAATCTTAGAATTTTATAAAAAATTCATCCATTCAAGGTGATTTTATCACTTAATATTAAGATATCATAAAAGGCTCGTGTAATTACAGATGATTTAGGTCTGATCATTCTTTTGGATGAACATGCATATAACTATTAGAAGAAATTACAAAAAAATCATATTTGGTTTCTCTTGTACAATTCACCATCTATGTATGGCTTTTCTCATATATAGTACTTTTAATATAAGAAATTCATATTTTTGAATATTGTTTTGTCAAACAGTTATTTCATTCCCTTTTTTACAAGGATGTGTTTATTCATATAAAAACTGTTTATTTGACATTGTTAGAATTTCTGTTACCAATATAAGAGACTTGAAAATATTGAGTCTTTTTGTGATTATCCTGTAACTGTCCCTAATTATTAAGGTCATTATGGGTAGATGAATTACCAAATTGGGTAAAGAAAACTCTCAAATCCTGAGCTAACTATAAAATAGTGCAAGTGCCAGTTTCGAATCAGAACATTAATTTATGCAAAGTTCTTAGGATATAAATGAGAGTTTCTTAGAGATTGTTTGGATGATGGTATATGAAGGTACGTGAGGATGAATTTTGGGTAATTTTTCATACACCCCAAATTGGAGGAGAATCATGTTCATTCTAGAATCAGGGACCAACATGAAGGAATTACTAAATTGATTCCAAGATGAACTAAGAATTCCATAAAGAGACATTGCATCGTACATGATATTTGCCAACAAAGGTCAATGCAAATAGTCTTTCACTATGAAGTCAGTTCCATGGATCAAGCCATTGATCCCCAAGGTAAGTGAATATAACTTTTATGCCTTACCACAATCTTTTAATAATGGACAGGATATGCCCACTTCTGGAGTTCTTTATGTACTAACCCACAAGCATAAGGGAATCGCTAATATTGCAACCAGCGCCTAACACTGGCATGAAAAGTAAAGCTCAATCCAGAGAGGTGTACATTCAGAGTCACTTTAGAAAAATTCCTTGACTACGTCATTAGCCAAAAAGGAGTTAGAGCAAATCCATATAAAGTAAAAGCCCTACGAGGCAAATGGCGAAAAGAGCGCCTATATGAAAGCCCCACAAAGGGTGAGAAAGATCCAGAGGTTGAACAAGCGGATCATCATACTAGGAAGATTGTCAACAAGCATTTTAAGGTATAAAACAATTTCTAGGAGAACCGCCCTCAATGAGCAGACCAATCTGAAGAGGAGTCCTGTATTTGTATCTATCTGTCACGGATAAAGCTATGTGCACCATGGTTATTCAAGAAGAAGAAGGTCAACAGTTCCCCATTTATTATGTTAGCAAACTGTTGAAGGATGCGAAGACAAGATATTCGAAGCTAGATAAAATGGCTCCGGCGGTTGTGACAACATCCATCCGCGTCAAACCATAGTTCCAAGCATAACCTCAATATGATCGAGATCAAAATCAAAAGCCGACTTCGCCACCACGATTCAACATTGAACACATGGATGATGAGATTGAAAGGCGAGTGCATGCCACTCTAGATAGATGAGAGAACAATGTAGAAAGGTACGCCCATCCAGTTAACAGGAATTCACCATTCACAGCACGGATCATGTGGTACGAGGTGGACAGAAGGTTTAAAGCTTCCAACTTGCCACAATATAAAGGAGAAGAGGGCAATATAAATGGGACATTACATATCCCGAACCCAAAGGAGGGGAGCATGTAACCGTTGGAAGAAACGCCAAAGCGTACTACAGGTTCCATTGAAGAAATGGCCACCACACTGAAGCTTGCTGGGAGCTGGAAAACTAGATAGATTTGTCCAGAATAACAAATAACAAGACGACAAGCAGAAGACATAGCCCATAAAGAAATTCAAAAGTGTCATTAATGTCATAGCAGATGGACCAGTATATCAGCCACTCGTGAAAAAAGCAAAAATATCCGCCCTGGATAAAACATCCATCAATTGCCCCTTTTGCAGAAACAGGTCCAATAATCCCTCCACATGCAGATGCTCTAGTTATTACTATGGCGGTGGAAGGTTAGGAAATAAAGAGAGTAATGGTAGATACGGGCAGTTCTTGCAATGTCATCACCAGAGGTGCATTCGCCAAACTAAAGGTTGATCTGATCCAAATAGAAACAACCATTGTTGACATCATAGGAGTGACATGTCACACTATCCAGACCAAGGGCCAGGTAACTTTGGAATGCAAGCTTGCGGATGATGATCAAGCATGGATTGGTGATCTGAAGTTCTCTATTATGAATGGACAATTAGCTTATAACATCATTCTTGGGCAGCCGTTCATCTCAGAGGTTGCAGCCCTAATTTCCACCTGCCGTCTGGCAATGTACATTCCCACCAGCAAAGGAGGAATAATGATTAGCGGGAACCAAAAGGTGGCTCAAGAGACCTACTCGGCGTCACTATCGATCCGCCCACAATCCAAAGATGACGAAGGTGAGAAAGATGAACTTATCACTATAGCTTTGGGCGACACGGAAATGTTCCTTATTGCTGATGAAAAGCGGGTGCGGATCTCTAAAGGATTAAAACCTGAGATCAAGGAGGATGTTACGAAAGTTCTCATTGAGTCTGAAAGCGTGTTTGCATGGGAGAATGAGATCCTCACAGGAGTAAGCCCAGATGTGATTACTCATAAGTTAAACATCATTGAGGATGCGGTTCTAGTTGCTCAGAAAAGACGGAACCATGGGCCCAAAAATCAGTATTTTTACGTATTCTTATATGTGCATTAAACTGTTATAGTATCCTATATTTTATAATTTATTCTTTCTTGCCATACTTCTTATATTTATTTGCCTAGTTTTGTTCTATATCTTTCCAAATTCTATAGAAGAAGAAATAGCAAAGCTGAAGAAGGCGGATGTAATCAAAGAGGTGATATACACCCAGTGGCTGGCAAATGAAAAGTCCCACCGGCGGATCGACTTACCTCAAAGATAGGAAAAAGTCGATAGCCGCCAAGGGCAGCTTAATTTCCTCAAACGGAATAAAGCTTTAAACCTTCAAAAAAGGGTTCACATATTGGGGTACGGCTGGCCACCTGCCCTAAACAATCAAACAAATCCTAAACCAGATTCTAGAAAATTACTTGCTAAGATATAATGCATAAGTAAAAATAGTTCTGGAAATAAAAGGGTTCATCTAAGCAATGAAGTCTCGTCTTCAGCAAACCAATGAAGCCTCGTCTTCATCCGAATAATGAAGCCTCGTCTTCATCTAAAATAATGAAGCCTCGTCTTCATCCAAAATAATGAAGCCTCGTCTTCATCCAAAATAATGAAGCCTCGTCTTAATCCAAGTAATGAAGCCTCGTCTTCATCAAAGCAATAAAGTCTCGTCTTCATCCAAGTAATGAAGTCTCGTCTTCACAAATGCAAAGTAAACACACTTTGGAAAATGAGTAAATGCTAAAAAGGCAAGTGCCTAGAGTGTCAAAACCCCTCACAAAATGCGCAAAAGTCCCTAAATGGCTGATCATTCTTACTGATCCCTAAGGGCGGGTCATTCTCCTCAATATGGCAGAACTGAAGAAAAGAAGTCCCTAAGGCGAATCATAATCCTATGCGGTAGGAACAAATGGTCCCATAAAGGGCGGGTTATTCCTTTCTAAAGGAAATATAACTCTCAAGAAGCCCCTAGAGGCTAACAATGGATACAGCTGACCACCTATCCATGAAGAAGAAAAAACCCCTAAAAACGCATCATATCCATATATGATCTCATCTAGGGCGGGTCTACTTTCCTCCAAGATAAAAAAAATAAAACACCCTTTAGACAACCCTGAAGAGCTTTTTATACCTTTAGGGGGGCTTCTGATAACAACCCAAATTATTCTTGAATAAGGAATAAGGGAAAATTAATAGAAATAATGGCAAACCATTATTCCTTCTAAAAGAGATATTTATGCATGATTAATGTGAATTAATGATAATTAATGCAGGATTAATGCAGGGGTGAATATGCAAATAATGAGAAAAAGGATGAAGTCTCTAGCATTATGCCACGCCACGTGGACCATGACGAGACACGCCATAACAAGATACGTCCGATGAGAGCGAGTAATGGAGACTCGCCATTGTTCTCAAGGAGAGCGTACATACGCCTTGACGGATCTAAGAATACCAAAAGGCGCATTTATTACCATCCATGAATGGGAATAAATACAATTAAATGGCAATTAATAGCCATTAAAGGGGAATAAAGACTTGACTGTTCGAATACCTCAACTCTGGGATTAATGGAGAATTGATAGCAATTAAAGATAAGTAATGACATGACTGTTCATCTATATCTCCATAACATCCAAATATCATACATGGGGAAAAAGGATAATTAGACAAAGAATGAATGATCCGCCATCAATACTCTTATGGATAAGGATCCATTGACGAATCTCCAGATGGCGTATAAAGCAAGACTCATAGGTGGCGGATCTATGGATTCCTCAACACGCCTCAAAGGGTCAAACGCCTTGGGAGACCCGCCGTCAAACATCGATACGCCCAACGGCCAAGCCGATTCCCAATAAAGGCAATTAATAACCCATTAATGAGCTAACGGTCATACTTGAATAAGATCAGTAACCGCCATTAATGAGGCATTATTGGAGACTTTCTAGTTACCAAGAGTTACAACTACATGAGTATAAATAGATTGCATCCCAAGCTATTGAGGTACACTTACTGATTTTCTACTTTTGTGCTTACAGTTTATTCTCAGAAATATTACTGACTTTGACATTGGAGTGTCCCCGGCCGATCCCAACGGCGCCTCACAGGGAAGTGCTCCGATCAAGGATTTTTCCACAAGTTATCAACTGTTTATAGGTATGAGTGAAAGGTGCCTACTACTGTGTAGATCTCCACGTGGCAATGTTTGATTGACCCACAAATTGTGCCTTTCTCCCTCTTCTTTAAGTTATGGTGCTTTTTAGGGATTAAGAGCGTATGTTTGGAATCCGGCCATGTAATTGTGATACATGTCCTAGTGGTTATGTTTTCGGATAAGGTCTCTCATTGGTCCACGTTTCCGACTTCTTATTTAATGTGATATCACCAAGTAAAAGAAAAAAACTCTCATTGCTTGTAATCATGTTGCACTAAAATGTAAATCAAATGTGATAAAGCTAGAAAATCAACCAGCGAGATGTTTTTTCCTTTAACTTTTTTACTCTTTTCGTAATTATTTAATAAATAAATAAATAAATAATTGAGGTCATCTCGGATCTCGGTTGGACCGCCGAGTTTCAGATTGACCTCGAATCTTACCAGATTATTGAAAATTAACAAATTTAACCTCATTCGACCACATACCGGTCCTTGATCCACCGGTCGACCAACGAACCGATATATATATATATATATATATATATATATATATATATATATATATATATATATATATATATATAATTGAAAGTGCACTATATGAAATTGAAATAATAATTGAATCAACAAAAAAAATGAAATAATTAGTATTAGGAGCTTCCAGATGCTCTTTTACTTATTATTATATAAAAAAAAATGATATTGACTAGTTTTGGTTGACATTTGATTTCTTCAAGACTAGTATTATTAAATGAATAAGAGATGAAATTAAAACAATATATATATGTACGGCCATCAGTAACACGCAATGATAAGTACGGATCTAATATAGCATATTACCTATCACCTAACGCTCCAACTTATTACGCCTCTAATTACGATATTATTCTAAATAAGGTAAAGATACATATGCACACCTTATTTTATTGTATTATTCAACACTTGTTCATAAGTCAACTTTCTTTACATTTAGCTACAACTTGAAGTTTTTCTACCCTCTTGCACTTTGTAGACGTCTACACAGATCTGATCTGTAAAATTTATCCATCAATTTCTCTATATTTTTATTGTTAGATCAAATCCGTTACCTGAGTTTTACATGTATATAATTTAAAATTATTTTAAAATTAGAGAAATTATGTAAAACGATGATTTTAGAGGGAATATTCTCTTATATCGTTCTCTCATTATTGCACGTGTATTTATGGTCAAATGTCTAAGAAAACCTAGTAAAAAAGTGTGTTTCAAGTTTCCTTTTAGATAATAATGAGACGTCTGATGGTTTCCATGAGAAAACTTTGGTTGATGGTATGAAGGATTTTCATATTCCTTTATCCGTTTGTGGTCTTGGAAAGATGAAAAGTATTGGTTAGGGTGGTGGTTATTTGAAGAAGCATAAGAAAGAGTCATTGAAAAAGTTTTATGCTGACGGTAAGAAAGTGAAGAAGCGTATTAGAAAGATCAAACAAAAGAAATCATCTAAAAAGTTATTGATTAAGGTGATAACAAGCAAATTATGCGATCTTGTAAGTTTCAGGTATGTTGTTTTTTGTTGGTTTTTATCCAAATTCATTAAATTTATAATTTAATGCATTTTTGTGAAATTGTATTTATATTTGTTTTGAACATTTTAAAATTTATTGAAAGTTAGTTTTTTATGATTTTACGAGTTGTAAAGCAAAAGGCACATCTAATTGTAAAACCGTCTATTGATCTGTCTCATTCTATGTTAATGTTGTTGTTGTAGGAAATGATTAGTCCATAATTAAGAAATAAACGAAGATACGCCAATATTATTATATAAATATATATGATTACAGAATATGTATTTATATAAATGAAATTGACTGAAGTTCAAGTGAACTAAACTGAAATTACATGGAACTGAACATAAATTAAGTGAAACAAGAACTTTTATCAAACCGAGAAACGGAACAAAAAGGTTGAATCCGAGGCCTGAATAATCAGTTTATTTTCAGAAAAATTGCATCGCAATTGGTGAACGTCTCATAGGATACAAATGAGTGAGCAATTATCAATGGAGGCAAAGAAGCACAAGCACAAGATGACTACTTTGAAGGATCCTTGAGACTTTGCAATTCTCTCTATATTGGGACAAACATGTACAACTTATTCATATAAAGGCTGCTGGAAAACGCTTCAGACAAATTCATTCATGTAATTAATCAGTCAATCGAATGCAATTAAGTCCAACCGTTACAACCATTTCAATTGAATGCAATTAATTAGCCAATTGAATGTAATTAATTCTAAGTTCTCATTCATTCCAAGGGACACATTGTGCTTGCTGGTGGACTAATCTTTGATCACGAAATTATGGATGACGGTTAAGACAAGGGTGATGTCGTGTTTACGGGTGAAGTAATCTATGATCAAGAAACTGTGGATGAGGAGGTGATGTAGGAAACCGAGGTAGTATATGCCCAGGGGTGGAGCCAGCCTAGGGTTCGGGAGGGCCGGAGCCCCCCGGCCACCGGCTCCGCCCTTGAGTACTTATCGTTTTGTCCCCTGTAGCCCCCCCTAAAATTAGTATAAATTGATTCTATGTAGTATTATTTCAATTTTAAAGGTGGATGAGATAGTTAAGGAAGTGTGCACTTATTCAAAAGGTCCTAAGTTCAACTCCCTCCTAAGTGCACTTATTAGGAAGTGTGCACTTATTATTTCTTTTGATAACACTTTTGAATTCATTTTTATTATGTTTCCATTAAAAAAATTAATTTCTTATTTTTGAGATTCAAATAACTTAATTTTTAAATTAGTTTTTTTCAAAAATGTTACTATTTTTACATTGGACACTTTTAATGTTTTAGCGAACACACCGTCGTTTAATGCGTCGACGGTATTAAAAGTGTCCAACGTGAAAAGGATAAACATATTTAATTTTCTATTAATTCAATGTTAGTTTCTAAAAAATGATAACATTTTTGCAGTTTTAACACATAGGAGGCTAAAAACAATTTGCCCAGCCCTTACAGGCTAGACTTTGAAGTGGAGATTATATGTGGATGAGATTTTTTGCAAGTAAAAGATTGAGTCTGTAGAAATTGTTGAGAAGGTTATTCTTTTGGTTGATGAAAATTCGAGGGTGAATTTTGTTCCCCTTAAAGAGAATGTTGCAATGACATTTTATAGTTTCGGGCATGTTATAGATCTACTTTCCTAATTATTAATATAGAAAATGAATCTTGTAAGATATTATACTTATTTTACATTTATACCAACAAGATCAGTAAAGATGATAAAAATTATGGAGATTGTGTTTTAAATGTATATTCATATCAATGGAAATCTCAAATCAATGACATAGATTTTATTTATACAGAGATAAATATTTTATAAAGATACTTTGAAATCAAATATAAAATGCGATAAATTTTGTAATAAAAATGGTGTAAAAATAGTGTAGCACTCGATTTGGCGCTACACTATTAAGGATATATAGCAACAAATATGCGTTTGGAAGAAATGGATAATAATCGTTTCTATAAGGATTAATTATCTAAATCTTATATGTAAGGGGTTGGAACAAAAATGGAAATTAAGTTTGGAATTTGTTTCATTTTCTATCTACTTTCTCTTAACTTCACCATATCGGACCAATTATAATGTGACTAGTGTCAATGCCAGTTAAACAAAATTGGTGTAATATGCTACTATGTCATCAGAATAGATTCTTGATGTAGTAAATCCACACGTAGGGTGGATAAAATGACACGCCGTGTGGGCTGAAGCTTCTGTATTTCACATGTCATATTGTCCACATGTCGTGTGGATTTATTCTGGAAAGATCAGAAACTTCTGTGTCCAATCACACGCAGTGTGACTAGGTTGACACAACGTAAGACTTCCCTTGCCCTGTCTCTTTATTGATGCACTTGCCTCATATGATATATTGCTGTTCTCACACAAGTGCGAAATCAAAACTGAACCAAAATTAAGCATTATAATAAATTATGCAGTATAAAAGCAAGAATTCAGTTCACTAAATGCTTATAAATATGAACCAACATCCAAAATCCTAATAATCCAATTTTCACCTCTCGATTTTGAAATCGGGATCTTCCTCTAATGTGTGTCAAATCGAGGGAAATGGTTTGATAATCTGAGTTCTCTTTCATTCAAATTGATAAAATAGTGAGATAGTGAACGCTGGACTGAAACAATTTATTTAGGGGAGCAGTTTAAATTTGAGAGAGCAAATGATTTTGGATCTTTAATCTACAAATGTTGGTTCTGCAATAAGAAAACCCACCCCTAAGGAAAAGCAAAAACATGAATCCGAAAATATTGTAAATATGGTATTAGAATTGCTTTACTTTTTCGATTAGAACTGATTTGAGTGTCCGAGTCCGAGATCCAGCCAACTCTCTATCTTGTAGGAGCATTGAAGAATAGTTGTACCAGACAGTGGCGAATACGGGATTGGTTCATTGGGAACATATACGTGTTATTGTGTTATTATTTGAGTGGTTCATAACCTTTTTATATATATATATATAAAAGTCCAGAACCAATTTTTACATATAAATGTAAAACTTCTAAAAATTAAGTTAGATTTGGACTACAAAAATGAAATTGAGTCGCTTTTAAACTATGGGAAATTGATCGTCTATCATATATTAATCTAGTTGAATGTTGTAACTAAATGCAAACTCAACGAGTTAATTAGCCACTCCGAACCTTAATTAAATACAACCTCAATGAGTTAATTTTGTATTAATCATATAACAATCCCCAATTTATATCCCTAATTTATCAAATGTCCAATGAAAGTTCTAGGTCAAATAACTAATTTATCAAATAAACAAAAGTTCTAGGTCAAATCACTAATTTATCAAATACTCAATCAAAATTTAATCAAATCACTAATTTAGCACCCCACTTAATCAAAGTTTGTGGAGACAGGGGACCGGAACCACCCCTGGTCAAAGTGATTTCGGAGGCCGGAGGGCCTGGCCCCCCTCGGACCCCTCCCTATATCCGCCTCTGTTACCAGATCTTCTAGGAAGACTATCAGATATTTAGGTCATATTTTTCACCTATGCATCATTGGTGCAATAAGCGTGGATCTGAGAAATCGTCGTGAATTCATCAGGTCTGCTTTAAAAAAAATATAACAGTGGCACATTCCACCTCTAAACAAGACAAAATACTCATGACAGCAAAACGAGTCAAACATCAAATATGATTATCCAAACCAAACTCATGAAAAACGGGTTTAGGCGTTTGTACACTACGAACACGTCTAATTCTACAAAAAAAAAAAAAAAAATCACAAACACAATTAGGAGCATAAAATACTCATGAAATTTAGTTATTCATTATTCATTATTCAATATTTGTTTAAACATACAATATTCTAACAATGGTGAAAGCAAAGACATGCTTCATCAGGTGGTAAAGTACAAGTTCCCTCAGCATGAAGAGGGTACTTAGCAATACATAGTTTATGACATTTTTCATCATCACAAGGCTTTATACGAAATAATGTTTCATTACATATCCTTTGTGGAGTAATTATCTTCAAATCATCATTTTCCTTTCTGCATATTTTTCCTTCCATAATGCCTGCACATAATAAAATAATTGGGTCTATCATATATTATTCTGTTAATTATATTATATTATATTATTCATAAACTGAAAAAAAATCCATATATATATATATATATAAAATAAGTTTAAAAGAAGAAGAAACATACCTAATAACATTGATGCAAGAACAAGAATGGAAAGAGTAGTTAAGAAAGCTTTTGCCATTTCTTTGAATTTTGTAAATATGTTTCTGTGAAATAATAAGGATGCTTCTTATGTTATATATAGCTATATATATGTATATAGGATTTTATAGGATTTTATAAGATCGGCTTTACTAATTATTAAGATTTTATAAGATTTTATTTTATTTTACATTTATACCAATAAGATTAGTAAAGATAATAAAAATCGTGGAAATTGTCTTTTTTTATATGTATATTGATATCAATGAAAATCTTAAATTAATGACATAGATTTTATTTATGGAAGAGACAAATATTTTATAGACACCTTTTTAAATAAATGTGAAATGAGATCAATCTTGTAATAAAAATGGTGTATAAATAGTGGAACGCTCGATTTGGAGCTACATTGTTAAGGATATATAGCAACCGGTATATGTTTTGTAGAAATCGGGATATCGGTTTCTATAAACATCGTTCCATGGATGTTTCTTGAAGTATTTGTCAGGAGTGGTTGCATTGTCTCAGCATTTGCTCTAGGATGAACATTATTTTTTCTCATATCTTTAGGGAAGGAAATAGAGTTGCTGATGCGCTGGCTAAGTTTGGAGTCTCTTCCTCAGTGATCAATTGGTGGCCTTCAGCTCCTGCTTTTTGCCACATGTTTATCAATGATGGCATTTGTAGTATTTCTCACTTGCGTTTTTCTTGACTTTCCTATATTTTTCTCCTTCCTCATTCTTTTTGTTTGTTCTCCTTCTTTTTCTCTTGTTCAAACACTCATTTTTTTTCTTTTATTTATATATATATCGGGGTTGTCAGTTCTTGGGTCATGGGTGCTCACCCCGCCCAAGTTCTGTCTCGTCCCAATTTCTATAAAAAAAATATAGATAAAAAGAAAAAAAAAATATTATAGGGATTGTTCAAAATTAGAATTAAAAAAATACAGGAAAATGATGAAAAAAGTAAGGTGCCGTTTGATAAAACTGAAAATTAAGTGCTGAAAAAATAAGTACTGAATTTTAAGTGTAGAATATTATAAGTGCTGGAATTATTAAATGATACATGTGTTTGATAAATATTAAAAATAAGTGTTGAATATTAAAATATTAGTTGATAGTGTTTAACTTAAAATTTTAAGTTAAATATTTTGACTTGTCAAATTAAGTGCTATGTAGCTTAATTAAATAATTTAAGTGGTTAATAAAAAAACCATTACCAAACACACTTAAACTAAATAAGTGCTTAATCTATTAATTTAAGTGATCTTTGTTGTTATCAAACATGATTTAATGATAAAATATAGTGATTTTTATTTATTGTTTTTATTTTTTTACTAAATTCGGCTTGTTCGGTTTAAAAATGAATCGAAATTCAGTTCGATTATATTTCGGTTTTACATACTATTCTGTTCGGTCAGTATGAATTATTTTGGTCATTTTGATATTTGGTTTTTTCAGTTCAGTTCGGTTTTGCACTATATGTCTTCAAAGCACTTATGCACCGGTCAAGAATCGAACCCGAATCTGTACCGTGACAGAGTACTATTCTACCACTAATGGTGCTTCATGCCTTAATAATTATAAAGGCTATAAATATTTTATATTGTGGCTCGGAGGTTAGCTATCTTCTCACAAATTAATAGAAACATATAAAAAAAATAAAATAATTAGCTTTTTGTTTTTTTATAAAATACATATATCACTTCATACTTCATAGATAAGAAAACATTAAAAAAAAACAATAACTTTAAGTACAATTATCTCCTTTTTATTTGAATATGTCAAAATGGCGCAGGTTATGAAACAGAAAAAAAAAAGAAAATTACAAAACTGGGTCGAATTGGAGGCTCATTTACATATTTAACTCATTTACTCAACCTACTACATATCTAGACTGATTTTGTGTGACTTTACTATAATACCCTCAATATTTACGCGCGTCTCACCCCCTCCCGTCTGACTTCGCATATTCTATATTATGCGAAGGCTGCGAAACTAATGTTTGGGTTTATATGTGAAGCATGCAAAGCTAATGTTTGGTTTACTTGATGAATTTAGTTCGCATATGCGAAGCCTACGAAGCTAAAGTTTAGTTTACTTGTTGAATTTAGTTCGCATATGCGAAACCTGGATATGTTTTGAAGCTAATTCGCGAAGTGGTATATAACAAAAAAATTGCAAACAACAACGGATTCTAACATTAAAATCATAACATTATCAAAATTTACAATAAGATTGCCACAATAACAACATTAAAATCACCACAACAACATTTACAACAAGATTGCCACAATAAACTCCTAACAAAGCACTTCAAAGTGAACCTAACTAATCCGGTACCAATTTTTAAGCGGATGAGCTAAGTGTCTCTTCTAGAGACGGCTGAAGAATCCATTGATTGAATAAAAACATTTTGATCCGTTTAAGGATATAAACATAACCGGACTGTCTCTTCTAGAGACGGCTGAAGAATCCACAAGGTAGTAAGATCTCCGTAGTCAGGTGCACGAACATCTAGTGTTATTTACGAACATCTATTGAGCTAGAACCGGTACTAACCAATTAACCCCAAACCAATTAGGTTCTTTTTAGGTTTCCCTTTTTAATTTATATATATATATATATATATAGTGTATTCCTAAACCTAATTGGTTTGGGGTTAATTGGTTAATTACAAAACTAATTCAATCCTAATCTAATTACATAAATAAATACCAATAATATTTATTCTATGCAATTGATTATGATTAGATTAAATTTAATTGCCCTAACTAAATGAATAACACTAATTAATAAATTAACGTATTAATCTAATTAATTATTCACTGAATGCAATTTCATTAATTTACAAATTAATTAATTACATTCCGCAAACTAATTAATCAATTAAATACTCAACATTTAAGACCATTAATCAATTACCTTGATACAAAGTATCAATTAATCAATTAATCAACCACCAATTAATTACCTTGATATTTTACTATCAATCAATTAATTAATTTCATCTCTCCAATATACCGTTCTATAAATTCTAACTCAGATGTTCGATGTGCACGATCCTATGGGACTGTCCTTAGCTAGCAGTGGGCTCACGGCCCCCAGACAGTAAGTGGGTTCTAGCAAACCATTACTGCCCCTAACCAAGACAGAGTTTCAGCAGTCTAAAGATGCAGAGACCCTGTAGTTATCTCTTAACGTCTTTTACCATTTGATATCGATAATATAAACTAGAGGCATGGCGGCTGTCATCCTCTCTGATGTTTATGATATTTCTTGATCTTAAGTAGATTAATGAATCAGATAAGTAAACTACTTATCTGGGTGTGGCCACACACTTATCAATCTCACTTATCAAGTGGCCTGTGATATCATCTCACTGTTATGTGAGTGGTAATTCCATCACTTCACTATCAATACTAATGTGTTCACCTGTTCACCCAATCATACCCGTATTTGGCATCCTGTTACAGACCTGTTAGGCGTATGTCAAAGTGAACCGGCTCCCACATTGATATTATAATGAAATCTAGTCTGAAGACAGTTAGAGACCTACTTAAGAAAACTAATGACACAACCACCATGTAGTTTTCTCGGGCGGATCGATCCAGTCACATGTATACAACATGTACCCATATTCACAACTGACTTATCAAGTGCTATGGCTAGCATCAATTGCTACCATACAGTTGTCGAATATACAAGTCTGTGGTCCTAATCATTCCCATGATAGAATAGACTTGGGATATGGTTTTATGATTATCAATCAATGGATTCTCTATTCATATTATAGCACAAGATATAAATGAACTAGATTAATGCCTTTATTAATGTGACACAAATACATTTTATAAGAACCAATGCCTATGAACTAGGGCACACCAACAGTCTCCCACTTGAACTAGTTCCAAGCGGGTATTGCCCTAAACACTATATATCTAGTACTACCAATTGCCTTGGTAAACTGACCAGCGACATTGTTCTCAGTGTCAACCCTCTACAATGTAATATCACCGGGTAAGGTGTTACTATCTAAGTACGCGTTTGGATCTTTTGTGTGACATGGGATCCAGTGCTTGTGCTATGACCCCTGTATTGTCATAGAAAACATCAACTGATCTTAAGAGAGTTTGACCTACTCCTAAATCAGTTATGAACTTCTTAATCCAAACTACTTCCTCTGCATTATCGCATGCAACGATGTACTTAGCTTTCGTCATAAAATCGGCAATGGTTGGCTACTTTAAGGATCTCCAACTAATGGCATCGCCATTCAGGAGAAATCCATAACCAGTATGTGACTGGCTATCATCCTCAAAGTCTCGATCAGTGTAACCTGATATTTCCATTCCTTCTACCCATCAAATACTAAGAAAAACATCCTTGGTACGGTTAAGGTACTTTAGGATTGCATTGACTGTCTTCCAGTGTTCCTTATCGGGGTCTAACTGGCACCGACTAGTCATGTTTGGTGCAACACGCAACAAATGGCCTTGTACATAACATAGAGTACATGATGGATTCTTGTCTATGTACGATGCCTGACTCAAGCCTAGAAGTCGGTTGGATCTAACCTTGTAGATCTTGATCGGCTTCTCCTAAGTCTTTCATTGTGAAGCATTTACTCAACCACTGCTTGATCTGGCAGTGTTAATATATTGCCTCCAATGAACAGTATGTCATCGACATACAATATTAGGAAAGTGGATATGCTCCCACTGAATTTCATATACACACAGGGTTCATCAGAATTCTGTACGAATTCTGTGCAGGCACTGGTGAGCCAAGCCTTGACAATGTGTCAATAAAACCCTTCAACTTTAGCACATGTGTGCTAACAGAAGTCCCGACTTGCATCGTAGTGCTGCATAGCGCCTTTGTTGTCAAGTATATTTCCTGACGAGCTTGATCTTGGAACATCCTTTTGAGTTGATCCATGATCTCAAAGGCGTGCTGCTCCATGAATTGTTTCTGAAGATCAGGAACCATGGTACCCAGCATAATGCATGACACATCTCTGTAATCCTTAACATGTCGGTTGTACTCCGCTATTTGATCAGCGGTTACGCCCCGACCTGTAGGACGAGCTGCTGGTAAGGCAGCAGTCAGCACATATTCCTTCGACTCGTGTCTAAGAACTATTTGCAAGTTCCTGGACCAGTCAAGGAAATTAGTCCCTGAAAGCTTTTCCTTTTCCAGGAGTGGTCTGAGTGAGTTGTTGCTTGTTGCAGCCATTTAATTTTCTTTTCGTGTAATTTTGATGTGGAGTTTAATCTACGTGGAAAAATTACATTAGAGTTAGAATAAAGGGCTTAAGCCAAAGATCAAATTAATAATCCATTTTAATTCGTTATTGGTGACATTTATTTGGCTGTCTTGACCAAGATCCACAATCCATCAATAATCGACCGAGCTAGGGCTCCGCCGTCGACCATTGACGATTTGGTAGGATAGACTATCCAATCCTCCGCAAGGACTCTTAGTTTGATGGGCTTTGTGACACTTAGCCTATCTGTGCTTAGGGCCCGCTCTGAGTTAATGCTACCCACGTTGAGTCCAACCACCATACACGCGTTAGCCATACCGAAGTATCCTAACCCTCGACGGCCCACTAATTACTACAGCATACCTGCTAGGGCACGTCATACACTATAGCACTACCTGGGAGGAAGAGGTGTGAATCTGGAAAGCACTTTTAAGCGATTCAATATTTCATTATCCGGATTAATTAAGTGATGCGGCTTTAACATATAATTATCACGGGTGATGATCTGGTGATCGTTGCTACTTATATTTCATGTTATACTAAGCAATTGTATAATCAAAATAAACATAGAGACTCTATGGGCCTTATAATACATCCTAGTGAAACTAGATATACTATCTAATCTTCACGGGCTTGCTTCAAATCTCATTGGGCTCCCACTATGGGCTTGGACCATCTGGGCTTCTTCACGACCAATTACAATTTTTATAAATAGAACCTATTCTGAAATTACATTAATGGAAAAATGGCACGCATGCCATATTTGCCAAAATAAATTAAATTACAAACCGACTTTAATTTAGGGCCCATAGAACTCTATAACACATTGCTGCACGGTAAGACATATAAATATAATGCATGATCATGGCATTCCAAAATCATCTAATAAAGTTAAGTCGAGTTACTTAGGGTGAAATCGCCAATTTTACCATATGTGACTAAGGCCCATAAAGGCCCAAACGGTTAACATCCCTCTGTATGCAAAATTACAATTTCGCTCCCACTGAATTTTAGGGTCGTCACATATCTAAAATTTAGCCCTCCCAATCTAAACCGGTGCCACGGTCTATTGGGCCAATTTCACAAATTAACCATATTCAATTTTACACAAATTATCAATTCGATTAAAAATAAATATGCATGCCAATCAAAAACGTTTTAATACCAATTAATTTTCATTCAAAACACGTTTAATAAATTAAACGGTATTAGGGCCCTGATTTTATTAAAATTTCCCGTGAAAAATTTTAAAGATTAAAATCAGTCCCGTTAAATCCAAAATTAGACTAATTCTGAATTTTGACGGACTCGGGACAGGATGGGGCTGCTGTCCGTGGACAGCAGCCCCGTGGCTACTGTCTGGCGGACAGCAGTAGTGCTGCTGTCCGCCCAACAGCAGCCGCGGGGCTGCTGTTCGTGGATAGCAGTCCCGCGACTGCTATACCGTGTCCGAAACTATTCAGAAATCAGAGATGGACGTGTCCCACGGTGCACATCAAGATTACTCATCCGATTCAAAATTGGTACTGGATTAGTTAGGTTCACTTTGAAGATTGGCACCATGGGATGGACGTGTCCCATGGTGCACCCAAAGATTGGCACAATCTCTCCTAACTAACCATTTCAGGAGTGAATATGTCAATCTTCGGGAAGTTCATCCCTATACAGGAAGGAAAATTATCTCCCCTGCAGCCCAGTACGCCGCCTTCTAGAAAGGGATGTTACGTGTTCAACCACCTACAGAAAAAATTAATCGTGTTAGGCAGCGACAAAGACGATTTTGGCTTCATGAAATGAGGATTAGCGAAGCATGCGAATGTAAATGTGCAGGGAAAGAGGTGATTTTACTTCGCTAATCGATGTTTTCGCGAGGTATGCGATGTCTGAAACATGACGATCTACGTCGCATATCGATGCTTTCGCGAAGTCTGTGAGGACTGAAACGTGAGGATCTATTCGCAGACTTCGCGAACTAATCGATTCGCGAGGTAAATCCAAACGTTTCAGACACTTTCTCTTCGCAGATCTTCACGAAATCATCGATTCACGAAGTAGATCGTCACTTTCCAGGCTCTTTCTCTTCGCAAAGCTTCGCGAAACCATCGATTGCAAAGTGTATTCATGAAAAAACGCAGAAAAAACAACAGATACTTACATTTTTCGCTCCTTTCACCCCCAAAAGCAACAATAACAATATGATAACATGGGAAAAACGAAGGAAATAACGTAGAATAACCATTTCTAACATGGTAACAAGAAGAAATAAACCAAGTAACGAACATGAAGATGAAGAACCATGGCTTCATTTTCTAGGGTTAGGAAGTTGCAGAATCAAGAGATGAAGAGAGAAAAAAAAGAAATTCATTATGATTTTGACGAAATGGTGCAGATTTCGTGTAATTTAAAGGAAGAAAGGAAGATCAAAAGTCTTCAAATCATTAATGCAGGAGCAACTTTTCGGGTAACCAAGGAGATAGGCGGAGCGAGCGGCCGTTCGCGATGTGGTGGGAAGTGGGAAGGTTAAGGGTATTATGGGAAAGTCACACAAAATTAGTATAGATATGTAGTAAGTTGAGTAAATGGGTTAAATATGTAATTGGGACTCCAATTTGATCCAGTTTTGTAATTTTCCCAAAAAAAAAAGAATGATGTGAAAATTATGGTTTTGTTCTCATTTAATTTTATAATATAGTCGAATATCATTATTATTAATAAAAAGTTAAATTAATAATAAAAATTTTTTAACATCATGTTGTGAAATATTAAATTAATAAATTTATTAAAATTATATATATATAACTGAAAAACATATATTTTTTTAACTAAATAATTATTATTTTTATTAATATTTTAGCACATAAATATAATACAATAATAGAATATGTATTTTATAATTTAATTTAAATTATATAATTTATTAGACTTTTAAATTTTATTTATGTATATGAATCAAGTCCACTAAATCTAACTCAATACCCAAAACATCCGGTCCATCAGGACGATTCAAATCCGTATCCATAGAGCAGATCAATTCTGATTTGTATTCTATAAGTATACCTTCCATCAAGGTATCTATTCATCCATAAGATACATTTTCATTAATGAACCAATAGGATTCAAAGTAGCTTTTCATTAATCAATCAATATGATTGATCGTACCCTTTCGTGAACTGACCAATATGATTTATTCTTTTGTTTTATTATCTATATAAGTATATAATATACTAGGATCATATTCTAACTTGACGTAAATTATGGAAATCCAATATTAATGAGTTAAAACCATGGGCTAATTGACGAGAAACAAAAGTAATTTATTATTACTAGTTTTTTTTATCTAATTATTACTCCCTCTGTTTCTTAATGTTTGTCGTTTGAGGGAGGTTTTTTAGTTTCAGATTGATTGACGTTTTGTACATATCTAGACATATTAATTGCTTAATTTTTTTTAATTTGTCTATTATACCCTTATTGATCTACTCCATCTCTGATGCATTTAATTGTTACATATTCCAAGCCAATGATTGTTTTTCTTTTTATTGAACAACCACTAATTTATCTCTTTTTACATATTTTTACTTATTCCAATAATTTGCCGTTACAATTTTGAAAGAGTAGGTTTCATATTTTTCCTTAACTGGCTTTACAGCCTTGGGTTCCTAATTTTAATCCCCATGATTCTACTGTTAACAGGATTTTGACTTGGGTTAGGTTTCCGGGCATTCCCATTGAGTATTACAGTGAGAAATTCCTAAGCAAAATAGGAGGCATGGTTGGGAAGGTCCACCATGTGGATAAGACTACTATTGGTGCCATTAGGGGCAAGTTTACTAGGGTTTGTGTGGATGTGGATCTTGCGAAACCCTTATTATCTAAGTTCTGTGTTCAGAACAAGGTGTTCTTTATCGAATATGAAGGCTTACATAACATTTGTTATGATTGTGGCATTTATGGTCATTCTCAGGAAGGTTGCCCCAAAAGGGAGAGTGTTTTGAAGGAGACTGTTATGGAGAGTGGGAGTATTTCTGTAGGTAACCAAGGGAATGAAGGAAAGTTCGGTCCTTGGATGGTAGCTAAACGGACTACTCGTCGTAGAACTCAGCCTCCTATTATGCAGAATCTTCCTCCCGATATTATCAAGAAGGGGATTTCCGCTCCTTCTAAGCCTATGGCTGCCCCTAGTGTGAAGGAGAAGCCTATCCCCAAGGCTAGGGAGGAGGCTGGTACCAGCTTAGCTCTTAGGTCTGGCTCTAGGTTTGGTGCCCTATCTATTGAAGACGTTCATGAGCCTGTCCAGGGAGATGAGCTTATGGAACACAGTTTATCGGGTCTGGAGTCTGTTGTGTCTTCTGAGCTAGTGGTTGATTCTGTTAATCCCCTCTTTGCTTCCAAGAATGAAGCTCAGGGGGCCCCCTGGTTCAGGCGGCCCGAAAGATGAAGGAAACTAATGAGGGTAGTTCTTCTATTCTTACTGGTGGACCTGGAATTGGGAATCCAATGGGGGTTATTAAACCTGGCTTGAAAAAGCCAAAGGGCAAACAAAAAAGCATCCAGAATTCCTTGGCTTTTTTAGAGAAGAGGGGACCTGCGGGTACCTCGGTGAGGCTCTCAGGAGCCCCTAGTAAATACCTGGCTTAGGTAGGTTGGTGCGGTCAGTCTCCTCCTTTCTATGGACTTGTTGTGCTGGAATGTTAGGGGTGCGGCTAGCAAGGCTACCCGTATCCATATTAATGACCTAATTAAACAGTTTAACCCCTCGTGTTTTGCTTTACTGGAAACTAAGATTAGTGGAGAGAAAGCAGATGAGGTGGTTAATAAGTTTAAGAACTGGAGGTGTGTTAGATCGGAGGCTACTGGCCGAGCTGGTGGGATCTGGCTTTTCTGGAGGCCAGATCAGATTCATTTTGATGTTATTAGTATCGATAAGCAGTTCATTCATTGTAAAGTGAACATTTCTGGTATTACTCCCTTCTTGACTACCCTTGTGTATGCTGATCCGATCTTAGTTAATCGCAAACGGCTGTGGGAGATCCTCTTTTCGATGAGTGGCAGCATCTCTGAGCCCTGGTTTATTGCTAATGATATCGGCCTTATGAGTGACCAGAGAGGAGGTTCCAATCATTATGTTAATCGCTGTCTTCACCATAAAAATAATATGGATTTATGTGGGCTTTCCGACTTGGGGGCTTCGGGTCATAGATTCACTTGGAAACACAATAGTACCTTTGTTCGTTTGGACAAGGTCTATGCTAATGTGGCTGCCCTGACTTCTTTCCCTGAGTGTTCTGTTTTAAATCTTCCGTTCCGTCATTCGGACCATTGCCCTATTTTGTTTAGACTTTTGAGAGGCAACCGGTCTAGGGGGAAGAGACCGTTCCGGTACCAGCTGGCGTGGGAGTCCCATCCTAAGTTTAAGGAGTTCGTCCAAGATAATTGAAACCTCATTCGAATGTCCTACAAGCTTCTGAAGGGTTCAGGAAGAAGGTGCTTGGTTGGAATAAGAATGTCTTTGGGCACATTATTAGAAGAAAGAATAAGTTGTTAAAAAGGATGGAGGGCATTCAGCGTAGGTTGGATGTGAGGTTTGATCACAGTTTAGATGGCCTCCTTAGAACCCTTCAGAAGGAGCTGGAAGCTGTGCTTAGGCAGGAGGAGCTTCTCTGGTTCCAGAAGTCTAGGAAATCCTGGATTAGGGATGGGGATCGTAATACCAGGTACTTCCATCTATCTACTATGATCAGGCGGCAGAGGAATAGAATTGAGGCTATCAAATATTCTGATGGGGAGTGGGTGTATGAAGATGAGGTGATTCGGAATTTGGCTCTAGAGTTCTATAAGGAGCTTTTCAAAGAGGATCCTGTTCAGCTGGAGAGGGCTCACTCTATTGCTACCTTTCCTTTGATCAGTGAGGATATCAGTCAGAGTGTCTTTCTTCCTATTTCTCGAAAAGAGATTGACCATGCCATCTTCAGCATTGGGGCGTCTAAAGCGCCTGGTATTGATGGTCTTCCAGATGGCTTCTACCACAAGCACTGGGGTGTTGTGAAGGAGGGTATCTATGAGTTTATCATAGGTGTGTTCAATGGGTCTAAGGATATTGAGCTGGTTAATAGAACTCTCCTGGTCCTTATTCCTAAAATTGATAAGCCTTCTTCCTTTTTGCATATGAGACCCATCAGTCTTTGTAATGTTCTTTACAAGACGATTACAAAAATTGTGGCTAATAGAATCCGTGGCATTCTTCCGGAGATCATTTGTCAGAATCAGGGTAGTTTTGTACCCGGTAGACAAATGATGGATAGTGTGGTGATTGCCCAAGAAATGGTGCACACTATGAAGATTAGGAAAGGGAAGAAAAGCATTGTGGCTCTTAAGCTGGATTTGGAGAAGGCCTATGATCGCATCAACTGGAACTTCCTGATGGAGAGTCTGGAGAGAGCTAGGATCCCGGACAGTTGGAGAAATCTTATTAAGGTTTGTATTACTTCTCCTGTGTTTCAGGTTATGGTGAATGGGGATATGTCGGAGGAGTTCTCTCCGGGTCGGGGCATCCGTCAGGGTGATCCTATGAGTCCCTTCCTTTTCGTTATTGCTATGGAGAGGCTGTCCCACCTTATTCAAGATGCCATTGATATTGGGAGTTTCCACCCGGTGGCCATCAACAGTTTCTGTCCCCAGGTGACCCACTTATTCTTTGCGGATGATGTCCTTATCTTTCTTGAAGGTAATGAGGAGCAGTTGAGTGTCATTATGGATATTCTGGATTGTTTTTGTTTGGCCTCTGGTCAGAGACTTAATATCTAGAAATCTAGGATGATGTGCTCTAAGAATATGAATCCGAGAATTTGTAAAAGATTAAGTGATTTGTCTGGTATTCCTCTTACTAATTCTCTTGGGAAGTATCTGGGGATTCCTCTCCATAGTGAGAGAGTGTCTAAAGTTTCTTTTAAAGATACTTTGGACAAAGCCAATACGAGGTGTGCCACGTGGAAAGCCAAGACTCTCTCCCTCGCTGGTCGTCTGACTTTAATTCAATCTGTGAATTCTGCTGCTCCCAACCACATCATGCAGGCTTGTCAACTTCCGAATCCTGTGCTTAATGATCTTGATAAGATTAACCGAAGGTTCCTGTGGGGGGAAGCTGCGGAGGGAAGAAAGATCCACCTGGTGCCTTGGAGTGAGGTTTGTCAGCCCAAATATTTAGGGGGTTTGGGCATTAGGAGAGCTAAGGATAATAATAAAGTTTTATTAATGAAACTCCTTTGGCGTATGTGGCAATGCCCCTCCTCTCTCTGGGTTCGCCTTCTTTGTGGTAAGTATCGAAAAGATAAGATCTTTGGGGGCCCGAAAGAGAGAGTTATCAATTGTTCCTTCCACTGGAAAGGGCTTAGCGCCGTTTTTGCTGAGTTTTGCTCGGGGGTTGGTCTGGATGTGGGTAATGGTAAGTCCATAAGCTTCTGGTTTGATACCTGGATTGGGGATAAACCTTTAGTGGATGTGTGCACTTCCCCCCCCCCCCCCCCCCCCCCCCGCCTAGTGATATCCAAAACTGGAGGTTAGCCGATGTGGTGGACTCTGAAGGGGACTGGGTTTGGCCTAAATTTGATTCTTTCTTTAGCCTTGAGACTCTCCTTAGAATTAGAGGAGTGAAGGTGAGTAATCAAGAGGAAGACATGGATAAGCATTGCTGGGCGCTGACTAACAATGGAGTCTATTCTTGCAAATCTGCCTTTGAAGCGTTTTCCCTTAACAGGACTGATAATCCCTCGGATATTTGGAAGACCATTTGGTCCCTTAAAATCCCCTACCGCATGAGGAGCTTCCTGTGGCTGGGCGTTAAAGACAGATTACTTACTAACTCAGATAGATACAGAAGGCATTTGGCGACCTCTGGAGCTTGCGGTAGATGTAGAGGCCATGTTGATTCATTGTGCCACGCTCTTAGGGATTGCCCTAAGAGTGAAGAGGTTTGGAAGAAAATTCTCCCTCATCATACTTTCTCTTCCTTCATGTCCCATTCTGTGAACGACTGGTTCTCAGATGGTATTAGGGGAAAGTTATTGTCTTATATGGAGCATGGGGACATTTTCTTTGCCATTATCTGTCATCAAGTGTGGAAATGGAGGAACGAGGAGATTTTTGATAATAAAGCTGTGCTTTTGCCTAACTTAGCTGAGTTCTTCTTGAAGAAACTCTCCTCTATTATTGATAGTTTCAAAGGTGAGTCCCTTGCCAGATCTTCCCCGAGTAGTGATGTCCACCTCGTGAGTTGGAGCAGGCCGAGAGAGGGGGTTGTGAAGCTGAATACTGATGGTTCCTGCCTCAGTAATGGTAAGATTGCTGCCGGAGGTGTTCTTAGGGATGCGGGAGGCGCCTGGCTTTCTGGGTTTACCCAGAATTTGGGTTTGGGTTCTTCCTTCTCTGTGGAGCTCTGAGGCATTCTCTCTGGGATCCAACTGGCGATTAGGCTGGGTGTTAAGAGGCTTTCTGTGGAGTCTGATAACTTGGAGGCCATCAATATGATTTTGGGTAGTCATGTCATGGGTCTTCATAGCCGCAACCTTATTAAAGCTATTAAGAGGCTTAGCCCCTCATTTGATATCCTTGAGTTCAGCCACATTTTCCGGGAGCAGAACCGTGTTGCAGATCACTTGGCGGCGGCAGGCCATGAGGGGGTTAGGTGTTTCTACCCTTACCGTTCCCCCTATCGCTCTTTCTCCTCTTCTTTTAGAGGATAGGATTGGGGTTAGCTTTCCTAGGCTAATCCCGGTGTAGTTGCTTGTTTTGCTTTGCTTTGCTTTGCTTTGCTTTCCTTTTTTACCAAAAAAAAAGTCATTTTCAGTATAAAATAACAACATTAACCAAGCGATCCCTTTTCCTTATTCTCTTACACAAACCCTAAAACCATGAAACGATCTGTCGACGAAGTCCCTACCAATGGCAAGAAACCTGTCTTCTTAACCAAATCTCAACGCGAGCAATTGGCTCTCGACCGCCGCCAAGAAGAATTCCAGCAGCAGAAATATATGGAGGTTTCGGACACATAAGGAATTAATGTTAACCAATTATTAAACGGTTAAAAGTTAGTGTTATAGATTGAGAAAATTCTTAAGAATTTGAAGATAAATTTAGCTTTAATGGGTCTTTAGCAACGACACAAGTTTAAAGGTATAATGGATCCAAAAATAACTAAGTCCGTTTAAAATTACTATCTCAGTGACCAAAGACAATCCAATAAGAATATTTCGATTATTTTAAATTCTATCAATAAAATATTTTAAGCAACTTTTATTGTTAAAGTTAATAAATAAAAGGACTAATACTGATATTTATAAAGTAGAGTCAGTATCGAATATAAAATTAGTACAAGAGTTTGGAATATAAAATTAGTGTAGATAGACTCCTAGCAGTGTCACGAGTCCAACTGAACCTTCGGTCGAAATTAACGCTCGGAATACGTAGGAAGCTTGATAGAATTATTGAGTCCAAGCCAAATAATTAAATAAAACTTTAGGTAGTCCGAATAAATTCTTATATATTAGAAAATAGGTTCGCCTTTCAGACTGATAGGCGCTGGTTATCTTATTTTTCCCTTCATGCCTGATGCCGTTTAGGGTCGGGTGCGATAATTCTACTCATGTACGACGCTTTCACCCCTTTGATATGGACTGGAAGGCTGTTTTTTTTATGCCAAAGAAAGGAAAATGATCGTAAGTCGGAGGTTTAGTAGAAAGGAGTAGTAAAAGAAGGTTAGGTTTTCATTTGGTATTCGATCATGAATATGGGACAGAGGTTTCGAGATTCTAGTATACTCAATCATAGACATTGATGTTTGAAATCGTCCTCATTCGACATCTAATGCCATAGGCATACTACTTTTTTTAGGTTGGGCTAGCGATCACGGTAAGAGGGGGGGAGGGAAGGTTTACAGTTTTTGTCACGTCCGTGACTAAATTTCTAGAATTCATATTTTGATATTAGTATATATGATAATTATTGGGTATGTGATTTTTATTTGGTACTATGGGAAAAGTTTGGAGTTAATTTGATGGTTTTATGTGTAAATTAAAAGTTTAGAATAATTTTTAAAAGATTATATAAAGATGGAGGACCAAACTGGATATTCGTCAGATTTGGATATATATGATTTCGAAGAGGTGGAGATAAGATTATTTTTCCTCTTTTTTTTCTTTTTCTTTTCTGTTTCTTTCATTTTTTGATCTTGTTCGTCGTTCTTCGACCGTTCTTCACCGTTTCTTTGATTTACGGATATTCGACCGTCCGAATCACTCGAAATTAGAAACATAACATCCTTATATATAGATCTAAGTCCTAACCGAAGAGTTTTTGAGTTTCGATAGTGTTTGGAGGGAAATATCTTAGACAGAATTTAGAGGAGAATTGAGCGGGTCTGTTTTCTTCAATTAGTGACCAAGGTAAGTAACTATCAACTTATTTTGAGTTTTATGGATATGGATATATATATAATCAAAGAAGTTTCAGAATTTGATATTTCAGGGTATTTTGTAAATTGGGGTTTTTCACGATTTTGCTTTTTATTGTGAAATTATGGTTCAAATGAAGCTATTGATTATGTTTCTATGTGAATTTCAGATTTTACTTGATTATGTTGATTTAAGGCTTAATTTGGTTGATTTACATATATACATATATGTTTTTGGTTTCAATATATATCTATATTGAACAAAATGAATTTGATGATTTATTACGAATTGTTTTTGGATTGAGAAATCGGTTGCGGTTATTATTGTTATTATTTTGGATTGAAGTCCAAATATGATTTTTATGATACAAAAGGGCTAATTGTAGCCAAATGATTTATGGTTATTAAATAGTTTGGAAATTGATTGTGAAAGGAAATTTGAGCACGTTATTATGATTTTATATCCATCGAGAGTTATCCGGATCGGTGGTTTTATATTTGAAGACCATGTTCAGTGAGGGACATGGCCTGTGTACACAGTGTGAAGACCTATTGGGTATGGCAGCGAAGTGTTGGGTAAGACCATATGAGATAGACAATGTTAAGAGACGTCTCGACTATATATGTGGTTATGGATTGATACTTAAGGGGAGAAACTCGAGGATGGATACAACGTTTTAAGTTCATTTGGATTATATTTTCGGTTATGATTGATTTTGATATAAGGTTTTACGTTTGCTTGAATACGATTTGGTTTGATAAAACATCTATTTGATTACAAGTTGGTTTGATAAAACATTTATTTGATTATGAATTGATTTAATAAAATTATATGAACTTTGGTTTTGAGTATATTTTATAAGGTTTTGATTAAATCACTTTCTAAATGTATATATGTAGCTATGTTAAGTAAACTTGGTTTTTATAGCTGATAGCTTCTTACTGAGATTTTTGTCTCATGTTTTTAAATGTTTTAATGTTTTTAGGTGATAAAATACAGGATATAGATAAGGTTACCGACCGATTAGATGAGGTTTGGAAGTTGGCTGCTTATTTTAATTGTAATATAATATGATATTATGATATTGAGATAAATTGGAGACTCCTAAGTATTGATTATGATCTTTCTATTTTACGCCCGATGCCGATTGAGGTCATTTAGGATCGGGTGTGACAATTTTTGTAGTATAACTTTGAATTTCCTGTTCGGTCCTTCAATAAGTAGTCTGTTGCGTGCTAAGAAGCCGTAATTAGACTTAACATTTATTGAAGCATATGTTGGAAAAAAGACAACAGTCAGGCCTGCAAGCAACAAGTAGTACGCCATGTCAGTTTTCAATCATACAATGTGTACTCGTAGTTTGACTTTTAGTATATTTGTAGTTTACTATTAATAATTTATGGTGGTTGGGCTGGTCAAGAGGTATGTCTTACAACATGAGGTCATGAGTTTTAACCTCTTGGTCCTCCTTTTTTTTAATGAAGGCTTTTTGTATATTTATTTGAATTTCTTTAGTTATTATTAGTAGTTACTTTCTATAACTTCTTAACCCTTTTGAACTATTTGTTATTTCCAATTCAATTTTAAACCTTTTGAAACTAAAAAAATAATTTTTCAATTAAATTTTATTTTTTGAAAATTATAAAAAATTCGTAATTACAAATAAAAATATAAGTGGTATAATTTTTAAGAAATTTATCTTAGATTTATAAATAATTATAGAGGAGAGATCATGTGTGACACATCTCTTATGGTGTGACAAGTCTTATTGTGTGACAATGACCAATTTTGTAATTAACCAAAAGGAGTGGCAAATTTGTAAATAAAAGGAAAGAGAAAATTGTTTTATTTTTTTTCTTTAAAATGCATTTTCCCGACTGTTAGACGAGGTGCCGCGGCCTAATCTCCCGGGCGGACCGGGGGGTGGACAACCTCATGGCGACGTAAGCGGTGATTGGCGCCGAAAGCAACCAATCGTGGAATCAAGCTGCTCGGCAGGACCGAAGCTCGGAGATATGGAAGAGTCGCCACCCACGAATGGGAAAATGAACACCGATCCCTTGCGGGAGACCGGTGTGGGTTCGGGAAACTTAGGTACGAGCCGAGAAGGCTAGCTCCTTTCCGGAGAAAGGCTACTAGGCACCCCGACATCGCCCGGTTATGAACCACCGGCCTCCTACTCAGCATGTTAGGCGATAACGGACTAATCGTATACTTCTTTAAGTTTAAAATTCATTTGAAACCCTTTTCTTTCTCTTTTTAGAAACCGTTTTGAGCATATATTATTGAAAAGCCACATCAGTAAAGAATCACCCATTTATGTTTATACATACACAGAGAAGGGGGGAAAGAAGTGATTTATTTACAACCGTATTTAAATGTTATGTTGTGTGTTTATTCTATACTAACTTATTTCCCCAAAACGAGTTTATTTACATGGTTCGCACCTTAATCGTCGTTGGAACGATTTAGGTGCGTTTTAAAACCCCGTTTGATGAAGTTTACCCGAATCGTCGTTGGAACGACTCGAGTATTTGAAAACGTTAAAGTAAAAGCCTTTTAATAAGAAAACGTGGTTAAACATACAAGTCAATTTTATTTTGTACAAATTCATTAAGAAAGCGATTCAAAATCTCCATTATTAACAAAGAAAACGATTTTGATTACAATGTTCGCTTAATCCGTCTTTAGAACGGACTAAGGTTTTAAAACGTGGTGTTTTGAAGACGATTTGAAATATCAACAACAATGACTCTATTTATTTACATTAGAAATCTAAAAAAAAACTCATTAATATAAATAGTTCAATTGAAAACTCTCTTTTTGTGATTTATTTTCCCCTTTTTATTTAATGTACTCTTTACCCATTGTAATTACAATAATAACCACATTTAAGCCCAAAATTAATTTTTCAAAGTGAAGCCCATTAGAAACATGGACTCATAAATGGCCAAAAGAGATAAAGAAAATAATATAGATATATATTTACACATTTTAGTCCAAAAGACATAAAATAAGAGTAAAAGAAAGTATACTATCTAATACATATATAAGAAAGAGTAATAAAAATAATATATTTATACTTTAAATATATGAAAATAGTAGATGAAATTCATAAATAAGAAAATAGCATTTATCACTCAAAATAACTCTATTTATCAATAATTAACATAACTCAAATATACTCCGAAACTATATATATATACATAACTAATATAATCTTAATGTCAAAAAGACTATATGTTTATCCCCTAATATCTACTAATTGTCTCACAAAATACCCAAGTAAATAACGTTTAAAATAGATTTTAATGTGACTTAAACAAATAATAATAAAAGAAGAGAAAATAATACATACATATATAAAAATAAAATGGAACACCACTCTTCTAAAATAATCATATATGTTAAAATTCTAAAACAATTTGAAAATCATATATTACATAATTATATATATATATATACTAAGGATTAAAAGTCTAAAAGTTAAGAAAATGGGACCGAAATGGCATTTCTTACATTTTGGCAGATTTACCGACGGAAAATCCGTCGGTAAACAGCCTTTAGTGACAGAATTGGCAAATTACAGCAGCACTCCAACATTTTCCAGATTTGTTCAAAAGCATTAAATTAAATCTAATTCAATCGTTTTGGACTTCCGAACTACCAAAGATGGATCATAGTCGAAAACGGAAGTTCCTAAAACGATGTTTTTATTTTAAAATGTTATTTGGAAACCTCTTTTAAATAAAAAACTTATAATTACAACATTTTCGATACCCGAACTACCTTTTTATCGGATCACGGTTCGTATTGGGATATCCAAAACGAGGTTTTTATTTTAAAACAAAACCGAATTTTATTTAACACGAAACGAAAATTAAATAAATACGTTAATTAAATAAAACGTGACAAAATAAATAAATAAATAACTAAAGGAATAAAAAACTATAGCATAAAAAAAATAAATAGAAGGAGAGAATAAATTAAATAAAATAAAGAGTCTAGTCCTCGGATAATACCTTTAATTCGGTATCTGACAGTCGAAGCCAATTGATTCCACGAACCGCGAGCTCCCGTTTTTTATGAAAAATTTAGTAAAAATTAAACTTAGGAAATTTAGAGATTTTCAATTTTAGGAAAAAAAAAATGTTTTTTCCCCAAAAAATCCACTTCCTCTCTCTAGAAAAATATCTAGTGTGAGAAAGCTCTCCTAAAAAAATCCTCCTCTTCACCTTGGGATCCGTGCCCTTATATAGGGAAACGGATCCCAGAACAATGGGCGACGCCCAAAAAAAATTGGTCATCGCCCATTGTGGTTGGGCGGCCGCCCAACCTAGTGTTGGGCTACCGCCCAACCTTGTTGGGCGATCGCGGGCGATCGCGGGCGCCCGCGCCCAACCCTCGTCGGGCGTCCGCCCGACGCGTTGGGCCTTCGCCCGACGTGGTTGGGTGCCCGCCCGGCGACCCTCGGGGCGTGCCCCGCGCCGTCGGACGCGTGAGCTTCGTGGCCGCCGAGCGCGCGTTCCGCGCAGCCAGACGCTCGCACGTCGCTGCCGCCGAACGCGCGCCTCGCGCTGCCAGGCACGTGTGCTCAACGGCCCACGAGGGCACGTACCGCCAGTGGTCCCAGGCATTGCTCGGACGTCGAGAGCGTGCCACTCGCGGTACGTCTGACGGACGCCGCGCGCACGTCTCGAGCCGTCAAGCGGGCGTTCGACCATCGTCGTCCGCGTGCGGGATGCCGTTGCGAGCCCGTGCCATGCCGTTAATTTTCCTCAGCTTATTATTCTTTATATATTTTTCAAAACTTCCGGAATCAATCGCTTCGACCGTCTTGTTTCAGGTTTTCGTCACAGGTCCTCCGACTCGGTGTCTACAGTTGCCCCTACTTTTCTATTTTGACAGTGATGTGTGTGGTTCGAAAACGTTTTTCGCTAACGTAACACATGCAATGTAAAACATATAAAAGTAAAAGACACGTAACGAGTAGGAGGAAACATACCTGACCTTTGCGCTGCGCGCTCCGGCGTTGCTCTCTGACTGCATCAGACTTTGCTTCGGGCTGCACCCTAGTTCCCGACCGCGGGGATAATGGCTAAATAGCTACCCTAGTTTACGACCGCGGGGATAATGGCTAAACAGCTACCCTATTTCAAGATTGTGGGGATAATGGCTAAATAGCTACCCTGATTTACGACTGCGGGGATAATGGCTAAATAGCTACCCCATTTTAAGATTGCGGGGATGATGGCTAAACAGCTACCCTGGTTTACGACTGCCGTGATGATGGCTAAACAGCTACCCTGGTTTACGACTGCGGGGATGATGGCTGAACAGCTACCCTGGTTTACGACTGCGGGGATAATGGCTAAACAGCTACCCTATTTCAAGATTGCGGGGATAATGGCTAAACAGCTACCCTGATTTACGACTGTGGGGATAATGGCTAAACATCTACCCTATTTCAAGATTGCGGGGATAATGGCTAAACAGCTACCCTATTTCAAGATCACGGGGATAATGGCTAAACAGCTACCCTGATTTACGACTGTGGGGATAATGGCTAAACAGCTACCCTATTTCAAGATTGCGGGGATAATGGCTAAACAGCTACCCTATTTCAAGATCACGGGGATAATGGCTAAACAGCTACCCTGATTTACGACTGTGGGGATAATGGCTAAATAGCTACCCTATTTCAAGATTGCGGGGATAATGGCTAAACAGCTACGCTATTTCAAGATCACGGGGATAATGGCTAAACAGCTACCCTATTTCAAGATCACGGGGATAATGGCTAAATAGCTACCCTGATTTGCGACTGTGGTGAAGATGGCTAAAAAGCAACTCCGGTCAGCGACCATGAGCCAGATGGCTAAAAAGCAACTCCGGTCTGCGACCAAGAGTCAAATGGCTCAAAAGCAACTTCGGTCTGCGACCGAGAGTCAAATGGCTAAAAAGCAACTCCGGTCTGCGACCGTGAGTCAAATGGCTAAAAAGCAACTTCGGTCTGCGACCGAGAGTCAAATGGCTCAAAAGCAACTCCGGTCTGCGACCGTGAGTCAAATGGCTAAAAAGCAACTTCGGTCTGCGACCGAGAGTCAAATGGCTCAAAAGCAACTCCGGTCTGCGACCGTGAGTCAAATGGCTCAAAAGGGGGGGCTGTTTCTGGATTTTCTTATCACACTGTTGTCTGTATTTTCTCACTGGAGCTATCATCTCGACGATTCGATGGGCACACGTCTTAGTCCAAAATGACATAGACTAGTGATTGTTTTTCTGTTGACTGTCGTCTGTATTTTGACTGGTGTCACTGTTCTGTAAAAATTAGCTATTGTCTGGAATTGATGTTTTGACGATGTTGGTTACTATCTGGGAGAAACGCAGGCTGAAACGGACTGCAAATCGGAGGTCTGTGCACCTGGTAATTAATTATTTACTTTTTACCTTTATGTCAAATCGTACTTTTTTTCACTATTTACGGGAATGTAGTGGTATATGCATGTATGCATGAAATGAACGTGCACAACTGATGTTTTACGACATTTATGTTTATTATTATTCATTATTCTTTGTGCCCCTGACATTGTCTACTCTCACGCCCATGACATCATCAACACCTGTGACATCATCCACGCCCATGACATCATCTTATTTGCCTATAAATAAGGCTTCCACCTTCTCATTTCTCCGACACCTCTCATCATGGCCGATTCCAATTCCGACGTTCTTCGCTCTTTCATGCGCCGTCTTGACTAGGACGCTCTTGACTGTCCTCAATTGTCCGGTTTGAAGTATTTACGGGATGTCAGAATGGATCCTTTCCTAATCCGGGCTGCTATCACCTTTTGGGATCCTGACTACCATGTGTTTCGCTTCGGCCCCCAAGAGCTATGTCCACTCCTAGAAGAATTTGAGGCTATCATGGATTTTCATTTTGCTGCTCCTCCTCGACCGGCACTTCCTGCTCTTAACTCCCCGTACCCCAGATTGATGTGCTCCCTTCTTGAGCTTTCCAAAGCGAGGGTTCATTCTTTGACAGATCAGCATCACTTTGTCAAGTTGCCGGATCTTCTCTCCCACGTACTGAGCGTTTGCCCTTCGACTGTCGGTTTTAAGAACTCGGTGAGATTTCTCCTTCTTAGCCATTATCTCCTTGTATCCTCTACTGGAAAAGGGGATTACCAAATTCTGACTTTGCTCACCCCAATGGGGAATGGTTACTCCGTTTATCCTACCATTCTCATGGAGACCCTGTTGGGCTTGGATGACTGTAAAAGAGGCTGGATGGCTGGGCGATCCTCTCATCTGTCTGGGAGCCCTCTGTTACTCCAGGTATATTCTATGCCTTCATATATATTCTTTTGAGTTCCATTAGTTCACTTCTTCTTTTTTCTTTTAGATTTGGCTTCAAGAAAAGCTCTAAATGATAACTCCCCCACTGACTCGGTACGACCTCGGTGGGCCTTATTCGTCGTATTCTCCCAAATGGCACCTCCATCGGACCTTGAGGATGCGAGGCATGTCCTTTGATCAATGGAGAATTTACTTGGAGGATGTTTCTGATCAAGATATAATGTGGATGTGCCCCTGGTGGCGTTTGACTAGGGTCTCGACCGGCTTTGGCGGGAGGAGAATGTTTTGCGCCGGTCTTCGCTCATCCTCTTGCTATTATCCTCCCCGGATGTCGCGTCAGTACAATGTGCTCCAAGCATTTATTTTTGACTTGGGAACGATAGAGGTCCTTCCTCTGACGGCCCGTGGCCTGGCGACGCTGGAGGCTAATTGGGATAACCGTTCGGATACTTACATCTGTTGTTCATGGCCTAATTATACCTCAGAGATCCTTGCCTCATGGACTTCTTCACACTTTATCCCGAGGTTTGGGGCTACCTTTGCCACAGATGATTCCTACAAGGCGAGGGTGTTGGCTTTGAAGGCCGAAGCCAATCGTAGGGCTTAGGAGGGTTGAGGTTCCAGGCCGGCCGTCCCATTTCATGCTTTCCAATAAACCACATGTGGTACTTGTACTCTTTAGTGAAGTAGATTAATTATGTCTTTCGGAGTAAGCTCGGTTTCAGTAAGAACACTCTTGATTTATATCACTACGCATTCAGTTAATCTTAATTATTCCAATCATTCTCTTCGAATATATTCATGCCTTTATTTAGTTACAAACAACAGAAATACTTGGTCTCTTATACATTATTTTTGTAATTGCTCAAGTTATAACTATTGTTACCAGGACCCGCCTTTCGGTTTTCGGATCCCGACGATTTTTCTCCTCTCCTTTTACTATCCCGGAATTTTTAAATGAGTGCCCTTTCGGGTTTTCACCCATTGGGATTTCCCTTATTGTTGCATAGGTCGCCCTTTGCGGGTTTTCAACCTATCGGGAATTTTTCTTTATTTTTCTTTTTTTTTTTTTTTTTTACGAAAAGTATTTCTTAAGCCTATCCAGGTTGGTAGGTTTGGAGAATTCCATGCCGTCCATTATGGTTAACTTCACTGCTCCTTTGCTTAGTATCTTCTTTACGACGAATGGTCCTTCCCAGTTAGGCCTGAACTTCCCCCTCGGGTCGGTGTGCGTCACACGGATCTGTTTCAGCACCAAATCTCCTTCTTTGATAGGGCTGGTCTTGACTTTTTTATTGAAAGCCCAAGCCATCCTTCTTTGATATAACTGTACATGGTAAAGGGCTTCCATCCTTTTCTCATCAACTAAAGCCAACTTCTCACATCGCCTTTTCACCCATTCCGTCTCGGGGATTTCTGCTTCCACTGCGATTCTCAACGATCGCTTTTCAATCTCAATCGGCAGGACTGCTTCTGTTCCGTATACCAAGGAGAATGGCGTTGCCCCAGTCGAGATTCTGACTGTCGTGCGATAAGCCCACAACGCGAGTGGGAGGTGCTCATGCCAGTTCCGATGTGATCCCACCTTCTTTACGAGGATCCTCTTAAGGTTCTTATTAGCTGCTTCTACTGCCCCATTAGCCTGTGGACGGTACGGAGAAGACCTGTGATGTTCAATGCCATATTCTCGGAAAAGATTCCTTACTTCCCCCTGAAACTGGACTCCGTTATCCGTGATCATGTGATGAGGCACTCCGAACCTGGTGATCAAGTGTTTTTCAATGAACTTTCTCATCTGCTTGGATCCCAGTTTGCTAAACGACTCTGCTTCTACCCACTTGGTGAAATAATCGATGACGACTGCAATAAACTTATGTCCATTCGAAACATTGGGCCTTACTTCACCGATGATGTCAATGCCCCAGGCAGCGAATGGCCAAATAGGTGCTAGCACATGTAATTCCATGGCCGGAAGATGACTGCAATCGTCGTGGATTTGACAATCGTGACATTTCCTTGCATACTCGTTACAATCCCTTTCCATGGTGAGCCAATAGAAGCCTTGTCTGATAATTTTCTTAGCTAGTACTGCTCCTCCCATATGGGCTCCACAAATTCCCGAATGTACTGATTCCATCGCCTCGCGGGCTTCCCCCGCATCCAAGCATCTTAGTTGTAATCCATCAATGTGCCTTTTGTAAAGCAAGTCGTTGTGGATGACAAACTGACGAGCTAGCTTTCTAATCACAGCTTGATCCTTAGGTTCCGACTCTGCCGGATATGTCCCATTTTTCATGAAGTTCACAATATCGAAGTACCATGGCTTTTCATCTGCCCCTAGTAGCATTACGTCTTCATAGCATGGTTTGTGAGACCTTCTCAATACCAAAGGTTTCGAGGCCAGATTCCGAGGATTGTCCCAAACTGACACCAAAGTGGCCAAGGCATCCGCGGCCTGATTCTGAGCTCGAGGGATGTGATAGAAGCGACTGTTAGACGAGGTGCCGCGGCCTAATCTCCCGGGCGGATCGGGGGGTGGACAACCTCATGGCGACGTAAGCGGTGATTGGCGCCGAAAGCAACCAATCGTGGAATCAAGCTGCTCGGCAGGATCGGAGCTCGGAGATATGGAAGAGTCGCCACCCACGAATGGGAAAATGAACACCGATCCCTTGCGGGAGACCGGTGTGGGTTCGGGAAACTTAGGTACGAGCTGAGAAGGCTAGCTCCTTTCCGGAGAAAGGCTACTAGGCACCCCGACATCGCCCGGTTATGAACCACCGGCCTCCTACTCAGCATGTTAGGCGATAACGGACTAATCGTATACTTCTTTAAGTTTAAAATTCATTTGAAACCCTTTTCTTTCTCTTTTTGGAAACCGTTTTGAGCATATGATATTGAAAAGCCATATCAGTAAAGAATCACCCATTTATGTTTATACATACACAGAGAGGGGGAAGAAAGAAGTGATTTATTTACAACCGTATTTAAAGGTTATGTTGTGTGTCTATTCTACACTAACTTACTTCCCCAAAACGGATTTATTTACATCGTTCGCACCTTAATCGTCGTTGGAACGATTTAGGTGCGTTTTAAAATCCCGTTTGATGAAGTTTACCCGAATCGCCGTTGGAACGACTCGAGTATTTGAAAACGTTTGAGATGAAAACCTTTTAATGAGAAAACATGGTTAAACATACAAGTCAATTTTACTTTGTACAAATTCTTTAAGAAAACGATTCAAAACTCCTTATTTACAACGAAAACGATTTTAATTACAATGTTCGCTTAATCCGTCGTTGGAACGGACTAAGGTTTTAAAGCGTGGTGTTTTGAAGACGATTTAAAATATCAACAAAAATGACTCTATTTATCTACATTAGAAATCTAAGAAAGCTCATTAGCTTAAATAATTTAATTGAAAACTCTCTTTTTGTGATTTATTTTCCCCACTTATTTAATGGACTCTCTGACTATTATAATTATATTAACAACCACATTTAAGCCCAAAATTAATTTTTCAAAGTGAAGCCCATTAGAAACATGGACTCATAAAACCAAAAGAGATAAAGAAAATAATATAGATATATATTTACACATTTTAGCCCAAAAAGACATAAAATAAGAGTAAAAGAAAGTATACTATCTAATACATATATAAGAAAGAGTAATGAAAATAATATATTTATACTTTAAATATATGAAAATGGTAGATGAAATTCATAAATAAGAAAATAGCATTTATCACTCAAAATAACTCTATTTATCAATAATTAACATAACCCAAATGTTCCCAAAACTATACATATATATACATAATTAATATAATCCTAATATCAAAAAGACTATATGTTCATCCCCCAATATCTACTAATTATCTCCCAAAATGCCCAAGTAAATAACATTTAAAGTAGAATTTAATGTAATTTAAATGAATAATAATAAAAAAGAAAGTAATATGTACATATATAAAAAAATTAGTATAAAAATGGAATACCAATCTCCTAAAATAATTATATATTTTAAAGTTTTAAAACAATTTGAAAAGAATATATTACATAATTATATATATATATACACTAAGGATTAAAAGTCTAAAAGTTAAGAAAAAGGGACCGAAATGGCATTTTTTACATTTTGGCAGATTTACCGACGGAAAATCCGTCGGTAAACAGCATTTAGTGACAGAATTGGCAAATTACAGCAGCACTCCAATATTTTCCAGATTTATTCAAAAACTTTAAATTAAATCTAATTCAATCGTTTTGGACTTCCGAACTACCAAAAATGGATCATAGTCGAAAACGGAAGTTCCTGAACGACGTTTTTTATTTCAAAACATTATTTGGAAATTCCTTTTAGATTGAAAACTTATAATTACAACGTTTCGATACCCGAACTACCTTTTTATCGGATCACGGTTCGTATTGGGATGTCAAAAAGAGGTTTTTTTTATTTTAAAACAAAACCGAATTTTATTTAACACGAAACGAAAATTAAATAAATACGCTAATTAAATAAAGTGTGACAAAATAAATAAATAACTAGATGAATAAAAAAACTATAGCATAAAAAATAAAATAGAAGGAAAGAATAAATTAAATAAAATAAAGAGTCTAGTCCTCGGATATTACCTTTAATTCGGTATCGGATAGTCGAAGCCGATTGATTCCACGAACCGCGAGCTCCCATTTTTAATGAAAATTTTAGTAAAAAATTGAACTTAGGAAATTTGAAATTTTTGAGAAAAAAAAATATTTTTCTCAAAAAAAATCCACTCTCTCTCTCTAAAAATGTTTAGAGTGAGAAAGTTTTTTTCCTCCCAAAAAATCCCCTCTCTTCACCTTGGGATCCGTGCCCTTATATAGGGAAACGGATCCCGGAACAATGGGCGACGCCCAAAAAAAATTGGGTGTCGCCCATTGTGGTTGGGCGGCCGCCCAACATGAGTTGGGCGATCGCCCAACGGCGTTGGGCGAGCGCCCAACGCGAGGTTGGGCGCCCGCGCCCAACCCTCGTCGGGCGTCCGCCCGACGCGTTGGGCGCCCGCGCCCAACCCTCGTCGGGCGTCCGCCCGACGCGTTGGGCGTTCGCCCGACGTGGTTGGGTGCCCGCCCGGCGACCCTCGGGGCGTGCCCCGCACCGTCGGACGCGTGCACTCCGTGGCCGCCGAGCGCGCGTTCCGCGCAGCTAGACGCTCGCACGTCGCAGCCGCCGAACGCGCGCCTCGCGCTGCCAGGCACGTGTGCTCAACGGCCCACGAGGGCGCGCACCGCCAGCGGTCCCAGGCATTGCTCGGGCGTCGAGAGCGTGCCACTCGCGGTGCGTCCGACGGACGCCGCGCGCACGTCTCGAGCCGTCAAGCAGGCGTTCGACCATCGTCGTCCGCGTGCGGGATGCCGTTGTGTGCCCGCGCCGTGCCGTTAATTTTCCTCAGCTTATTATTCTTTATATATTTTTCAAAACTTCCGGAATCAATCGCTTCGACCGTCTTGTTTCAGGTTTTCGTCACAGGTCCTCCGACTCGGTGTCTACAGTTGCCCCTACTTTTCTATTTTGACATTGATGTGTGTGGTTCGAAAACGTTTTTGCTAACGTAACACATGCAATGTAAAACATATAAAAGTAAAAGACACGTAACGAGTAGGAGGAAACATACCTGACCTTTGCGCTGCGCGCTCCGGCGTTGCTCTCTGACTGCATCAGACTCTGCTTCGGGCTGCACCCTAGTTCACGACCGCGGGGATAATGGCTAAATATCTACCCTAGTTTATGACCGCGGGGATAATGGCTAAACAGCTACCCTATTTCAAGATTGCGGGGATAATGGCTAAATAGCTACCCTGATTTACGACTGCGGGGATAATGGCTAAATAGCTACCCCATTTTAAGATTGCGGGGATGATGGCTAAACAGCTACCCTGGTTTACGACTGCGGGGATGATGGCTAAACAGCTACCCTGGTTTACGACTGCGGGGATAATGGCTAAACAGCTACCCCATTTCAAGATTGCGGGGATAATGGCTAAACAGCTACCCTATTTCAAGATTGCGGGGATAATGGCTAAACAGCTACCCTATTTCAAGATCGCGGGGATAATGGCTAAACAGCTACCCTATTTCAAGATTGCGGGCATAATGGCTAAATAGCTACCCTGATTTACGACTGCGGGGATAATGGCTAAACAGCTACCCTGGTTTACGACTGCGGGGATAATGGCTAAACAGCTACCCCATTTCAAGATTGCGGGGATAATGGCTAAACAGCTACCCTATTTCAAGATTGCGGGGATAATGGCTAAACAGCTACCCTATTTCAAGATCGCGGGGATAATGGCTAAACAGCTACCCTATTTCAAGATCGCGGGGATAATGGCTAAACAGCTACCCTATTTCAAGATCGCGGGGATAATGGCTAAATAGCTACCCCATTTTAAGATTGCGGGGATGATGGCTAAACAGCTACCCTGGTTTACGACTGCGGGGATAATGGCTAAACAGCTACCCTATTTCAAGATTGCGGGGATAATGGCTAAACAGCTACCCTATTTCAAAATTGCGGGGATAATGGCTAAACAGCTACCCTATTTCAAGATCGCGGGGATAATGGCTAAACATCTACCCTATTTCAAGATCGCGGGGATAATGGCTAAACAGCTACCCTATTTCAAGATCACGGGGATAATGGCTAAACAGCTACCCTATTTCAAGATCACGGGGATAATGGCTAAATAGCTACCCTGATTTGCGACTGTGGTGAAGATGGCTAAAAAGCAACTCCGGTCAGCGACCACGAGCCAGATGGCTAAAAAGCAACTCCGGTCTGCGACCAAGAGTCAAATGGCTAAAAAGCAACTCCGGTCTGCGACCGAGAGTCAAATGGCTAAAAAGCAACTCCGGTCTGCGACCGTGAGTCAAATGGCTAAAAAGCAACTTCGGTCTGCGACCGAGAGTCAAATGGCTCAAAAGCAACTCCGGTCTGCGACCGTGAGTCAAATGGCTAAAAAGCAACTTCGGTCTGCGACCGAGAGTCAAATGGCTCAAAAGCAACTCCGGTCTGCGACCATGAGTCAAATGGCTAAAAAGCAACTTCGGTCTGCGACCGAGAGTCAAATGGCTAAAAAGCGGGTTCTGTTTCTGGATTTTCTTACCACACTGTTGTCTGTATTTTCTCACTGGAGCTATCATCTCGATGATTCGATGGGCATACGTCTGAGTCCGAAATGAAATAGACTACTGATTGTTTTTCTGTTGACTGTCGTCTGTATTTTGACTGGTGTCACTGTTCTATAAAAATTAGCTGTTGTCTGGAATTGATGTTTTGACAATGTTAGTCACTGTCTGGGAGAAATGCAGGCTGAAACGGACTGCAAATCGGAGGTCTGTGCACCTGGTAATTAATTATTTACTTTTTACCTTTATGTCAAATCGTACTTTTTTCCCTATTTACGGGAATGCCATTCCCTTTTCCTATATAAGGTGGTGGGGTTTCATTTCAACCCCACACCTTCTCTCTCCTCTTTCTCTCACTAGACTTCAATTTGGATTATTCTCGGGATGGATTTAGACGAATGGGATGGCACCAGAGGTATGGACGAGGTTTACGTAAACCTGGATAGAGTGGATACCTTCCACGACCCTACGACACACTTGAGCAGGACACGCTGCAACGAGGTAAGTGGTTTCTCACTTTTATTTGATTTGAACTCTAGGTTTTAGCACTCCTATACGAACATGATTTGCATGCTAACTCTTAGACTGCCTTAGAGGACTTTAGCTAGAAAACGTGAATTCCTTTATTTACACGTAACACCTGTTTGTTTTTGTAAGAATGCGCGCTATATGCATGTGAATAGTACACTACGAATTTATGCATGTTAACAGTAAAAACGATGTGAATAGTAAAAACATGAATAGTAAAAACGTGAATAGTAAAAACTTAGCTAATGCACGTGAATAGTGACAACGTGAATAGTAAAAAATAGCTAATGCACGTGAATAGTGACAACGTGAATAGTAAAAACTTAGCTAATGCACGTGAATAGTGCACGTGAATAGTAAAACGTGAATAGTAAAAACTTAGCTAATGCACGTGGATAGTGAAAACGACATGAATAGTAAAAACTTACCTAATACCCGTTAACGTACGTGAATAGTAAAACCTAATCTACGCTTCTCGTCACCGCAGACGAGAGTGGATCAAAGAATTGACTCAACCTTACGTGAAGGACCCTACATGAGAGATTTTTACAGAAAATTGGTCCTAACTGACCGGATGTCTCTAGGTTAGAAAATGAAAGAATACCTAGTCTTAACGCGTTCTTATCACTTGCTTGCCTTAGGAGTTGTATTAAATTTTTTTTTATCTTGTTCCTCTTTAGCTCATCGAGATTTCCGGGACCACTGCCGAGGTTCTTTCATGGTATGATAGGCTGAGCGCCGTGGCGAGAGCCCACGTGCAGGAGTTGGGCTTCGGATCCTTCATTGCAGCGCTGCCCCGCACCAACGGGGTGTGCGATCCCTTTGGCCTACGGGCCCTGTGTGAGCGGTGGGTTGACTCGACCCACACCTTCCACTTTTCCTTCGGGGAGATGACCATCTCGCCCCGAGATTTCTCATTATTGACCGGATTACGAGGGAGCAACACCCCCGTCCCTTTCCATTATGGCATGATGCGACCGCGGGTCGACCTTGCTAGGCTTGCCACCTTGATAGGACCAGGAGTTCCCCTATGCGCCAAATCTACCCCGGCGAAGTTTATTTCGACTGCTAGCCTCTTGAGTAGACGGGACTTCTGTGAGACTGATACTACTGATCTGGCGGTTCGTAGCTTCCTTGTATATGCTCTGAGTGAGACGATTTTCCGCACGAAGGGCGAAAAGGTACATGCGGGTCTCATCCAGGCCCTTAGTGATTTAGATGCCGCAGCGTCCTACGATTGGGCGGGGGCAGGCTTAGCTTTTCTCTACAAGTTTCTGGACCTAACTTGCCGGAAGCGCAAGGATTTCGGTGGTTACACCTTTGCTCTGCTGGTACGTGACGCCTTCTTGATTCACCGGTCTTTGCTTTTTTCTTTCTCACACTCCTAGTCCTTGTTTATACCGCAGGTGTGGGCGTACGAGAGACGCATCCTTCCCAGTCGATCTCGACCTCGATTGAGAGCACAGAGGCCGCCTTTTATGGTTCGATGGAGAGATTTTGATCTGAGCGCTGAGAGGAGGCGGACAGTGCCATGGCTCCTAGATCGGATTGACTCATTGGTCCTCACACAGGTAGATTTCGCTTAGTCTCGCTAGACTTTGGCTTGAGTCTTTCTGACCCTTTTCTTTGTGCATATTTTTTAGATTAAGTTCAGGTGGGACGACCTTGACTTCGGTCCCGAGTATGCATACACATCGATGATCCAGGAGCAGCAGTGCGTGCTCACCGGCCCTTGTGTGCGGGCGTGGTATTTGGGAGATCGACGCATCACCGGAGTGAGTGATGTTCACTAGACACCGGGGGGGATTCCCATTTCCATGTTTGCTGTGCGGACTCTGCCCTTATCGACCATTCGTCGAGATCTGACCCGTCGTTTTGTCGGTAGAGTGGTCTGGATTCATGCCGGGGGCCGCGAGCCTTATTTGTCTACTTTACTGAGCGTGAGGGATGCCCAGGCGGCAGCGATGGAGGTAGATCCGGTGGCGGACGTGTTTTTGAGAGAGGCGGTCGAGGCCGTCTTTGGTCAGGCGGAGGTTCCGGTAAGTGATTCCGCCCTCTTTTCATTTTATTCATGATATGCTCGGAGGTTTTATTGTGTGTTTTTTTTTTGCCTTTTTTGCAGGAGGGATCCTGGCGGAGTGCCCACCTATCAGATTTTTTCGATGGCACTCGGGCTCAAACACCGGTGTGCGAGCAGCCCTATTTTATCGGCGAGTCATCCAGTGCAGCTCGACTGGAGGGGTCGTCCATAGGCGTGCCTATACCAGACTATGGGAGAGATTATGCTACGATCTGCTATGACGAGTCCGGGGCACCTTACGCGGGATTTGAGGCGACCCCTCCTATCTTCTCCTCGAGGGTCCCGTTTGATCCCTCGGACGCTTCTCTGACCACGAGAGAGACTTGTACGGATTACGTGGGGCTGTCTGGTTATCTCCGAGACCGCCTCAGCTTGCGCTGCACCGATCACCTGGTATGTATCATTACTGTACTTTAGTGTAGTGAAATGTATGCATGTATGTATGATTTATGCTTTTGCCTATGCTGCCTTTTATCTGTTTTTTTTCTTTTTCTGTAGAGTGATCTGCATGCCCACGAGCGGAGACAGAGCGAGCTAGTGCGGGAAGCTGATGCCCGAGTTGGTCATGTGTATCAAGAGAGGAACGACCACTGGTCTGGGATGATGCGATGGGAGACTGAGGGTCACCTTGCCGTCGAGGAGAGGGCGCGTGATGAGTCGATCAGACGCTTTGCTGCAGAGGAGAGAGCACGAGCTGCTGATGAGAGAGCACGGGTTTCTGATGAGAGAGCGCGAGTTTCTGATGAGAGAGCGCGTGCTGCCGAGGAGGCACTATCTGCGGAGCGGGCATCTCACCTGAGAGATTTTGAGAACTATTGGGACTTCCCTCCATATTAGGCTCGTTATGTATTGCTTTGTAGCTTTCATTGTTGCTTTGTAGCTTTTATTAGAGTTTCCCCGATGTATAGCTGATATATAGGGAGTGGGGTGGACAGTAGGTAGGCTTTTTGTGAAAAGTAGGATAGGAAATGTATAACCCGTGATTCATATTACCATGCATTCGGTAGATTATAATGATTCCAATCATTCTCGTCAAATATATTCATGCCTTTATTTATTTACAAACAACAGAAATACTTAGTCTCTTATACATTGTTTTTGTAATTGCTCAAGTTATAACTATTGTTACCAGGACCCGCCTTTCGGTTTTCGGATCCCGGCGATTTTTCTCCTCTCCTTTTACTATCCCGGAATTTTTAAATGAGTGCCCTTTCGGGTTTTCACCCATTGGGATTTCCCTTATTGTTGCATAGGTCGCCCTTTGCGGGTTTTCAACCTATCGGGAATTTTCTTTATTTTTCTTTATTTTTTTTTTTTTTTTTTACGAAAAGTATTTCTTAAGCCTATCCAGATTGGTAGGTTCGGAGAATTCCATGCCGTCCATTGTGGTTAACTTCACCGCTCCTTTGCTTAGTATCTTCCTCACGACGAATGGTCCTTCCCAGTTAGGCCTGAACTTCCCCCTCGGGTCAGTGTGCGTCACACGGATCTGTTTCAGCACCAAATCTCCTTCTTTGATAGGGCTGGTCTTGACTTTTTTATTGAAAGCCCGGGCCATCCTTCTTTGATATAACTGTACATGGTAAAGGGCTTCCATCCTTTTCTCATCAACTAAAGCCAACTGCTCACATCGCCTCTTCACCCATTCCGTTTCGGGAATTTCTGCTTCCACTGCGATTCTCAACGATCGCTTTTCGATCTCAATCGGCAGGACTGCTTCTGTTCCGTATACCAAGGAGAATGGCGTTGCCCCAGTCGAGGTTCTGACTGTCGTGCGATAAGCCCACAACGCGAGTGGGAGGTGCTCATGCCAATTCCGATGTGATTCCACCATCTTTACGAGGATCCTTTTAAGGTTCTTATTAGCTGCTTCTACTGCCCCATTAGCCTGTGGACGGTACGGAGAAGACCTGTGATGTTCAATGCCATATTCTCGAAAAAGATTCCTTACTTCCCCCTGAAACTGGACCCCGTTATTCGTGATCATGTGATGAGGCACTCCGAACCTGGTGATCAAGTGTTTTTCAATGAACTTTCTCATCTGCTTGGATCCCAGTTTGCTAAACGACTCTGCTTCTACCCATTTGGTGAAATAATCGATGGCGACTGCAATAAACTTATGTCCATTTGAAGCATTAGGCCTTACTTCGCCGATGATGTCAATGCCCCAGGCAGCGAATGGCCAAATAGGTGCTAGCACATGTAGTTCCATGGCCGGAAGATGACTGCAATCGCCGTGGATTTGACAATCGTGACATTTCTTCGCATACTCGTTACAATCTCTTTCCATGGTGAGCCAATAAAAGCCTTGCCTAATAATTTTCTTAGCTAGTACTGCTCCTCCCATATGGGCTCCACAAATTCCCGAATGTACTGATTCCATCGCCTCGCGGGCTTCCCCCGCATCCAAGCATCTTAGTTGTAATCCGTCAATGTGCCTTTTGTAAAGCAAGTCGTTATGGATGACGAACTGACGAGCTAGCCTTCTAATCACAGCTTGATCCCTAGGTTCTGACTCTGCCGAATATGTTCCATCTTTCATGAAGTTCATGATATCGAAATACCACGGTTTTTCATCTGCCCCTAACAGCATTACGTCTTCGTAGCACGGTTTGTGAGATCTTCTCAATACCAATGGTTTCGAAGCAAGGTTCCGGGGGTTGTCCCAAACTGACACCAAAGTGGCCAAGGCATCCGCGGCCTGATTCTGAGCTCGAGGAATGTGATAGAAGCGACATTCTTGGAATCTCAATGCCAACCCTTCTAGATGATCTAGATACGGACGTAGCCTTTCTTCTCTCACTTCCCAGTTTCCTCGTGCCTGTTAGATGATCAACTTGGAGTCACCCTAAATTTCGACATATGATGCTCCCAGTGCTGCTAATGACTCCAAACCATAAATGCATGCTTCGTATTCGGCCATATTGTTGGTAAGGGGGAAGGATAACTTCTTCGCCATCGGGATTCTTTCTCCTTCCGGGGAGATAAGTAGTACTCCTACTCCGGCTCCATTCGAATTAACTGCTCCGTCGAAGAACATTTTCCACGGTATAACTTCGATTGCATTCAAATGTTCATCGGGGAAATCATAGCTTATCTCTTCTTCTTCTGTATTCAGGGGTTGATTAGCCAAAAATTCTGCCACGGCTCTTCCTTTGATAACCTTCTTCGTCACATATTCAATGTCAAACTCGGACAAAAGCAACAACCATCTGGCTAACTTCCCCGTCAAGGATGGAGTTCGGTATAGATACTTCACGGGGTCCATCCGAGAAATAATGATCACTTTATACGATTGGAAATAGTGCCGCAGTTTCTTCGTCAACCACACCACTGCCACACATGTCTTTTCGATCATGTTGTATTTGAGCTCATACTCTAGGAACTTCTTACTCAAATAATACACCGCGTGTTCCACACTGGTGTCTCCCTCTTGAGCTAACATTGCTCCGATAGATCGCTCCTCAATTGCTACATAGAGGAGAAGTGGCTTTCCCAGTTTAGGCGGTCTCAACACTGGCGGATTAGACAAGTAACTTCGGACACTCTCCAACGCCTGTTGACACTTATCATTCCAAACGACGGGTTGGTCTTTCCTTAACAACTTAAAGATTGGCTCGCAGATTGTGGTGAGTCTTGCTATGAACCGACTGATATACTGAACTTGCCCCAGAAACCCCCTCACTTCCTTCTCATTTCTCGGCGCTGGCATTTCCTTTATAGCCTTCACTTTATCGGGATCCACCTCAATTCCCTTATTTTCGATTACATAGCCTAAGATTTTCCCCGACGAAACGCCGAAAAAGCACTTCTTCGGGTTTAACCTTAGCTTGAATTCTGCAATTCGGGCCAAAAACTTCTTGAGTGCGGCAAAATGCCCTTCTCTTGTCTCTGATTTGACCATCATGTCATCCACGTAGACTTCTACCTCCTTGTGTATCATGTCATGGAACAGGGCTGTGGCCATTCACTGGTAGGTTGCCCCGGCATTTTTCAAACCAAATGGCATCACTCTGTAACAGTATGTTCCCCACTCAGTTGTGAACGAGGTTTTCGCTTTGTGCTTTTCGGCCATCTGAACTTGCATGTAGCCCATGAAACCATCCACATTTGTGTGTAAGACGCTGGATGCTGCACTGTCGATCAATACATCGATATGAGGCAAGGCGAACTCATCCTTGGGGCATGCCTTGTTAAGATCTCTGTAATCCACGCACATCCTCACTTTGCCATCCTTTTTCGCGATGGGCACTACATTTGCGACCCAAGGGGGATAGTCGATGACTTCGATGAATCCTGCTTCTAACTGCTTCTTCATCTCCTCTCTGATCTTATCTGCCCATTCGGGTCTCATACGTCGGAGCTTCTGCTTTACGGGCCTCGCCTCGGGATATGTTGGAATACGGTGAGTTACGATTGATTGATCGATTCCAGGCATGTCTTCGTATGTCCACGCGAATACAATTTCGTATTTTTTAATTATTCTCTCAAATTCTTTTCTCTCTTCAATAGTTAATTCTTGAGCAATTTGTATAAGTTTAGGATTTTCATCCGTACCAAGATTGAAAGTTGACATTTCTATTGTATTGATTTCAAATGTAGGCATGTTATATGAATGAGAATGCATGGAATGATCATGATCAACATCAAGCAAGTAAGCAAAATCAGAATTCATTTCATTGATAGCGTGGGTGATTACATCATCGGACTCAAACAAAGCAGTAATACAATTTTCATCCTCAATATCTTCGGACTTCTCATATACTCTCGAGGTACTAGGCTCAATTTCAGCTCCTGTAGCCGCTTCAATGGTAATGACCTGCTCCTCGGCATTTGAATCTAGCATCATGATCTCCTCGACAAAGCAGCTTGCCTTTCCTTTGCCCCAGTCGGCGACATCATTGAAGATTTCAAACCCTGGCAGAATCTTTCCTTCCGTGCTAGTCCACGACTCGGAGGTTCCCGAATATGGCTTTCCATGCCCCTCGCTTACAAAATGCTTCCTCAAGCCTATTTTTCCTTCTGCACTCATGTTGGATGGACTCCCCTGCTCATATCCCAAACCCCTCCGGGTTTTCTGACTTTTAAAATCCGGAAACTCCGACAACCCTTGATGGTGTGCTCCTAATCCCATTCCCGGGATGAAACCTCCTTTCATCATCTTCACCACATCGGTGGTCATGCTCGACTCGTAAATCCCAGAGACTTGGAATCCGGAGAAAAGTTGAGGCTCAATTCCCAATGCTGCCACCGAGCTCAGTTTCTCAGCTCTAATTGTTACTATCTCCTCCCCGAAAGGGAACTTGATCATTTGGTGGAGCGTGGAGGGCACACCTCCCAGCTTGTGGAACCAAGGGCGTCCCAACAACACAGCAAAAGTTACCGAGATGTCCAACACTGTGAACTCAGTCTCTTCCTCATGCGGCCCTACTTTCAATTTGGCCTTGAAAACTCTTTCAATATGCCTACGGCTGTCATCGTATGCTCTGATCACTGTTTCAGAAGCTGTCAAATCTCCTCTCTCCACTCCCAACTTGGACAAGAGCTTCAAAGGACAAACATTAATGGCCGATCCATCATCGACCATAACACAGCTAGTCTTCTTCCCGTTGATTTCCGCTCGGATATACAATGGCTTATTGTGAGCCTTCCCCTCTTCTGGGAGATCCTCGTCGGTAAATGTGATCTCAGTCCTCTTTCGGGCCATAATTGCCCCTACTAGCGCTGTCGGCTCGGTATCGGTGGAAATAACCAAATTCTGCAACTCTTTCATCAGATTTTCACGATGGTACCTAGAATGGCATAAAACATCCCAGACCGTAGACTTAGCTTGCGTCTTCTTCAACTGTTCAAAAACTTGGTCGTCGGGCTTAGGAGCCGAACCTTCTCCAATCTCAGTCTCTACCATTGGTGCCTTTCCCTCGGCCACACGACCTGATCTCGTCATCACCGCAACTTCCGGCTCGTCATCCGAATCGTCCCAAATGTTGATAGGGATCTTCCGATTGGCGTCCTCCTCGTCCGAGGAACTTGCCCAAATGTCCACGACCATCAAATCCATGATGTGAGGAACACTCGGATTCAGGAAAAAGGGATCCGCCGATCCATACAAGGCCCAACCTATCAACTCATCATAGTCACGGAGGGACACTCTACTCATCCTTCTTGCGGCCAACGGAATAGCGCCTCGTTGTATGCACATAAGCTGCACCTTATCGCTCATTGTCTCATTACACCGCTCATAACGGTGCCTCCACCTCCTAGCATAATCCACAAAATGTTCCTCGGGGAATTGCCTAATCCTGTCCAAATCATCCAGGGATCCCGTCCACGGAATGTACATTTCGTATCTCGCCACAAAGGCATTTCTGAGTGGTACCCAATGACACATCTCTTCCTCCGACAGACCCTGATGCCACAATAAGGCTTCACCCATCAAGGTTTTCGGAAAATGTTCATGCAACTCACACTGTGGAAATCCAGCGTTATACATATGATCGCGGAATATCCTTGCATGCTCCACAGGATCCTGGTATCCACCATACCTAGGCATCGCTAACACCGTATCAGGTGTTTAGTAAGACGGGGAATCAGGGGTTTGCTCTGCTAACATCCATACCGTATATTCCTTGATAAATCTCTTCGTCATAGCTGCCCAATCGGTCTTAACATACATCGGCAGCGACATATACCACATCAGCGGTTCACCCATCAATGAATTACAAAATAAGCTAGTGATCTCTTCCTCTTTGAAACTCAAGGCTGTCATAGCCGACAAATAGAAGTGAAGGTGCTCCATAGGGTCCTTATTGCCGTTATACTTGCTCACCCTTGGCAATGGACGCTTGATGGGTCCAATCTGCATTGCAAAGTGCTCCGCAGTTCTATCTTCAGCTCTTTGATACTTTTCTAGAAACAAATCCGACAACCGATCCCAATCGTGCTTGCAAAGGCTCACCTACCAGCGAATGGTGGAACCACTGAGCAATTTCATCTACTCCGAAGGATTCAATAAACATGTCATGCATATATTCACGCAAGTGCACTTCGGGATCCCTTCCGCCACTAAACAAACCCAAATTTGGCACGATAGTCCGAGACGACCCTTCACCGGTCTCTTCGGCACTATCCTCATCATATGGTGCTCCACCATCTGATCCTTCCTCCATTGGTTCATCTTCTTGTTCCTCACCCAAGAAGGACACATACAGACCATTTCCTACATTGCTTCTTTCGACGGAGTCGAACAACTCCTCTACATCTTCCTCAAAAGATTCCATCACCACAGTTTCCGTCAAACCAGCTCTGATCATGCTCACCCTATGATTAGGCAATGGATTGCGCCTAACGGAGGGGTTTGCTGATGAAGGATCAGCTATCTTCTTCTCCTCAATCAAATCTTGGATTTCGTGTTTCAGCCTCTCGCAATTCTCAATCGTATGTCCATAACTGCTGTGGAATTCACAATACCCTCTAGCCTGAATCTGCGGAGTAGGTTGAGCTTTGTTATACGGGGTAAGGGCTTTCAACAATCCCTTCTTCTGCAGACGTTCAAAAACTTTCGCATAGGTCTGATCGAACTTGGCGAACCGCCTCTTTTCGATAGCATTAAGATCAACCACGTTCACTGTCGCAGATTCCGTACTCGCGCTAGGCCCTCCGGCACTATATCCAGACTTCGTCCACTTGGTATAAGCTTTCTTCGGCTCCCCATCGCCTTCGACAGTCAAGGCACAACTATACATCTGATTGAAATCTGTGAACGACATATATCTCAACTCATTCTTAATATACGGCAACGTATTGCCAATCACCATTCGGATCTGATCTTGCTCAAGCGGCTTCTGTTTCATGATTTTCGGACATAATCCTGATAATCCTCCTCATTCCCAAAGCGAGGGCCATCGTTCACCTCATTCTCAGCACGCTTACTACCACTCTTGTTGTCCTTCAGTGCTAACTCAGCTAGCTGGGCCAAGATTGTGGCAGCTGGTCATTGATATTGTTCACAGAATTCTCCAATTCAGCCACCTTCTCGTCGGTTGCAGACATAGTGACGGAAGACTGAGTATACTCGGATGAAGATGATTCAAAAGCCACAACTACTGATTCGGGACTGTCTACTCGCGACTGATCAAACTGTCTGACAAGCCGATTACTCTCACGAAACCACAACCGCTTAATGATGACGTATGCGCGAACGGTATCCATTAGTATGTATGTATGATTTCATATGCATGATTCATGGTGTGTGCGTTTATTTATTTGCGATTATAAGATAAGAAGAACAAACGTTAGTTCTAATTACACGTATCACAACATCTCTCTTCCACCCTTATTCCTCCACACACTCGTTGGTCCAGGTCTCTTTTCTAGGATTTTGGTTTTTTTGGCTCACATTGCGGTCCAGGGGACGCGTGATGCCGTTGATTATTACGGGAAAGTAAATCAACCATCAGACAATACAGTTCGTTTTGACGTATCCATATTCAGTGACTAAGAAATCGACCAAGTTGGATTGTCCTTTCGGAATAACTCGTCTTTTGTCCTTTCGCGAGATGCGTTAATTCGGGTTTTGACTCCCTTTAAGCGTATCTCGGTTTTTAGACATGGTTCGAGTTATTCTTCTAGTCCAATCGTTCGTTATTGTCAATGACTCGTTCCCTTTTATTCGCGTGGGTTCATGTCTCGATTTTTGGGTTACAATGGGGATTTTATCGAGAACATAACCATGCGTTTATTTAGTGATGGAATCACTTTTGGATTTATTTTAGGGAACGGATTCATTGCGTAACGTGTTTGTTTTTAGCGTTGAGATTCCTTTTGCTCATTTTGCTACATGAAAAGACGGCGAGTCTTATTTGAGCGCACGATAATCTTTCGGCTAATTACAACTCTTTGTTCCTCCCAATCCACGGGATATATCATCTCAGTGTGGTTATAGAAAATCAACGTTTCGTTGAATCGCATGTTTATTCGAAGCGAGGATATTACCGTTTTCCTTCCTTTAGGCGCGAATTTAAGCAAACACGTATATCGGGCCATATTTCTTGCAGTTTTGGTAACGGTCGAAATGATCGAGTCGTTAGTCAAAACCCGCAGTCTCGTCCATATGGCGCAATTATATGGTTTGGCTTAATTCGGCTTCGAGATTTTAAACGGGGTATACTCTCATCCGAGGCACGTATTCAACGATATTGGTTTATTTTCTTTAACTACTCGCGGGATTAACATATATCGTAGATTCAGAATGATTTTGGTCGATTAGTTCCTTTTTGTCTTTTTATTTTCTTAGTCACCTTTTGCGGATACGTCCATTTCTCTTAAGAATGACACAAGGCATAACGTAAAAGCTCGTCTTTTATTCGGAAGGGATGGGCTACTTGTGCGAAACTTTTCACGTTACAACAAGGTCGTTCGAAACAGAAATGTTCTTCATTTTCGTTTCGTCGTGATCTCGTTTTATCCCAATTTATTTAAAGAATGTGAATAACGGCTACCGTTAATATAGTCTTTTGTATCGAAATGTAACTATCCTTAACACCGAACCGATTAATACTAATACGTGCTTACGTCATAACGTATTTCCTGAACACGTGCCTTCGTCGGGACACCGAAAGGGACAAGGCGGGTCGCACATGTTCATTCATATGAGATGACTAAGTCGTCTTTAGTTCAAATCGTTTCGATGTTTTAGGGTAATTAGTATATCAATTCATGAGTATATATTAACGCATCGTCTCATTTTCTTTACATAATTTAGGATTAGACACGTATCATGACGGTTTGAAAACACAAACTGATTCATTTATCACATCAAAAATAGTAACGGGTAATCCTATGGAAACTTCTAAGGCTACTATATGCTGACACGGCTGACCGCGGGACCTCACAGGACCGCACAGATTCGCCCCTAACGAATGGATGGGGACCCTCTGGCGCCTTACTGTAAGGGGGAACTTACGCTAGCCTCTTTCGAGCGACGAATGGACTCTCGCTAGAGGTTTCGCGGAAATTACCCAAAGGGTTTGCAATAATGCTCGTGAATGCATACGAAAAGAAGTAAAACGATCCGTCCCCGTTAAGGGCTTAGTGCATGCCTTCCGGAATCAAATTTCTCGCTTCCCCAGCAGAGTCGCCACTTGTTAGACGAGGTGCCGCGGCCTAATCTCTCGGGCGGACCGGGGGGTGGACAACCTCATGGCGACGTAAGCGGTGATTGGCGCCGAAAGCAACCAATCGTGGAATCAAGCTGCTCGGCAGGACCGGAGCTCGGAGATATGAAAGAGTCGCCACCCACGAATGGGAAAATGAACACCGATCCCTTGCGGGAGACCGGTGTGGGTTCGGGAAACTTAGGTACGAGCCGAGAAGGCTAGCTCCTTTCCGGAGAAAGGCTACTAGGCACCCCGACATCGCCCGGTTATGAACCACCGGCCTCCTACTCAGCATGTTAGGCGATAACGGACTAATCGTATACTTCTTTAAGTTTAAAATTCATTTGAAACCCTTTTCTTTCTCTTTTTGGAAACCGTTTTGAGCATATGATATTGAAAAGCCATATCAGTAAAGAATCACCCATTTATGTTTATACATACACAGAGAGGGGGAAGAAAGAAGTGATTTATTTACAACCGTATTTAAAGGTTATGTTGTGTGTCTATTCTACACTAACTTACTTCCTCAAAACGGATTTATTTACATGGTTCGCACCTTAATCGTCGTTGGAACGATTTAGGTGCGTTTTAAAACCCCGTTTGATGAAGTTTACCCGAATCGCCGTTGGAACGACTCGAGTATTTGGAAACGTTTGAGATGAAAACCTTTTAATGAGAAAACATGGTTAAACATACAAGTCAATTTTACTTTGTACAAATTCTTTAAGAAAACGATTCAAAACTCCTTATTTACAACGAAAATGATTTTAATTACAATGTTCGCTTAATCCGTCGTTGGAACGGACTAAGGTTTTAAAGCGTGGTGTTTTGAAGACGATTTAAAATATCAACAAAAATGACTCTATTTATCTACATTAGAAATCTAAGAAAGCCCATTAGCTTAAATAATTTAATTGAAAACTCTCTTTTTGTGATTTATTTTCCCCACTTATTTAATGGACTCTCTGACTATTATAATTATATTAACAACCACATTTAAGCCCAAAATTAATTTTTCAAAGTGAAGCCCATTAGAAACATGGACTCATAAATGGCCAAAAGAGATAAAGAAAATAATATAGATATATATTTACACATTTTAGCCCAAAAAGACATAAAATAAGAGTAAAAGAAAGTATACTATCTAATACATATATAAGAAAGAGTAATGAAAATAATATATTTATACTTTAAATATATGAAAATGGTAGATGAAATTCATAAATAAGAAAATAGCATTTATCACTCAAAATAACTATATTTATCAATAATTAACATAACCCAAATGTTCCCAAAACTATACATATATATACATAATTAATATAATCCTAATGTCAAAAAGACTATATGTTCATCCCCCAATATCTACTAATTATCTCCCAAAATGCCCAAGTAAATAACATTTAAAGTAGAATTTAATGTAATTTAAATGAATAATAATAAAAAAGAAAGTAATATGTACATATATAAAAAAATTAGAATAAAAATGGAATACCAATCTCCTAAAATAATTATATATGTTAAAGTTTTAAAACAATTTGAAAAGAATATATTACATAATTATATATATATATATACTAAGGATTAAAAGTCTAAAAGTTAAGAAAAAGGGACCGAAATGGCATTTTTTACATTTTGGCAGATTTACCGACGGAAAATCCGTCGGTAAACAGCATTTAGTGACAGAATTGGAAAATTACAGCAGCACTCCAATATTTTCCAGATTTATTCAAAAATTTTAAATTAAATCTAATTCAATCGTTTTGGACTTCCGAACTACCAAAAATGGATCATAGTCGAAAACGGAAGTTCCTGAACGACGTTTTTTTATTTCAAAACATTATTTGAAAATTCCTTTTAGATTGAAAACTTATAATTACAATGTTTCGATACCCGAACTACCTTTTTATCAGATCACGGTTCGTATTGGGATGTCAAAACGAGGTTTTTTTTATTTTAAAACAAAACCGAATTTTATTTAACACGAAACGAAAATTAAATAAATACGCTAATTAAATAAAGTGTGACAAAATAAATAAATAACTAGATGAATAAAAAAACTATAGCATAAAAAATAAAATAGAAGGAAAGAATAAATTAAATAAAATAAAGAGTCTAGTCCTCGGATAATACCTTTAATTCGGTATCAGACAGTCGAAGCCGATTGATTCCACGAACCGCGAGCTCCCGTTTTTAATGAAAGTTTTAGTAAAAAATTGAACTTAGGAAATTTGGAATTTTTGAGAAAAAAAAATATTTTTCTCAAAAAAAATCCACTCTCTAAAAATGTTTAGAGTGAGAAAGTTTTTTTCCTCCCAAAAAATCCCCTCTCTTCACATTGGGATCCGTGCCCTTATATAGGGAAACGGATCTCGGAACAATGGGCGACGCCCAAAAAAAATTGGGCGTCGCCCATTGTGGTTGGGCGGCCGCCCAACGGCGTTGGGCGAGCGCCCAACGCGAGGTTGGGCGCCCGCGCCCAACCCTCGTCGGGCGTCCGCCCGACGTGGTTGGGTGCCCGCCCGGCGACCCTCGGGGCGTGCCCCGCACCGTCGGACGCGTGCACTCCGTGGCCGTCGAGCGCGCGTTCCGCGCAGCTAGACGCTCGCACGTCGCGGCCGCCGAACGCGCGCCTCGCGCTGCCAGGCACGTGTGCTCAACGGCCCATGAGGGCGCGCACCGCCAGCGGTCCCAGGCATTGCTCGGGCGTTGAGAGCGTGCCACTCGCGGTGCGTCCGACGGACGCCGCACGCACGTCTCGAGCCGTCAAGCGGGCGTTCGACCATCATCGTCCGCGTGCGGGATGTCGTTGTGTGCCTGCGCCGTGCTGTTAATTTTCCTCAGCTTATTATTCTTTATATATTTTTTAAAACTTCCGGAATCAATCGCTTCGACCGTCTTGTTTCAGATTTTCGTCACAGGTCCTCCGACTCGATGTCTACAGCGACATTCTTTGAATCTCAATGCCAACCCTTCTAGCTGATCTAGATACAGACGTAGCCTTTCTTCCCTCACCTCCCAGTTTCCTTGTGCCTGTTCGATGATCAACTTTGAGTCACCCCAAATCTCAACATACGACGCTCCCAGTGCTGCTAATGACTCCAAACCATAAATGCATGCTTCGTATTCGGCCATATTATTGGTAAGAGGGAAGGATAACTTCTTCGCCATCGGGATTCTTTCTCCTTCTGGTGAGATAAGCAGTACTCCTACTCCGACTCCACTCGAATTAACCGCTCCGTCGAAGAACATTTTCCATGGTATAACTTCGATTGCATTCAAATGTTCATCGGGGAAATCATAGCTTATCTCTTCTTCTTCTGTATTCAGGGGTTGGTTAGCCAGAAATTCTGCCACGGCTCTTCCTTTGATAACCTTCTTCGTCACATATTCAATGTCAAACTTGGACAAAAGCAACAACCATCTGGCTAACTTCCCCGTTAAGGATGGAGTTCGGTACAGATACTTCACGGGGTCCATCCGAGAAATAATTATCACTTTATACGATTGGAAATAATGCCGCAATTTCTTCGTCAACCATACTACTGCCACACATGTCTTTTCGATCATGTTGTATTTAAGCTCATACTCTAGGAACTTCTTACTCAAATAATACACCGCATGCTCCACACCGGTGTCTCCCTCTTGAGCCAACATTGCTCCAATAGATCGCTCTTCAATCGCTACATAGAGGAGAAGCGGCTTTCCCAGTTTAGGCGGTCTCAGCACTGGCGGATTAGACAAATAGTTCCTGACGCTCTCCAAAGCTTGCTGACACTTATCATTCCAAACAGCGGGTTGGTCTTTCCTTAGCAACTTAAAGATTGGCTCGCAGATTGCGGTGAGTCTCGCTATGAACCGACTGATATACTGAACCTGCCCCAGAAACCCTCTCACTTCCTTCTCATTTCTCGGCGCCGGCATCTCTTGTATAGCCTTTACTTTATCAGGATCTACCTCGATTCCCTTATTTCCGATTACATAGCCTAAGATTTTCCCCGACGAAACGCCAAAAAAGCACTTCTTCGGGTTTAACCTTAGCTTGAATTCTGCAATTCGGGCCAAAAACTTCTCGAGTGCGGCAAAATGCCCTTCTCTTGTCTCTGATTTGACCATCATGTCATCCACGTAGACTTCTACCTCCTTGTGTATCATGTCATGGAACAGTGCTGTAGCCATTCGCTGGTAAGTTGCCCCGGCATTCTTCAAACCAAACGGCATTACCCTGTAGCAGTATGTTCCCCACTCAGTTGTGAACGAGGTTTTCGCTTTGTGCTTTTCGGCCATCTGAACTTGCATGTAGCCCATGAAACCATCCACATTTGTGTGTAAGACGCTGGATGCTGCACTGTCGATCAATACATCGATATGAGGCAAGGCGAACTCATCCTTGGGGCATGCCTTGTTAAGATCTCTGTAATCCACGCACATCCTCACTTTGCCATCCTTTTTCGCGATGGGCACTACATTTGCGACCCAAGGGGGATAGTCGATCACTTCGATGAATCCTGCTTCTAACTGCTTCTTCACCTCCTCTCTGATCTTATCTGCCCATTCGGGTCTCATACGTCGGAGCTTCTGCTTTACGGGCCTCGCCTCGGGATATGTTGGAATGCGGTGAGTTACGATTGATTGATCAATTCCAGGCATGTCTTCGTATGTCCAAGCGAATACAATTTCGTATTTTTTAATTATTCTCTCAAATTCTTTTCTCTCTTCAATAGTTAATTCTTGAGCAATTTGTATAAGTTTAGGATTTTCATCCGTACCAAGATTGAAAGTTGACATTTCTATTGTATTGATTTCAAATGTAGGTATGTTATATGAATGGGAATGCATGGAATGATCATGATCAACATCAAGCAAGTAAGCAAAATCAGAATTCATTTCATTGATAGCGTGGGTGATTACATCATCGTACTCAAACAAAGCAGTAATACAATTTTCATCCTCAATATCTTCGGACTTCTCATATACTCTCGAGGTACTAGGCTCAATTTCAGCTCCTGTAGTCGCTTCAATGGTAATGACCTGCTCCTCTGCATTTGAATCTAGCATCATGATCTCCTCGACAAAGCAGCTTGCCTTTCCTTTGCCCCAGTCGGCGACATCATTGAAGATTTCAAACCCTGGCAGAATCTTTCCTTCCGTGCTAGTCCACGACTCGGAGGTTCCCGAATATGGCTTTCCATGCCCCTCGCTTACAAAATGCTTCCTCAAGCCTATTTTTCCTTCTGCACTCATGTTGGATGGACTCCCCTGCTCATATCCCAAACCCCTCCGGGTTTTCTGACTTTTAAAATCCGGAAACTCCGACAACCCTTGATGGTGTGCTCCTAATCCCATTCCCGGGATGAAACCTCCCTTCATCATCTTCACCACATCGGTGGTCATGCTCGACTCGTAAATCCCAGAGACTTGGAATCCGGAGAAAAGTTGAGGCTCAATTCCCAATGCTGCCACCGAGCTCAGTTTCTCAGCTCTAATTGTTACTATCTCCTCCCCGAAAGGGAACTTGATCATTTGGTGGAGCGTGGAGGGTACACCTCCCAGCTTATGGAACCAAGGGCGTCCCAACAACACAGCAAAAGTTACCGGGATGTCCAATACTGTGAACTCAGTCTCTTCCTCATGCGGCCCTACTTTCAATTTGGCCTTGAAAACTCCTTCAATGTGCCTACGGCTGTCATCGTATGCTCTGATCACTGTTTCTGAAGCTGTCAAATCTCCTCTCTCCACTCCTAACTTGGACAAGAGCTTCAAAGGACAAACATTAATGGCCGATCCATCATCGACCATAACACAGCTAGTCTTCTTCCCGTTAATTTCCGCTCGGATATACAATGGCTTGTTGTGAGCCTTCCCCTCTTCTGGGAGATCCTCGTCGGTAAATGTGATCTCAGTCCTCTTTCGGGCCATAATTGCCCCTACTAGCGCTGTCGGCTCGGTATCGGTGGAAATAACCAAATTCTGCAACTCTTTCATCAGATTTTCACGATGGTACCTAGAATGGCATAAAACTTCCCAGACCGTAGACTTAGCTTGCGTCTTCTTCAATTGCTCAAGAACTTGGTCATCGGGCTTAGGAGCCGACCCTTCTCCAATCTCAGTCTCTACCATTGGTGCCTTTCCCTCGGCCACACGACCTGATCTCATCATTACCGCAATTTCCGGCTCATCATCCGATTCGTCCCAGATGTTAATAGGAACCCTTCGATTGGCATTCTCCTCGTCCGAGGAACTCGCCCAAATGTCTACGACCATTAAATCCATGACGTGAGGAACACTCGGATTCAGGAAAAAGGGATCCGCTGATCCGTACAAAGCCCAACCTATCAACTCATCATAGTCACGGAGGGACACCCGGCTCATCCTCCTTGCGGCCAAAGGAATAGCACCTCGTTGTATGCACATAAGCTGTACCTTGTCGCTCATTGCCTCATTACACTGCTTATAACGGTGCCTCCACCTTCTAGCATAATCCACAAAATGTTCCTCGGGGAATTGCCTAATCTTGTCCAGATCATCCAGGGATCCCGTCCATGGAATGTACATTTCATATCTCGCCACAAAGGCATTTCGGAGCGGTGTCCAATGACCCATCTCCTCCTCTGATAGCCCCTGATGCCACAATAAGGCTTCACCCATCAAGGTTTCCGGAAAATGTTCATGCAACTCACACTGTGGGAATCCAGCGTTATACATATGATCGCGGAATATCCTCGCATGCTCTATAGGATCCCGGTATCCACCATACCTAGGCATCGCTAACACCGCATCGGGTGTTTGGTAAGACGGGGAATCAGGGGTTTGCTCTGCTAGCATCCATACTGTATACTCCTTGATAAATCTCTTTGTCATAGCTGCCCAATCGGTCTTAACATACATTGGCAGCGACATATACCACATCAGCGGTTCACCCATCAATGAATTACAAAACAAGCTAGTGGTCTCTCCCTCTTTGAAACTCAAGGCCGTCATAGCCGACAAGTAGAAGTGAAGATGCTCCATAGGGTCCTTATTGCCGTTATACTTGCTCACCCTTGGCAATGGACGTTTGATGGGTCCAATCTGCATTGCAAAGCGCTCCGCAGTTCTATCCTCAGCTCTTTGATACTTTTCTAGAAACAGATCTGACAACCGATCCCAATCGTGCTTACAGGAGTCGGGTAATGAATGGAACCATTCCAAAGGCTCGCCCATAAGCGAATGGTGGAACCACTGAGCAATTTCATCTACTCCGAAGGATTCAATAAACATGTCATGCATATATTCACGCAAGTGCACTTCGGGATCCCTTCCGCCACTAAACAAACCCAAATTTGGCACGATAGTCCGAGACGACCCTTCACCGGTCTCTTCGGCACTATCCTCGTCATATGGTGCTCCACCATCTGATCCTTCCTCCATTGGTTCATCCTCTTGTTCCTCACCCAAGAAGGACACATACAGACCATTTCCTACATTGCTTCTTTCGACGGAGTCCAACAACTCCTCTACATCTTCCTTAAAAGATTCCATCACCACAGTTTCCGTCAAACCAGCTCCGATCATGCTCACCCTATGATTAGGCAATGGATTGCGCCTAACGGAAGGGTTTGCTGACGAAGGATCAGCTATCTTCTTCTCCTCAATTAAATCTTGGATTTCGTGCTTCAGCCTCTCACAATTCTCAATTGTATGTCCATAACTGCTGTGGAACTCACAGTACCCTCTAGCCTGAATCTGCGGAGTAGGTTGAGCTTTGTTATACGGGGTAAGGGCTTTCAACAACCCCTTCTTCTGCAAACGTTCAAAAACTTTGGCATAGGTCTGATCGAACTTGGCGAACCGCCTCCTTTCGATAGCATTAAGATCAACTACTTTCATTGTCGCAGATTTCGTACTCGCGCTAGGCCCTCCGGCACTATATCCAGACTTCGTCCACTTGGTATAAGCTTTCTTTGGCTCCCCATCGCCTTCGACAGTCAAGGCACAACTATACATCTGATTGAAATCTGTGAACGGCATATATCTCAACTCATTCTTAATATACGGCAACGTATTTCCAATCACCATTCGGATCTGATCTTGCTCAAGCGGCTTCTGTTTCATGACCGCGGCCTTAGCCCTCCATCTCTTCACGAAGTCTGAAAGGGATTCCCCAGTCTGCTGCTTAGTGCTCTCTAACTCTTTCAAAGTGACTTCCAACATGGTGTTAAAACTATACTGAGCGATGAATGACTTCGCTAACTCCTTCCAATCCTTCTTTGTCACCATTGGCAGCGCATGGAACCATGTGAGGGCAGCCCCCTCCAGGTAAGTGTTAAACAGCCCCAAGACTTGATCCTCGGTCAGGATCGTGTGCTTCATTACCGCAACGTACTGATTCATGTGAGCGGTGGGATCTCCAGTTCCATCGAACTTTTTCATGTCAGGGAGCCGGAATTTCAGAGGAAAAGCTGTTGCTGTCAAGCAATTCTTCAAGTTATAGAAATCCTGACTTCCGGAGCTTCCTCCGTGCAAGTCCTGCACTTCCTGTGTGATGTGTTGCCTCCACTCCTCTTCCTTAGCTTTCTCCTTCTCTAACTGTTTTCGGACATAATCCTGATAATCCTCCTCATTCCCAAAGCGAGGGCCATCGTTCACCTCATTCTCAGCACGCTTACTACCACTCTTGTTGTCCTTCAGTGCTAACTCAGCTAGCTGGGCCAAGATTGCGGCCAGCTGGTTGTTGATATTGTTCACAGAGTTTTCCAATTCAGCCACCTTCTCGTCGATTGCAGACATACTGACGGAAGACTGAGTATACTCGGATGAAGATGATTCAGAAGCCACAACTACTGATTCGGGACTGTCTACTCGCAACTGATCAAACTGTCTGACAAGCCGATTACTCTCGCGAAACCACAACCGCTTAATGATGACGTCTGCGCGAACGCTATCCATTAGTATGTATGCATGGTTTTATATGCATGATTCGTGGTGTGTGCGTTTATTTATTTACGATTATAAGATAAGAAGAACAAACGTTAGTTCTATTTACACGTATCACAACATCTCTCTTCCACCCTTATTCCTCCACACACTCGTTGGTCCAGGTCTCTTTCCTAGGATTTTGGTTTGGGGCTCACATTGCGGTCCAGGGGACGCGTGATGCCGTCGATTATTGCGGAAAAATAAATCATTCTTCAGACAAAACAATTCGTTTTGACGTATCAACGTTCAGTGACTCAGAAATCGACCAAGTTGGATTGTCCTTTCGGAATAACTCGTCTTTCTTCCTTTCGTGAGACGCATTAATTCGGGTTTTGACTCCCTTTGAGCGCATCTCAGTTTTTAGACGTGGTTTGAGTTATTCTTCTAGTCCAATCGTTCGTTATTGTCAATGACTCGTTCCCTTTTGTTCGCGTGGGTTCGTGTCTCGATTTTTGGATTACAATGGGATCTTTTGGATCTATCGAGAGACGTAACCACGTGTTTATTTAGTGATGGAATCACTTTTGGATTTTATTTTAGGGAACGGACTCATCGCGTAACGCGTTTGTTCTTAGCGTCGAGGATCCGTTTGCTCATTTTGCTACGTGAAAAGACGGCGAGTCTTATTTTGAGCGCACGATAATCTTTCGGCTAATTACAACTCTTTGTTCCTCCCAATCCACGGGATATATCATCTCAGTGTGGTTATAGAAAATCAACGTTTCGTTGAATCGCATGTTTATTCGAAGCGAGGATATCACCGTTCTCTTTCCTTTAGGCACGATTTAAGCAAACACGTACATCGGGCCATATTTCTTGCAGTTTTGGTAACGGTCGAAATGATCGAGTCGTTAGTCAGAACCCGCAGTCTCGTCCATATGGCGCAATTACATGGTTTGGCTTAATTCGGCTTCGAGATTTTAAACGGGGTATACTCTCGTCCGAGGCACGTATTCAATGATATTGGTTTATTTTCTTTAACTACTCGCGGGATTAACATATATCGTAGATTCAGAATGATTTTGGTCGATTAGTTCATTTTTCTTTTCTTTATTTTCTTAGTCATCTGTACGGACACATCCATTTCTCTTAAGAACGACACGAGGCATAACGTAAAAGCTCGTCTTTCATTCGGAAGGGACGGGCTACTTGTGCGAAACTTTTCACGTTACAACAAGGTCGTTCGAAACAGAAATGTTCTTCGTTTTAGTTTCGTCTTGATCTCGTTTTATCCTAATTTATTTAAAGAATGTGAATAACGGCTATTGTTAATATAGTCTTTTGTATCGAAACGTAATTATCCTTAACACCGAACCGATTCATACTAATACGTGCTTATGTCATAACGTATTTCCTGAACACGTGCCTTCATCGGGACACCGAAAGGGACAAGGCGGGTCGCACATGTTCATTCATATGAGATGACTAAGTCGTCTTTAGTTCAAATCGTTTCGATGTTTTAGGGTAATTAGTATGTCGATTCATGAGTACATATTAACGCATCGTCTCATTTTCTTTACATAATTTAGGATTAGACACGTATCATGGCGGTTTGAAAACACGAACTGATTCATTTATCACATCAAAAATAGTAACGGGTAATCTTATGGAAACTTCTAAGGCTACTATATGCTGACACGGCTGACCGCGGGACCTCACAGGACCGCACAGATTCGCCCCTAACGAATGGATGGGGACCCTCTGGCGCCTTACTGTAAGGGCAAACTTACGCTAGCCTCTTTCGAGCGACGAATGGACTCTCGCTAGAGGTTTCGCGGAAATTACCCAAAGGGTTTGCAATAATGCTCGTGAATGCATACGAAAAGAAGTAAAACGATCCGTCCCCGTTAAGGCCTTAGTGCATGCCTTCCGGAATCAAATTTCTCGCTTCCCCAGCTGAGTCGCCACTTGTTAGACGAGGTGCCGCGGCCTAATCTCCCGGGCGGACCGGGGGGTGGACAACCTCATGGCGACGTAAGCGGTGATTGGCGCCGAAAGCAACCAATCGTGGAATCAAGCTGCTCGGCAGGACCGGAGCTCGGAGATATGGAAGAGTCGCCACCCACGAATGGGAAAATGAACACCGATCCCTTGCGGGAGACCGGTGTGGGTTCGGGAAATTTAGGTACGAGCCGAGAAGGCTAGCTCCTTTCCGGAGAAAGGCTACTAGGCACCCCGACATCGCCCGGTTATGAACCACCGGCCTCCTACTCAGCATGTTAGGCGATAACGGACTAATCGTATACTTCTTTAAGTTTAAAATTCATTTGAAACCCTTTTCTTTCTCTTTTTAGAAACCGTTTTGAGCATATATTATTGAAAAGCCACATCAGTAAAGAATCACCCATTTATGTTTATACATACACAGAGAAGGGGGGAAAGAAGTGATTTATTTACAACCGTATTTAAATGTTATGTTGTGTGTTTATTCTATACTAACTTATTTCCCTAAAACGAGTTTATTTACATGGTTCGCACCTTAATCGTCGTTGGAACGATTTAGGTGCGTTTTAAAACCCCGTTTGATGAAGTTTACCCGAATCGCCGTTGGAACGACTCGAGTATTTGAAAACGTTAAAGTAAAAGCCTTTTAATAAGAAAACGTGGTTAAACATACAAGTCAATTTTATTTTGTACAAATTCATTAAGAAAGCGATTCAAAATCTCCATTATTAACAAAGAAAACGATTTTGATTACAATGTTCGCTTAATCCGTCTTTAGAACGGACTAAGGTTTTAAAACGTGGTGTTTTGAAGACGATTTGAAATATCAACAACAATGACTCTATTTATTTACATTAGAAATCTAAAAAAAAACTCATTAATTTAAATAGTTCAATTGAAAACTCTCTTTTTGTGATTCATTTTCCCCTTTTTATTTAATGTACTCTTTACCCATTGTAATTACAATAATAACCACATTTAAGCCCAAAATTAATTTTTCAAAGTGAAGCCCATTAGAAACATGGACTCATAAATGGCCAAAAGAGATAAAGAAAATAATATAGATATATATTTACACATTTTAGCCCAAAAGACATAAAATAAGAGTAAAAGAAAGTATACTATCTAATACATATATAAGAAAGAGTAATGAAAATAATATATTTATACTTTAAATATATGAAAATAGTAGATGAAATTCATAAATAAGAAAATAGCATTTATCACTCAAAATAACTCTATTTATCAATAATTAACATAACCCAAATATACTCCGAACTATATATATATATACATAACTAATATAATCTTAATGTCAAAAAGACTATATGTTTATCCCCTAATATCTACTAATTGTCTCACAAAATACCCAAGTAAATAACGTTTAAAATAGATTTTAATGTGACTTAAACAAATAATAATAAAAAAAGAGAAAATAATACATACATATATAAAAATAAAATGGAACACCACTCTTCTAAAATAATCATATATGTTAAAATTCTAAAACAATTTGAAAATCATATATTACATAATTGTATATATATATATATATATATATATATATATATATATATATATATATATACACTAAGGATTAAAAGTCTAAAAGTTAAGAAAAGGGGGCCGAAATGACATTTCTTACATTTTGGCAGATTTACCGACGGAAAATCCGTCGGTAAACAGCCTTTAGTGACAGAATTGGCAAATTACAGCAGCACTCCAACATTTTCCAGATTTGTTCAAAAGCATTAAATTAAATCTAATTCAATCGTTTTGGACATCCGAACTACCAAAGATGGATCATAGTCGAAAACGGAAGTTCCTAAAACGATGTTTTTATTTTAAAATGTTATTTGGAAACCTCTTTTAAATAAAAAAAACTTATAATTACAACATTTTCGATACCCGAACTACCTTTTTATCGGATCACGGTTCGTATTGGGATATCCAAAACGAGGTTTTTATTTTAAAACAAAACCGAATTTTATTTAACACGAAACGAAAATTAAATAAATACGTTAATTAAATAAAACGTGACAAAATAAATAAATAACTAAAGGAATAAAAAAACTATAGCATAAAAAAGATAAATAGAAGGAGAGAATAAATTAAATAAAATAAAGAGTCTAGTCCTCGGATAATACCTTTAATTCGGTATCTGACAGTCGAAGCCGATTGATTCCACGAACCGCGAGCTCCTGTTTTTTATGAAAAATTTAGTAAAAATTAAACTTAGAAAATTTAGAGATTTTCAATTTTAGGAAAAAAAAATATTTTTTTCCCAAAAAATCCACTTCCTCTCTCTAGAAAAATATCTAGTGTGAGAAAGCTCTCCTAAAAAAATCCTCCTCTTCACCTTGGGATACGTGCCCTTATATAGGGAAACGGATCCCGGAACAATGGGCGACGCCCAAAAAAAATTGGGCGTCGCCCATTGTGGTTGGGCGGCCGCCCAACCTAGTGTTGGGCGGCCGCCCAACTTTCGTTGGGCGATCGCCAAACGGCGTTGGGCGAGCGCCCAACGCGAGGTTGGGCGCCCGCGGCCAACCCTCGTCGGGCGTCCGTCCGACGCGTTGGGCGTTCGCCCGACGTGGTTGGGTGCCCGCCCGGCGACCCTCGGGGCGTGCCCCGCGCCGTCGGACGCGTGCGCTCCGTGGCCGCCGAGCTCGCGTTCCGCGCAGCCAGACGCTCGCACGTCGCGGCCGCCGAACGCGCGCCTCGCGCTGCCAGGCACGTGTACTCAACGGCCCACGAGGGCACGCACCGCCAGTGGTCCCAGGCATTGCTCGGACGTCGAGAGCGTGCCACTCGCGGTGAGTCCGACGGACGCCGCGCGCACGTCTCGAGCCGTCAAGCGGGCGTTCGACCATCGTCGTCCGCGTGCGGGATGCCGTTGCGTGCCCGTGCCGTGCCGTTAATTTTCCTCAGCTTATTATTCTTTATATATTTTTCAAAACTTCCGGAATCAATCGCTTCGACCGTCTTGTTTCAGGTTTTCGTCACAGGTCCTCCGACTCGGTGTCTACACCGACTTTTCCAACCTCGTTTTTCAAAAAGTTTTATACCGTTGGACTCGTCTTAATTAAACGGTCATTTTAAGATCCATGAAGCTCAAGTAAAAAAAATTCCGGTGAACGGAATCCGGGTGGGCGTTTTTCGGTAAGAAAAAAAGTGTCCAGAAAATTCTCAAAAAATTTCAAAACATGTAAAACATTATTCTAAAAAACTTTAATTCTTGGGTCGAAGCGAGATTTCTTACGGTTTAGTCCCAATAAAACTTTTTCCTTAATTTTATCCATTTTACATGTGATGACCCGCGAAGCCAAACCGGGCCGAATTCATTACACGGGCCCAGCCCATACTTAGACCCATGGTCTAGGATCGGATGGGACCCGAATAGAGCCCGAATAGAGGAAGCGGGTGAAGTAAGTAACCGCCCCGAATTCCTAAATGGAGCATCAAAACTCCCACTCAGAACAAACGATACCACGTTTGTTGCCACGAAAGCCACGAAAGGGACATGGCCTAAAAAGGAGTAACCGCCCTCAGAACGTGGCCTGGAAGGAGTAACCGCCCTCGGCGGTTACTTAAGAACACTTATAAAAAGCCATAAGGCCAAAGGGGAGAGGTACGTTCATATTTTTCCCCGTAACGCTATTATTACCAACCTTCATACAAAGAACTGACTAGATCGTCGGAGAGTTTTCCCGGAGATCCCGTCTCCGGTTCTGTTTTGCAGGTAACTACGGCGGAGATCATCAAATCGGATCCAGCAAGTTATCATTGGTGCGGTGAGCATGGAGCTTTTTTACCAACATTTGGTTAAAGGTACACAAAGAACATGTCAGAACCATCACGAATGACCGGCGTTACAACCAGATCAACTAGTATGAACTCAAGGGGTCCACGGATCGCGAATTCGCAGCCTGCGAGTACGCAGCCTGTGGTGCCTAGCTCGTCGAGCCCTTCGGGACAATTGAGTCCCTTATTGGAAGTCCAAGTGCAAAATGAGATGGAGATGTCCAATAGCGATTTCGTACAAATGGCAGGACAAGTCTTGGCTTCAAATATGAGCCAAGCGGCGGGGGATCGAATGATTAGTTTGTTAACCGCAATCGCTGATCGCAATACCGCCGTGGCGGCTGCTCCTCAACAACCTATTGTCATCTCCACACAACCATCGACTACTGCCGCCATATCTGCGCTTCCGCAGCCATCTCGAGAGCTAAATCAGATAGGTCAGAGTAGTCGCATGAACCCACACAGCCACCCAGGCAACTACTCGTACCACGATCCTAGTATGACGATCCATCCGACCTGGCAAACATCCCAACCGACGTTGGGAATACCAGGAATCCTTCCACTACAACACACGGAGCCCTTGGATTGCGGGCATTCAGAGTTAATGACGTATGGGGCGAATACGTCTGGGCAGGAGCACACTTGGAACTTTGATCCTATAACCGGACGGCGGCTAGAACCACGCCGAGAACAAATCTCAACATCAATTGGCGGGTGGATGCCACCCAGAGTTCACCAGCAGCGGATGGAGGAGATTCGGCGAATACCCCATCCTGAGTTGGAAGATCAACTACGGAACATGATGGAGCGAATGGGGTACACGCCTCGGGCGAGAGCAGAGGTGCAGAGTGATTCGCCTTTTGCTCCGTCGTTGCGGGAATTTATACCAGATCACAGGATAAAGGCGCCGGCGATACCTAAATACTATGGGGATCCAAATTCTGATCCTGAGGCTCATGTCAGGAACTACAGAGAATTAATGGATGTTGCAGGAGCGAGTGAAAGCATAATTTGCAGATTATTCTCGACCACTTTGGGCGGAGCGGCATCTGATTGGTTTTGGTCTTTACCTGCTGAATCTATTCACAACTGGAATCAATACAGTCGTGATTTCTGTGCAAAGTTCGTGGGCTGTAAAGCAGCGGATGTGACGGATATGCAGCTGAAGGAGATCAAACAGAGGAACTATAATTCCCTAAGGGAATTTGTTGTCGCATTCAACGATATTCTGGTGCGGTTGCAGCATCCGCAACATCATGGCGGATGGAACCACAGATTGGAGCATGTGGGAGGAAATCATCCGCAACAAGCCACGTACAGTGGCCGAACTCATGAAGATAGCAAAGGACTTCATGAAAGTGGACGATGTCAACAGAGAACATAGAGCTCAAACCCGGCGAGAGAGAGATGCTGCTAGATCCACTTCGGACAATCGGCACCAGGCCCAGTCCAAGGGTAATTTTGTTCGCAGAGGCGAACGCTCCTTTCAAGGGGGAGGATATCAAACACCATTGAATACGACTCGCCAGGAGGTGTTACTTTGGATCGAAAAGAACCCCCTGAAGAAGGATGTGCGGTTCCCCGAGCCGAAAGGCCGAACTAGTTTGGGGCGATATCCTAACAAATATTGCAGGTTCCACAGATTGAACGGCCATGACACGAACGATTGCTATGAACTGAAGAAGGAAATAGAAAAGCTGATTGAGAGGGGCAAGCTAAGCCAATTCGTAAGAAAAGAAACGATCGATGAGAAAACAACGCTCCCGCATGAGGGAGAAGCAAGGCCCGAAAAGAAACAGAAGAAATGGGTGATAAACGTGATAGCTGGCGGGATCTATGAGCCGCCAACAAAAAGGGCTTGCCGTGAACAGCGAAAAAGCAACACGCATAGGGGGGATGCCCTCAATTACTCATTTGCGCGAATCACGGAGCCGCATGCGGATGCCTTGGTGATTACGATGGCCGTAGAAGGATGGGACGTTAAGCGGGTCCTTATTGATACCGGCAGTTCTTATAATGTTATTACTCGGACTGCATTCAACAAGTTGGGAATTAATGACGAGCGAGTGGAACATACATTCATGGATGTAACTGGTTTTGGGGGTCAATCATCTCAAACAAGTGGACAAGTGGTGCTGGAGGCAGAAATGGGTGATAAGAATCTAAAATGGCGAGGTGATCTAGAATTCGCAATTATTGATATCCCATTGGCCTACAACATAATTCTGGGGCGTCCGTTCCTATCGGAAACGGAATCGCTCATCTCAATGAAGCACTTGACATTACATTTGCCAACACACCAAAGGCGAGTCATAGTTGAAGGTGATCAACTTGTATCTCAACAGGTCTATACATTATCACTTGAACCAAAACCGGATGAAGAGGATAAAGTCGATGAAAAGCTGCCGGCGGAAGCATTAGGAGAAACGGAACTATTCGCCATCTCAAATGACAAGAACGTGCGAATAGCGGCCGGACTCCCAGAAGAAATGAAGAAAGCCATTACCGAGGTGTTGATCCAATGCGAGTCGGCATTCACCGCTCCGAATGAAGTGCTGAAAGGAATAAGTCCAGATATATCAACCCATCGTTTGAATGTGGACAAAGGTGCAACCCCAGTGCGACAGAAAAAGAGAGGACACGCTCCAGAGCGGCAGAAGGCGATTGAAAAAGCTGTGGCGGATTTGCTAAAATCAGATGCAATTCGAGAAGTCACCTATCCGGAGTGGCTAGCCAATGTGGTGCTAGTCAAAAAGCCAAATGGAACGTACAGAATGTGTGTCGACTTCAAGGATCTGAATAAAGCTTGTCCGAAGGATATGTATCCGCTACCTAACATTGATATATTGGTAGATGGAACTGCAGGATTTGAAGCTTTATCGTTCACCGACGTGAAATCCAGTTACCACCAGATACCCATGGAGAAGGCGGATGAAATCAAAACATCATTCATAACTCATCAGGCGACTTATTGCTTCAAGGTGATGCCCTTCGGATTGAAAAACGCAGGAGCAACATACTAGAGGATGATGAACAAGATATTTTCAGACAAGTCAGGCGAGAACTTCTCAATCTACGTAGATGACATGATCATTAAAAGCAAGAAGATGCAGAACCACCCGAAGGACATTAAGGAAATCCTGGAAGTGCTAATCAAATATGGCCTCAAATTGAATCCAGAGAAATGCACATTTGGGGCAAGAGCGGGAAAATTCCTGGGTTTCATTGTTAGTGGCAAAGGAGTCGAGGCGAATCCCGAGAAAGTTAAAGCGGTAATGGAGATGAAGACACCGAGGAACATAAGGGAAGTACAGAGACTGAACGGGCGGCTGGTGGCATTAGGGCGATTCATATCATGCTCAGCTAGGAGATGTCTACCTTTTTACAACGCCATCAAAAAGTCTAAGTCCTTTGAATGGACGGCGGATTGCCAAGAAGCATTCGAAGGGATAAAGCGACTGATATGCTATCCGCCCTTAATGAGCAGGCCGGAGGATGGAGAAGATTTATTTCTTTACGTATCCATCACCAGTATGGCGATATGCACTGTGATGGTGCGAGAAGAAGAGGGCCAACAATATCCAGTGTACTATGTGAGCAAAGTCTTGAAGGATGCAGAACTTCGGTATTCGAAGTTGGACAAAATGGCTCTCACTGTGATAACCACGGCGGCTAGGCTAAAACCATACTTTCAGGCGCATACTATCATTGTGAGAACTGGAATTCCAATACGGAAGGTACTGCAGAAACCTGACGCATCCGGCCGATTAATGGAATGGTCAATTCGCCTGGGGGAATTCGATATTCGCTACGAAGGAAGACCAGCACTAAAGGGTCAAGTACTTGCCGATTTCGTGAATGAATTCACGTGGGATGAAGATGAACGTCCAAAGGCACAAAAAGAAGAGTGGAGCATGTTCACAGATGGGGCATTGTCCACGGATGGAGCTGGACTAGGAGTCGTCATCAAAGGTCCGGAGGTTATTCGCCTGTACTATGCGGCAAAGTTAACATTCGAAACTACCAATAATGCCACAGAGTATGAAGCAATGATATGCGGATTGAAGCTGCTTAATGAACTTACGCCAGAAAGAGTGGTGATCTACAGCGATTCTAAACTCATGATAAATCAGATCACAAAAAACTATCTGGTGAAACAAGAAGATCTGGTCAAATACCATCAGGTAGTAGGCAGATTGACGCAGGAGTTAACACACAAGGGAGTCATCTGGGAAATGGTGCATGTTCCAAGAGGCCAAAACACAAAGGCTGATGAACTGGCAAAAGCAGCGGCGAGTAGAGAACCATGGAATCAAAAAGCATGCAATTTGGAGATAAGATCCGCACCGGCATTTGAAGTCGATCAGATTATGGTCATTGAAGAGCTGGAAGATGATGAAGATTGGCGGATACCCATCCGCCAATATCTGGAGCAGGGAGATTTGCCGGATGACAAAAGCCTAGCCAGAAAGCTAATTGGACAATCAGCGAGATACTCAATTCGAGATGGAACTTTGTATCGAAAATCATATACATGTCCATGGTTGAAATGTGTTAGCCGCAATGAAGGAGACTACGTACTGCGAGAACTCCATGAAGGAATGTGCGGCGCACATGAAGCATCCGCGGCGTTGGTAAGAAAAGTCAAGCTAATGGGATACTATTGGCCAAAGGTGATGGAGGATTCCCAGAAGATGGTAGCGGAATGTCACAACTGTCAAATCCATGCGAATGAAAAGCACGTTCCCGGAGCCGAAGAAATCTCTATAATGACGGCATGGCCATTCGCAACATGGGGAATCGATATAGTGGGTCCATTCCCAGAAACGACAAAGAAAAGGAAGTACTTGGTAGTCGCAGTTGACCACTTCAGCAAATGGGTAGAAGCGGAGGCAGTAACCGCTCAAACACCTGAACGAATGATCGAGTTCTTACGAGAGAACATTATCATGCGATTCGGAATCCCGCAAAAGCTTATAACTGACAACGGCACCCAGTTCAAATGTGTCAAGTTCAAAGCATACTGCGAAAGCATGGGGATCAAGAATCATTTTTCTTCCATAAACCATCCCCAATCGAATGGTATGACAGAGGTTACCAACAGGGCCATGATTCAAGGGATCAAGAAGCGGCTAGGCGATAAAAAAACAGGTTGGGCGGATGAGATACCCCATATGTTATAGGCATACAGAACTTCTGTAAAAGCAGCAACTGGTGAAACACCTTTCTCGCTGGTTTATGGAGCTGAAGCAGTCCTACCTGTTGAAATCAAGTCGCCTACAAATCGAATAATTTATTATTGCGACACACAAAATCCTATCAACATTAGAGATGCATTGGATTCTGTTGAAGAACGAAGAGAAAAAGCTTACATGCAAATGGCAGTATACCGCAATAGGGTCAAGAAATATCATGACAGAAGGGTGCGAAAAGTGATAATCAACGAGAATGACTTGGTCTTGAAAAAAGCGGATAAAATACAATCCAGAGATGGCAAAGGCAAATTAGGCGTCAACTGGATCGGACCATACAGAGTATCCAAGAAGCTGGGACCATCAACTTTTGAAATAGAAGAAATGAGCGGAAAAAAGCTCCCGCGCACCTGGAATCTAGAAAATCTGCGCCTATATAAACGGGCCGGGTAGTTCAGGGAAATGACGAGTACTCTTTTTCCTTTTATGAGTTTTTTCCCACTGGGTTTTCTGATAAAAGGTTTTAATGAGGCTTTGATCCCACACATTTCATATACCAATGTAACAAAAAGTCTTTTCTTTTATCAATAAAGATATTCAATTGTTGCATACAGCGTCTGAGTGCGGATCCTTTTTAGGACAACCACTTCAGTGTGTTATCTACAAACAAAAGGCGGGTAAATCGCGCAAAAACCTTATGGTTCAACTTAAAAACACATAAATGTGTTGCCTATTAAGAAAGGCGGATGCATGATTACGCATCACTCGCAAAAACCTTATGGTTAAACTTAAAAACACATAAATGTGTTGCCTCTTAAAGAAAGGCGGATGCATGATTACGCATCACTCGCAAAACCTTATGATTAACCTTATGATTATATTATTTTCGAAAGAAAAATTATAAGATAAGGCATAAAATTAAGCGAATTAACGAGTACTCAAAAAATTGCAAAAAGGGTCTGGCCACCCTAGCGGAAACGAAACTAAACTACGAGGAAATACAAATATGGACTCGGCAAAAGGCAAGGGTCACGTATGAAAACAAAGGGCAATAAGGAATAAAACAACAATCGCACGTATAGGTAAAGCGGCAAGCAAAAGAAAATATATATATACGGGCAGTTTGTTACATACAACAGTCCATATATAAATCAAACTATGCTACAACTTCCTCTCCTTCACCCCTATGGCCCTCCTCGCCTTCAGCGGCTCCCTCATCTCCTCTAGTGGGCGGATCTGCTTCAAGCGAATCCTCAACCCTCGAATCAGTAACCGCTTCAGAGGGCGGTACCTCTTGCTCAGGCTGAGAAAGGTCTTGTGGTGCCTCTTTTTCCGCGTTCTGAGTAGGGATCTCGCAGCTAATTGGAGAGTTCTGAAAACTCTGCCAATCTAAGAAGAGTACCTCATCCATATCAGCATCCTCGGCTTCCAGCTTGTCCCACTTCTCAGTTAGATCCTTTTCGGGGATGGGAACCTTGGGGCGGCTAAGTACTCGATCTGGATGCCCATGCTCATAAGCGGCATGAATTCGCTCCCCATACCAATAGATGCGAGCACCATCTTCGGCTAGAATCTCCTCAGCTTTCTTCTTTTGCGTCTCCAGAGCCTCCTTGGATGAATTTAGATCATCAAGGACCTTTTGCAGCTCGTCGGACTTAGCCTGGAGGGATCTGAGAGCTTCCTCCTTCTCGCTCATAACCTTCTGACAAGCGCCTTCAAGAGCCTTTACCTTCCCTTGGACATCATCATAAAGCGACTTCTGAGTCGCCAATTCAGTACCAAGGTTCTCCAACTCTTTGGCTCATTCAACATCCCTTTGGAGAGCGCCCTCCGCGAAATTGATAATCTGCATATAAGACGGCTCGTGAATAAAAAGGGCGAATAGAAACATGCGATTACTATGGACACAAGATCGTTGAAAGGGAATGACAAGCCTCTACCCCCAAAACAACAATATACCTCTATGGCACGCTTCTCAATCCCCTCCATTGCAGTAGGAAGCGGTACTTGTTCTCGCACACGGGAAGCAGAGGGGAGCCGCCCAAGGACATTGCATATAGAAGAGACAATGTCCTTACAAGAAAAGCTCACGGCCATACCAAAGGTCCTAGTCCACCACCCGCTGATGTCGGGAATCGGCTGCGAATGCATAAGAAGAAAGATCAGGAGAACAACAGATAACTCATGAGGAAAAGTTAACAACATAAAAAAAAGGGGGGGAATGGATTGAGATACCTCGTGAATTGGAGTACTGCTCTTTCCTTTGGACGGGGCGGATACGGGTGTGCCGTCAACAGTGAGGGACACAGAGGTGTTTTTCTTTCTGGGATGAGAAGACTCTGTATCCGCATTATGCTTCCGCTTCCTAGTTAAGGGAAGGTCCTCGGAAGCAGAAGCTGGACCTTGTGAAACGGAGGCCCTTACGGGAGAAGCCACCTCAATAGAAGTAATCGCCCCTCCAGGAGAATTCGCCCCTGCAACGGAAGTGGTCCCCGCCATCCGCCTCTTCCTTCTCGCTAGGGCTTTCGCCTCCCGATCTGCAGCGAGTTGAGATAAAGGATCACCCCTGCAAAGGGTTAAAAGAAATCATCAACTTGGAAATAAAAAAATACCTTGAACAAAAACGCGATAAGGGATATAGACAACGCGATCTCCCTCGCGGTAGGCAATCGCTACTCGGCTCCTTAGCATATGGAAGGCCTGATCATATGTCCATACGAAAGGAGGCGTACTCTTCAAGAACTTTATAACAGCGGATTCTTCCTCACTGGGGTAACCGAAGTTCAAACTCTTTACATTGGGCCGGCCCCAGCAGCGAAGGAAGTTTGGATTCCCTTCATTAAACTTGATAAAGAAGTAAGATCGGTCCCACTCGCGGATCTTGTTCAGCTTCTCGTCAAAACCATAGTAACCGCTCTGACGAATGAAAGTGAAATACCCCGCCGAACTTTTGAAATGATGAAGCTTGGAGAAAATTTTTAGCGAGAAGGGAACCTCCAGACAATCCGCCAGAAATTTGTCCAGAGTTAAGTCGGCCCATCCGTTGGGATGCAATTGACCAGGTGCGATTCCGTAACCGCCAAGGACGGAGGCAATCTCATCCGCCAGCGGATACGTGAAACCGCAGATAATCTGGGCGACGAAAATGGTGAAATACCCCTTTGGGTAGTCGCCCGGTCCTCTATCCTCCCCGGGAATGAGGGCTTCGAGACCTTGAAGCCAAGAATACTGCTCCCGCAAGTCATCAATTATCTCTTGACAAACTAGGCTTCCCGATCTGTCCTTCTTCGGTAGCAAACGAGGGGTTGGGACAGGTGGCGGAATCAACTTTTTAGGGTCAAAACCTAAACCCTCATCGGATGTATTCGCTAGGTGGAGGAAGTCGGCGGGATGAGAATCAGACCCAGGAGAGCTGGTTGAAGCTTCATCAACCATCTCATCGACCTCATGAGATACCTCGCGGACGTAATTTTCGTCGAACGGTGCGAAGCCGAGGTCAGGGTTCGACATATTGATGAAGAAAAATGAACAGAAGTAAAGAGTCGAGCGAGGTACAAGTTGTGGAAAGGAAAACTTACATATGAAAGACTACACAGAGAAGAATGAACGCGAAGAGGTTGATGCCGGAAAAGAAACGACGATGCCGGAAAAGAAACGACGGACAAGGAAATTCACAATTTTTGAATTTTGAATATCCAGACAAAAATGAAGAGTCCCCTATAAAAAGACCCTAAAGGGCTCTTGCCAAACTAAAGGGGAGGCATGTGATGACCCGCGAAGCCAAACCGGGCCGAATTCATTACACGGGCCCAGCCCATACTTAGACCCATGGTCTAGGATCGGATGGGACCCGAATAGAGGAAGCGGGTGAAGTAAGTAACCGCCCCGAATTCCTAAATGGAGCATCAAAACTCCCACTCAGAACAAACGATACCACGTTTGTTGCCACGAAAGCCACGAAAGGGACATGGCCTAAAAAAGAGTAACCGCCCTCGGAACGTGGCCTGGAAGGAGTAACCGCCCTCGGCGGTTACTTAAGAACACTTATAAAAAGCCATAAGGCCAAAGGGGAGAGGTACGTTCACATTTTTCCCCGTAACGCTATTATTACCAACCTTCATACAAAGAACTGACTAGATCGTCGGAGAGTTTTTCCGGAGATCCTGTCTCCGGTTCTGTTTTGCAGGTAACTACGGCGGAGATCATCAAATCGGATCCAACAAGTTATCAACATGTTTCAACAATTTGTTGGGTAAAAACTGTAAGGAATCTCGCTTTGAGCCAAGAATTAAAGTTTCTTAAAATAATGTTTTACATATTCTGGATTTTTTTGATAATTTTCTGGACACGTTTTTGGTCCTACTTACGTTGTTCCAAATAAATATACCATTTGTTCCAACATAATACTTACATTGTTACAACAGAAAATTGTTTTATTTCTTTTCTTTAAAAATACATTTTTCTGACATTTCTAACCTCGTTTTTCGAAAAATTTTATACTATTAGACTCGTCTAAATTAGAAAGTCATTTTAAGATCCCTGAAGTTCAAGTAAAAAAAATTCCGAGTAGGCGTTTTCTTGCAAGAAAAAAAGTGCCCAGAAAATTCTAAAATAATTCCAAAAATGTAAAACATTATTCTAAGAAACTTTAATTCTTGGATCGAAGCGGGATTTCTTACGGTTTAGTCCCAATAAAACATGTTCCTTAATTTTATCAATTTTACATGCTTCAACAATTTATTGGGTCAAAACTGTAAGGAATTTCGCTTTGAGCCAAGAATTAAAGTTTCTTAAAATTATGTTTTACATGTTTTTAAATTTTTTGATAATTTTCTGGGCACGTTTTTTATCCTACTTACATTGTTCCAAATCAGTGTACCATTTGTTCCAACATAATACTTGCATTGTTCCAACAGAAAAATGTTTTATTTCTTTTCTTTAAAATACATTTTCCCGACATTTCTAACCTTGTTTCTCGAAAATTTTTATACTATTAGACTCGTCTAAATTAGACGGTCATTTTAAGATCCCTGAAGTTCAAGTAAAAAAAATTCCGGTGAACGGAATCCGAGTGGACGTTTTCTGGTGAGAAACAAAGTGCCTAGAAAATTCTCAAAAAATTCTAGAAAATGTAAAACATTATTCTAAGAAACTTTAATTATTGGGTCGAAACGGGATTTCTTACGGTATAGTCCCAAAAAATTGTTGAAGCATGTAAAATGGATAAAATTAAGGAAAACGTTTTATTGGGACTAAACTGTAAGAAATCCTATTTTGACCCAAGAATTAAAGTTTCTTAGAATAATGTTTTACATTTTCTGAAATTGTTTTAGAATTTTCTGGGCACTTTCGTTTTTGCCGGAAAACGCCCACCCGGATTCCGTTCACCGGAAATTTTTTTACTTGAGCTTCAGGGATCTTAAAATGACCGTCTAATTTAGACGAGTCTAATAGTATAAAAAATTTCGAAAAACGATGTTAGAGATGCGGGAAAATGTATTTTAAAGAAAAGAAATAAAACAATTTTCTCTATCCTCTCTTTCATTTTATTTACCAATTTGTCACATTGCCATTTTTAATTATCATCAAAACTACGTAGTTTTGTTATGTCACACAATAAGCTCATTGTCACAACTTAAGCCATTGTCACGCTGGATCTCACCCCAAACATTATATATATATATATATATATATATATATATATATATATATATATATATATATGTATATATATATACACTTCTGTTAGGCTGATCACTTTTAATATTTAAGCATTCAACACACCAAAACGATGAAATTTTAGGATGTTGGAGAGAAAAAAAACTGTTCAACCATAAAGGGCATGACTTCAGAAAAATTCCCCCACCTCTATAAATCTAACTCTGACACTACACACAAGGCTAAAATTAGCCCCTCGTATATAAATTTTAGGCTCCACCATTGGTGTGGGGGAGAGAGGGCTGCAGGTGAGTCAAAACAGGAGGAGATAATTAAGGTTAGAGAGAGAGGATCATGTATAGAAGGCGTGCAAAATTTAATTGAGTGTTTGGTTATTTTTATTTTAGAGCCCATTTGTTTCCTAATGTTAAAACTCATGTTTGTTGTTTCATTCAAAATAGAAGAGTCGTTGCTTGAAACTAAAATATAACTAATGGTTGTCGTTTGCGAAGAAAACTATTGTTGTTGGGAACAATGATAAGTATAGAACAATTAAAGTTGTATTTAAGAAAAAGTATTATAACATGTATTTAGGAAGCACACTAATAGGGAATCCTTGGGTATTTTATAGGATCTCCAACTCAATTAATGACCCTTCATATAAACACTAACAAGTGTCTCATTTAATACACATCACTATTAAAAAAAAAGCTTATCAATTTCATAAGAAACTCGTTTGCTTTTTTCCTCTATCTTTCTGTTTGTATGAAAGAAACAACAATGTAACATGTGATGGGAATCAGCGGAATGGACTTTGTCATTGTATGAAAGAAACAGGGGGAATTGGAAGTATAAACTCCGAATTGCAATTAAATTGCTTCTAAGGTTTAATTAATATTTGCTTCTTTTAACTATGGAGCATTTAAGTTTTGTGATTGTCCATTTATGGAAAAAAGGATCCTTCCACTGAGCAATAAATTGTTGGACTTTTTTAATCTAGATATGCAAAACAATTAGGGGATTTAAAGGCTTAATACGCGGAATTGAAAATTTAGGATTAACATATAAAGTTGGAAAAGTTGAAGGGTCTTTGATCCTCAATTGTTTTGTTCCTTATTTAATTGGGTTTTTCTTGAACCATAGTAGAGTGAAAGAAATAATGTCGAAGTAGGTGTTTTCTTGAAAGCTCAAATGAGTTTATTCGAACGAATCAGAGTCGCGATCGACAGTGAAGAGCAGCAACGAGGGTGGTGATGACAGATGAAGAACTGCAGTTCTTGAAGATGGAAGGGCAGGGAGTGCGTAAAAAATAAGAGGAAGAAGAAGTATAAAGCATTTTGTTTAACAATTAATAAGTCTTTTTAATTGTGATGTGGATAAATAGAAGACATGTGTCCATTTTTATATGGAGGGTCCTTAAATGAGTTCAAGATCTAGGACTGTCCTATAAAATCCATTTTAGGACATATTTATAAACAATGTTTAATTTAGTTCCAACATCAATATATCCAACTTTCTAAGTTAATTAACTCTTACTTCAAAAAAAAAAGTCAATTAATTCTCATTTAAATTTGTGCTTTCATACATTTATTCAATTAATTTTCGCTCTTCATAGATTAATTGTAAACATTAATGGTTTTTCTCCTTTCGATTTAACACAATCTTCCCAATTATGAATTTCAAGAAAATTTCTTTAATTCAATTTTCACACATTTAGAATTTATCAACAAAATTCTTAGCATGATCGGAATAAAAATATAAACATCTATAATTAAATTTGAATTGATGGGTCTAGTATGAATAGTTAGAACTTTGAACATAAATTCAGATATTGATTAATTTAACACAAATATATATATCATAGAGAGAAGAAGAATCTAATGAAGAAAGAAGTTTATATATATTAATCTTTATAATATTTTTCTAATTAACACTAGAAAGCGCAAAAAAATACATTAAAATTATCTTTTTTTTTTCAAACAACATGACTGACCATCAAGATGTTTAGCAACACATTTCGATTGACAAGATTCTTCATCACAACCCTATTGGAAAAATAAACATCAACTTATTGCACAAATCAGAAGACTTTGGATTAAATAATCGAGTTTCATTGAATATCCTTTGTTGGCTAGTTATATCATTTCGTTCACCTATTTGTTTGTTTTTTTTTACTTTTACTTCCACTTCATAAATCATAACGCATGCACATTATAAAAATTATAAAATGTGGTCAATCATATTGAATATAAAATATTAATGCGCCACATAAAAATTAAATTTATAAGTTTAAAATGTTGGAAGATATGTACCTAATTACAATATTGATGCAAGAACAACAAAAATATAGCAACGTAAGATTATTTTTACGATATTCAAAGATTGATAATGTTTTGAAATAAGTGTACTAAGAATATTGATGCTTATATAGAAAACAAGTCAAATGTAAATGTAAGCTATAATAGTAAATAAATCACAAAAGTTATGAATTGAAATAAAAAATTAATGACACTTCCTAAATAAAATTTGGTATGAGTGTGTGTATATATATATATATATATATATATATATATATATATATATATATATATATATATATATATATATATATATATATATATATATATATATATATATATATATATATATATATATATATATATATATATATGGGTGAGATCCAGTGTGACAAGGGGTTAGGGTGTGACAAGGAGCTTAAGGGTTGCGTTGCTAATTTTAGCCAACTTGAAAACACTCGGAAGAGTTAAAACGTTCAATATCAAAAATTCGTTTAGAGCTTAAGAATTTAACATATTTAGTATCAGAGGCAAACATACATCACATATAAAAGATTGTGATAAAGTTTGATGTAAGATAGTGTTTAAATATTTTCTGAAAGTTCTAAGTTAAGTTTATTAAAGCATGGCAGCGTTAGATGTAAACATTTCAGAACGAATAAAATATCGGCCATAAGTAAGTAATAATAGTTCAGAGTCGGAAGCATAAAGTTAAACATATGTAAGTGATAACAGTTCAGAGTTGGAAGCATTAGTTTGAATATCTATTGTATTAATTAATAAGTGTACAAGAGAGACAAAAAAAACAAAAAAGCTTAACAACTTATCTATCTGTCTAGTTACACAAACCTAGAACCTATTTCTTAATATTAACTCTAAGCGGATGGTTCTTCGGTTTGGTCAGAAGGGAGACTTCTTTGTGAGTATTCTCTGACTCTTTCTCCCACAGTTTGTCAACTCAGAAGAGGCTTTGTTAGAGAAGCCAAGAACAACTCTGGAATTGAGCTGATCTGTATAGTTCTTTGATCGCTCATTAATTCTTCAGGCCACCATATATATATCTCTACTTATATTGATGCCTTCCGGAGAGAAGGATCCATTCTTGCTCATTTCACTCAAAATCAATTGAAATGCTTGGCATTCCAGATGAAAGTGTAAGAGCATGAGTATATTTTCTATGAATGTTTAGGAGCGCATGATCTAGGCTCTGATGCTGATTGGCAATTGAATGAACATTATGGTTGATGGTCTGATGTTGAGCATAAATAGTGTTAGACTAACAATTACATCTGTCTTGATAATGTTGGATGTGATTAACAAAAAAAAAACAAATCGAACACAGAAAAACACATGAACAATAAAACTAAAAATTAAAAGGAAAGAGATAGACAAATCTGAGACCTGTATTAGCAGTTTCCTTAAGACGATGTCGTCGCTATTGACGATTGTCTCCCAGGATATAACAGATTACGCAAGCAAACTCAAACCGTGTGTAGGATCGTTATCACCGGAGTAGGAAAACAAGACACTATGAATAGACAGAGAACATAAACATTCAACGGATAATTGTTTTATCAACAAAATTTTCATCAACTTTAACAACTTATGAATTTTGAAAACCCATTCTATATAAATAGAACTCTAAAGGATATGTCTTTTCACAAATGAACATGATTGTACACGTACAGAAACGATGTTCACGTATGAACATGACTTTTCATGACGGACACGGTTGTTCACGAAAGGAGGTGTTTGTTGGTATTTAAATTAATATATAATTTTATTCAAAATTTTCCAACAAATAGTAGTGACTTTCTTATCCAAAGTTTCCATTGCAGCCCTATTAATAGTTAGAAGGCGAAGGGCTTTGGTCAGAGAGCCATCAAGGTCTTAATTATCAGCTTGAACCAGATGAGCATTCATATGATTAAGTTCAGAGGCAATCTTCATGAATTCAGAGGAGAGATGAGATTAGATAGCTTGAACAGTGGTAGAACTGGAAGGTATGCAACGCATGGTTTGCTCAAAAAGGGACATATATTGAACCATGTTGAGTTGAATAAAGGCTATTTTTCCAGCATAAGCGTGAGTACCATATTGAGAGACCAGACCTGCTACTGTATGTAATAAGCTCTTAACACTGGCCAACTCATTGAGAAGTATAGTGGTCTCACTCAATGAATGCATCATCATCTAAGAAAGGTTCTGAGCAGAAGTTAGAAGAGGTTGAGGAGCAGATGAGGCATTAGTAATTTCTACCAGCTTAGTGGCAGCCTTGTCAAGAATTTCCAGGTCCTCAGTTTCAGAGAAGGTCTAAAACGTTTAAGCGCTTTGATCTTTTACTTGCTCAGAGAAGGTAGCACCTATGTTTTTCAACCCATAGGTTGTCTGAGCTAATGTAATTATATCATCACCCAAGGAAGTTTAATTCTACTGAGTGGGATAAATTGGAGGTGTTAAGCCAGCCAAAAAGGATTCTTCAGCATGGCTGATAGGAGTGTGTTATCGTCTTAATTTATAATATTTTTAGTATTTAATTACTAGTTATTTTGTACCATTTTAATAAATTTTAATAATGGTTTTTGTATATTTTCTTCATTTTATATATCTAAGCCAATTTGTGTGTTTTCTAGGCACTTTCGCAAGGTTTTCGGCACAAATAACCAAGTTGGGGCTTAAGGCGGCAACTCGGGAGTAAAAGGGACCACAAAAAAGGAGTTTTAGTGACACCCAACGTGCACTTCGTCGCGGATAGGTGCTGTAAGATAAAGTCCAATTGTTCACACTAGGACAGATTTGACATATTTTGGTAGTTTCAACTTATCTCCCTCATACGAACTCGGATTAAGGCGATTCAAAATGAGTTGGAAAGCTAAGAGAAAGATGAACAAATGACTAAAAATAATCATCTTCAAATTCTAAGTGAATCAGGCCCAGAAAATTATCCAAATTTGATGAATATGTTGAAGCCTAAGATTCCTTTCACATCTTTACACATTTCAACTCATAAATTATTAAAATCTTCAACCATGCTCTCTTAAATGCTAAATTCAGAAGATAAGGGAGTGGGAGGCCATAAGGATGACTTGGTCTTTGGATGCCATTTGAAGACACACCAAGCTTAGGCTTAATTCCTCCCTCTATAATGTTATTTTGCTGATTTTTCTCCTTAAAAATCACTTGTTTGTGTTGTTGTTATTGTTAAAGTGTTGTTTGTGCAAAAGTTCATCTAATAAAAGTAAGTTTCAAGTTACCGAAGAAGTTCGTTCGACAATTGTCATCACAGTTTCTTCTAAACTTTAATCTCTTTTATTAATATGAATTCTATTATCTATCTTTCTAAGGTGTGTTTTAATCTAATTATGGGCTAAAACCCCCTTAACTAAGGCTAAAAGTGGATCTTAACTTTAATTATGTGGTAATTATGTTTAACCTATTTAAGTTATCTTTATCCTTTTTTAGAACTAACTTATGATTCTTAATGCTTGTAGGAGATGGGCCAACTCTCTACTTGAATATAATTAATCATTTATATTGACCGTGATTAAATTGATTAATCGAAATTCATAAGTTGGACCTAATGACCATTTAGTGTGGCTTATTGGTTTTTCAAAGTTTTTCATGAATCTTATTACAAATCTTAGATTTATTACTTAAGTCGAACCAAGGGAAAGTAATAAATCGAAGGTTTGGAACTAAGAAAACTTAATGCTTCTTTGGATTAATTACTTGAGCCAGACCAAGGAAAAGTAATTAATCGAAAGTTTAGAACTAATTACTCGAGCGGTTTTTCTTGAATCTTAAGTAATCACTTTAGCCGGACCAAGGTAAAGTAGGTTAAAAAGGTTTAGATTAAATCTTACTTCAAATCTTAGATTTATTACTTGAGCCCGGACCAAGGGAAAGTAATAAATCGAAGGTTTGGAACTAAGAAAACTTAATGCTTCTCTTGATTAATTACTTAAGCCGGACCAAGGAAAAGTAATTAGTCGAGAGTTTAGAACCAATCTCGAGAACTATTAGTTAATAAGAAAAATCGCCATCTTAAAAAGGATAAAACAACCTAAAAGGGGTTAAGTGTTATTACCAAGCAAAGAGGCTAAGTGAAGCTAGAAGCCTTAGTTTCTTTCATTATAAGTATTCTCTCATCTAATTTTGTACAATTTTCATCTCACTTTTTGTTTAAATCTTATCTTGGTTGTCCAACAAACTCTACATTTTTATTGTTTAAATAATAGATAGTAAGAAAAAAGATTAGTACATATAATCACCATCCTCGTGGGAACGATACTCTACTTTCACTTTATTACTTGATACACGACTAAGGTACACTTGCCTTCACATGCACGTATACGTAAAAAACGCATTAGAGTGTTAGTAGGAATCGGCTTCTTTGTGAGATTTGTCATGATCTTTTGATGAAGAGAATTCATATTATCGGTTGAGGATTTGTCATGGAGAGCTCAAGAGCATCAATTGGTAATTTGGCAAAGGTCTACTCAGATTGATTTGCCTTAGCAGGCAATGGATCAGTAAAAGATAAGTCCACATCCTTAAGTTTCTTCTTATGAGGAGAATGAGTGGCATCTTCAACTATCAAAGAATGCAAGTTAGGATTGGAAGGAGTTGGCTCGATGTTTTTCTCAGAGGCTGGCTCAGTTTGATTAGAGGCCGAAAGATTTTCATTCTGCTTGATTTGCTCGGAGGCTTGCTGAATTGTAGTAAATGCCATTTCGACATATTTTATAGCATTTTTCATACTTAACTAATAGTTATTTTGTACCATTTTAATAAGTTTTAATGATAGTTTTCTTATATTTTCATCATTTATGTATCTAGGTCATTTTCTTGTGTTTTTAAGCACGTTCACAAGGTTTCGTCACAAATAACTAAAGTCAGGACTTAAGGCAAGGATTCAGAAGTGAAACGGAGCAAAAAAAATGAAGTTTATTCACTTCCAGCCATGCATCTCACCGAGATGAGGTGTTGTAAGTTACAAAGTCATATGTTCATATGGTGGGCATATTTGACACATTTTTGCATTTTAATCGTATCTCTCTCATACGAACTCAGATTGAGACGATTCAAAATGCATTGGTAAGCTAAGAGATGGATGAAAAATTACTAATAATAATCATCTCCAAATTGGAAGTGTAACGGGATCAAAATATTGTCCTAATTTATGTATATGTTGAAGCCTAAGATTGCTTTCCCACCTTCACACATTTTCAACTCCTAAACTGTCAAAGTCTGCCACCACCCTCTTTAAAGCTTAATTTGGAAGATTAGGGGGTTGGGGGAATAAGAAGACTTGGTCTATGGAAGCATATATGTCATTTTACTATAAAAGGAGACGTTGGGAGCCATTTGAAGACACACCAAGCTCATGCTTAATTCTTCCCACTTTCATGTTAGTTTGTTGATTCTTCTCTTTAAGAATCATTTGTTTTGCTGTTGTAATTGTTGTTATTATGCTTAAGTTGTTGTTTGTGAAAAAGTTCATCCAATAAAAGTATGTTTCAAGTCACCGAGAAAATCTGTTCGGCAATCGTCATTACAGTTTCTTCTAAACTTTGATCTCTTTTATTATTATGAACTCCATTATCTATCTTTCTAAGGTGTGTTTTAATCTAATCATGGGCTAACACCACCCCACCCCCATTAATTAAGGCTAAAAGTGGATCTTAACCTTAATTATGTGGTAATTATGTTTAACCTAATTAAACTATGTTTATCCTTTTAAGAACTAACTTATGATTCTTAATGCTTATTGGAGATGGAACAAATCCCAACTCGAATATAATTAATCGTTTCGAAACTCATAAGTTGAACCTAATGACCATTTAGTGTGGCTTATTGGTTTTCCAAGGTTTTTCATGAATCTTATTACAAATCTTAGATTTATTACTTGAGCCGGACCAAAGTGAAGTAATAAATTGAAGGTTTGGAACTAAGAAAACTTAATGCCTTTTTGGATTAATTACTTGAGCCGGTCTAAAGTGAAGTAATTAATCGAAAGTTTAGAACTAATTACTCGAGCGGTTTTTCTTGAATCCTAGGTAATCACTTTAGTCGGACCAAGGTAAAGTAGTTTAAAGAGGTTTAGATTAATAAAACTCAATGCTTCTCTAGATTAATTAATTTAGCCAGACCAAGGTAAAGTAATTAATCGAGAGTTTAGAGTCAATCTCGAGAATATATTATTTAATTAGAAAAATTGCCATCTTAGAAAGGATAAAACAACTTAAAAAAAAGTTAAGTGTTATTAACAAGCAAAGAGGTTAAATGAAGCTAAAAGCCTTAGTTTCTTCCACTATAAGTAATCCCTCATTTAATTTGTCTAGTTTTCATTTTATTTGTTGATTAAGTCTTAACTTGGTTACCCAACAAACTCTACCTTTCAATTGTTTAAATAATGATAATAAGAAAAAAGATTAGCATTTATAATGACCATCCTCGTGGGAACAATACTCTACTTTCACTTTATTACTTGCTACACGATTAAGGTGCACTTACCTTCACATGCATGTATACGTAAAATATGCATCAGATACACTTATTTTAATGTATCATTGTGAGATTCACTAATGAAAATGGTGGGTCTTTATCTTACAGGTGGGCAATATACTTCGTGATGCTATTGATGGGTGATGCTAGGATAAGTAGATCTTGCTTTTTTTATTTGCAAATATTATTAACAATAAGGATTATGAAATGATCTGATTCATTTTTATTTGAAAATAATATTTGCAGGGATAGTAAGAATGCTTATGTACATGAGAAGATTGATTGAAGAGATGGTCAATCAGTTCATGCCTATAACATGAAAAGATTTCTTTAACTTATTGAGTATATATATGTGATTGAATGTTATCTTATTGCGTATGTGCACGAAGCTTGTATGTAAGCTTGTATGAATATGTATGTGCATAAAGCTTGTATATAAGCTTGTATGAATATTGGTATGAACTGACTAGTAAAGGGTTGTGTATGAAGTCATATATGAACAAGTTAGACCAAACAAGTTAGCTTATTGTCATGATCTGGTTTCATTCACTTGAATAAGTATGCTGCAATTAAATAAATTGGTATGAACTGCCAAAGCTTATATGTTTGCTTGACATAAATTGGGTATGTGTATGAAGCTTGCATGTGTACGATATGACTGATCAAACTTGTATACCTTAATCAGATATGAATATGTAAGAATTGAACGTGCATGTATGAAACATGTAATGAAGGGTTGCGTGTGAAGCATAGTCATATATGTGAGTTATATTGCTATGAAATGATTTCGCTTGTATACCTTAATCAGACATGCGTATGTAAGAACTGAACATGTATGTATGAAACATATAGTGAAGGGTTGTGTATGAATCATAGTGGGTTATATTGGTATGAACTTATTTCGCTTGTATACCTTAACCAGACATGAATATGTAGAGAAGGGTTGTGTACGAAGCATAGTCATATATGAAGGCTGATAAAAGGATCACTTGAATAAGTATGTTGCAATTAAATAAAGGGTCATATATCTCATTCATTCACTTGAATAAGTATGATCTAACTAAATAAAGGGTCATACATATGTTTCATTCACTTGAATAAGTATACTGCATCTAAATAAAGGGTCAAATATATGTTTCATTCACTTGAATAAGTATGCTGCAACTAAATGAAGGGTCATATATTCTGGTGTGACTTGAATGTTATTCGCACATCATGCCCTCCTATCAACCCTCCTTGTATGCTATTCGCACATCATGCCCCCCTTGCTTACTCTTTTGTCCATCTCCTTAGTTGTTGCCTTTCGATTCTCCTTGAAATTCCAAATCTCCTTTACTACATACCTTCCACTTGTGTACTCGTTAATTTCCTTCAGCATGGTGATGAAGTTTATGATGATGTCACCACAAGTTCAAACTTGTGGTGACAGCATCATAAACTTCATCATCATGCTCACTTTTCAATTCTTTGAGTCTTTCTATATTGGGGTTGCATATCTACCATTAAGATTGGTGTTAACTGATTAAGCATGAATATTTATGAAACATGAACATGTGTGAAATGCAAATATGTATGTGTATGAAGCATGAATATGTATGATGCCAAATGTGAGTTATATTGGTATGAACTGATTCAGCTTTCATGTTTGCTTGACATATATGCACAAATAAGCTTGTATATATGATGCGAGCAAGATAGATAAGATTGTGAGGCAGATCAGTCATGGAAAAGAGCTAACAAGACCCAAGTTTCCATCAAGAATGAACGAAAAACAGCTAGAAATAACAGTTCATAAGGATTCCTCTTGAATAGTGATGGGACGCACCTATAGTAGATCAGTGAGCTATTATGTGTGTGTTACGATTAAGATCTTTCTACGTGCTTTAACTCTACTAGATGCTACATAGGGGCAAGTGTACCCCATCGTATCAAGTAATAATCCGGTTAAGACCGGGTATCGAATCCACGGGATTTATAACTACTCGGTTTTACACGTTATCTAAGCGGTGAATACTTTAGTTTGGTTTGGGTGACAACTACAAACTACTCCTAAACTATGGTGCGACAGATTTGTACAGTTCAAACTCTAAGGAAGTGATACGGGTGACGATAAGTTACAATATATAATAAACTATAATTCAGAACATATACGAATGACAATTTACTCCTGTAAAGATGACTACGTGTAGACCGATCAACCCGTGAAGTGCTTAGATTACGTGGTTCCTCCTAAAGGCGTATCTAATGCGAGGGATCTGAAACTAGGGCTCGTAAGTTTTGTGGCTTGTCAATTCCTACGATTTCCGGTTTGTCAACTCTGGTAAGGCAACTCCTATATGATTCCCAAAAGGTTTTGGAATTCGTATCCCCCTACACAATAATCAATTACAAATATCAAAACAAGCAATAAATATCAACACGTATAGAGAAACTGAAATTGCAAATCATATATTATAAATGTGGAACGCGTAAATAAGGAATACAACCAAGCCTAGTACATAGGAAGAGTGCAAGCTAATTAGTAAGTAGAAAGGGAAGAAGAATCGGTCCTTGGAACTAGCTAACCGGACTCAAAGTTGTCTCGTAGGACTTAGAGGTGGAACTCTCGAGCTTGGTGGAAGAGGATGGAACAGAACTTCGACGGAGTAATGGAGTAAATGTACAATCTCTCAAGGTGGTAGAGTTTTAATATACAAAATCTGAATTTGATGGAGTTTTCTTACACAAAATCTCCATATCTAAATGAGTGTCAAGCACTCCTATTTATAAATAAATCAAGCTTAGGTCATAATTGTAATTACATTAAGTAAGAAGACTTTGAATGTGGAGAGAAGACTTTGAAGGAAGACTTTGAATGTGAAGGGAGACTTTGAATGTGAAGGAATACTTTGAATTTGATGTAGAATATGGGCCCCACACAAAATAATGAAGCATATGATGCTTCATTATTTGCCTATTTTCTCCATTGCACACCTTGTCCCCTTTTTTGCATTTTCCTTTGAATTGGGTGTCGTTTTCTCTTTGGTCTAAAAAGTTGATTCATCGTCGCTAAAGGTCATTATTCTGTCACTGAAAATCAATATTTCATCGCTGAAACGAATTGCGTCGTCGCTAAAGATGGAGCTGCTGAAGTTCATCAATAATTTCTCAAGGTTCCACGCTCCGCGTGGACGTTGAAAATTAGACATGTTTTCATCTTGTTTTCCATCTCGTACGTTTACCCTGCAAAGCACAACTATGAACACTAAGATTACTTATTTATTTATTTATAACAAAACGAGATTCAAAATGACGGAAATTAACTAAAATTAACTAAAGGTACATAATTTATTTATTTCTTATTGATTTATTGAAATATGCATAAAACTAACACTAAACATAATAATTTAGCTCAAAAATAAATCGTAAATTATCCCAAAAGATAGGGATAAAACGTCCTTATCAAATAGCTGCAGAGTAGTGCGAAAACACACATTCAGCAGCGAAATGGGTCAGACTGGCTGGTTTTGGATAAGCATATGGGTTGAGCATGGACCAATGGGAGAATGAAACGTGGGAGACTACCTTTTTGTACCAAGATGAAATAGATGGTTGTGATGTAATGTTCTTTTTGGAAATGGCACTTAGCTTTACCCAACTACAATAGACCTAGTATACTTGCTAGTGTCCATATTTAAGAGACCAAGTTTTTGGTGCCGTTGCCGGGGATTGACGGCTTAAGTTTAGGAATTAGTATGCTTAACTTACTACCTGTAAATCACCTGTTTGTTTAGTGTCTGTTCAAACTCCAGCTGTTTATGAGAAGAACATGTATTCCTATTGTTCATGTGGATCTTGAAATCGAAGGAACCTACAAAAGATGAAGAAGACTGTTCAGACATGCTAGACTTGCCAGGATGAACCGCGAGAATGAGATACCGGAACCTGAACAACCAGAGAACCATGAGGAGGGTCATGGTGAAAACAACGTAGTTAATGGAAACAACAACAATAATAGTAATCAAAGACTGCGGATGATGGACTATTCCAGGCCATCTACTGAAGGCCATTCATCGTGCATTGTACTACCAAATGAGGGGAACCACCTGTTTGAGATTAAAGCTTCAATGATTCAAATGATGCAAACAACAGTGCAGTTCGGTGGGTATCTGAATGAAGACCCAAACGCTCACATTCAAGACTTCATTCCAATGTGTAATACTTTTCGAAAACATAGGAATGAGAGCGATGAGGTAATTAGACTCAAACTATTCTCGTTCTCATTGAAGGACAAAGCCAAGAACTGGCTGAAAAATCTTCAGCCAGGATCAATCACCAACTGGGAGGAAATGGCTACGCTATTCCTGATGAAGTACTCTCCCCCACGACAGGCCATTAAACTCAGAAATGAAGTATCCCATTTCTTTCAAGAAGAAGATGAATCTCTGTCCGAGGCTTGGGAGAGGTACAAGGAGCTACTTCGAAGAGTACCAAATTATGGCATACCTATGTGGATGCAAGTACAGAGTTCTTACAATGGAATGACCAATGCATACAAGATTCAAATTGAATCAGTTGCAAACGGAAACCCTAAAGATCTTGAACCCCAAGCTTTGTACGAACTAATAGAGAAAGTTGTTAACACAAGCTACAATTGGCACTCTGTAAGAAGCGATGGCAATGGATTTTCCAATGAATCGAACAATGAAGCAATCACCAGACTGTCATCTCAAATAGAGCAGTTGGTTAAGACTGTTGGAAAAATGAATATTTCGGCTATTCAAGCACAACCTCTTCCAACAGGATTGCATGAACAGCCAACACCTGACAGATGTGATTTCTGCAGTGGACCGTACAGACATATTGACTGTCCAGGGATCAAACCAGGGGCGTCGATGAAGGAACAATGTGACTTTATTGCACGACAACCACCCAACCTATATTTAGATACATATAATCTGGGGTGGCGAAATCATCCTAACGTTTTATGGCAAGATAACAAAAGACAGCCAGCTGTTCAACAACCATACCGGCAAGACAATACAAGACCAGCCTATCAATCACAGCAGGGCAATTCGTCTACGCAAAATTATCAGCGACAACCAGCTGTTCAACAAGAAGGGAAACCTGATTTGGAATCTATGATGATGCAATTTAATGAAACAGACGCAATCTTCCATCAAGAGTCTTGAAACCCAGATGCAGCAGTTTGCCGCTATCATTGCTTCCAAAGATAAAGGAGCCCTACCAAGTAATACAGTAACTAATCCAAAAGAGGAGGTCAATGCTATCATCTTGCGAGGAGGTAAAAAGGTTTCCAATTCGTTTGAAAATAACAATTTGACCAAAGACGACCGATGAACCAGCACTGGCTCAGCAAGGAGTTCCATCGGAAAGGAGAAAGGACAAACAACCTACCAATGAGAACTCCCCATCCTACGAAGCAAGAGTACCTTACCTAGGCAGGCTAAAGCAACAGAACTATAAAAAGAGGCACAAAAGTTTCTTAGAACAATTGACAAAGTTGCACATCAACATTCCATTTATAGAGGCTTTATCAGAAATGTCGATGTATGTCAAGTTTCTCAGAGATCTTCTCACAAACAAGAATAAGCTCGAAAGTGTAGTAATGGTGCAGCTGAATAGGGACAGTTCCTCAATCCTACAAGCCAAACAGCAGCTTCTGAAAAAGCTGAAAGATCTAGGGAGTTTTTCTATACCATGTTCAATAGGAACATTGACTATTTAGAATGCATTGTGTGACCTAGGAGCTAGTATCAACTTAATGCCATATTCGACTTATATGCAATTAGGATTAGGAGAACCTAGACCCACTAAAGTCACTGTTCAACTAGCCGACCGATCTATTCGGTATCCTAAAGGAATAGTTGAAGATGTCTTAATCGAGGTCGGGAAATTCATTTTACCTGTAGATTTTGTGATTATGGACATAGCCGAAGATTTAGAGGTCCCAATAATTTTGGGGAGACCCTTCTTAGCTACTAGCAGAGCAGTCATTGATGTACATAATGGTCACTTGAACGATCTATGGTTTTTTCAGCGACCTGTGGTTATAGATCTCTTAAACAATTTTGGATTGTAGGTCTCTTGAATGACATGTAGTTGTAGATCTCTTGAACGATCTATGGTTGTAGGTCTCTTCAGCGACATGTAGTTGTAGATCTCTTGAACGATGTTGAATTGTAGGTCTCTTGAACGACATGTAGTTATAGATCTCTTGAATGATCTGTGATTGTAGGTCTCTTCAGCGACATGTGGTTGTGGATCTTTTGAACGATCTCTGATTGTAGGCTCTTCAATGACCTATAGTTGTAGATGTCTTGAACGATCTCTGATTGTAGGTCTCTTCATCGACCTGTGGTGGTAGATCTCTTGAACGACCTTTGATTGTTTATTATCAAGATTAACCTTGTTCCCCTAGTTTGTGGTGACGATTGTCCTGGAGTTCAGGTATTCCCTGCATTAAAGCAAGATTCCCATTTTCTCGTGCAGTAATCAAATGAAATGATAAATGACTATGTGTAGTGATGCATATGAGCTTATGCATGTTGATGGGTATGGCCTAATCTCTTAAAGTATTTATGCATGGATGCATGAAAGTATGTGTGTGTGAATGTACTACACGTGCATTTTACTTTGTGTGGATATATTGGTAGATGCATATGAAGATTATGCATGTATGCATGGACTGATTTCATAGATTCTCTTTTCTAGACTCGAGAGATGACGCGCCTTTAGGATTAGGAAATCATGTTTTGACGACATGCCTAGTTTGTGAGAGCTTAGACTGTCTGCAAATGATGAGGATAGATAGGTCTGGCATGAGAAGCTCTAGAGGAAAGGTTTCAGCTTGATGAGGTCATCTTTTTTTTCTAGGAATTATTCGTGTGCTCATTTTCCCCTAATATTTTCCTGAGTCGCCCTTTTCGGATTTTCAACTTAACGAGATATCTATGATATTCTATATCTCTCCTTTTGCCTGAACTGCCCCTATGGGTTTTCAATTCAACTTTTTAACATCTCACAGTTTCTTCTCTATCTCTCATTTTGCTTGGACAACCTCTTTTAAGGTTTTTCAATCCAACATTATTTTTTTTCCTTTATTTTCACAGATGCAAGAGAAATTGGATAATTTGGAGCGCATGGACCTAAAATTCATTTCTTTGTTGATTTCCACACTTATCATCGAAGGTGAGTTGGTGCTCAGTCTTTTGACTAGTGGAAAAGCCTTATGAACTGGCTGGCAGGTGATTAGATCATGTGGATGTACCCCTGATTACAGGTTGGGTGCTAACTAGAGGTTCATGTGGGTGGATGCCCCTAAAAAACTTGAGGTGAGGCCTTATTTACGTTTATATTGTGGAACACCACCGTTGGAAGTGAACCTTTGTTACACATTGTGTTGGCCAGCCTGTGTATATTGATGAGGAGAGAAGAACTCAATATTTGGACTCAAGTTTGTTACTCTTGATGATTACAAAAGCAAGATGCTTCAGTCAAATTCAATTCTTAAGAGGACAACAGAGGAGCAGAGAGACCAAACTTCAAGGAGCATATAGAGGGAGGAGTAGTCTTTTTTACTCCGATCTTATTTATTTGAATTTTTTTCTTTTCACTTGGGGTATGATATTTATTGGTTCAAACATTTCATTGTATATACAACTTATAACTGTTAAACTCAAACAAAACACTTGATAAATATACATTGAATTGTTTATTGCTCAGATTCCTAACCATTGTTACTGAAACGTGCCTTTTCAGTTTTTCACGTTTCAGCTATTTTACTTTCTCACATTTGTTCCCGAATTTTCAAATGGATGCCATTTGCGGGTCTTCACTCATTGGGAAGTCTCTTATTATTGCATAGGTTGTCCTTTGTGGATTTTCAACCTATTGTGATATTTTCATTTTTAATTTTTCTATAATATAAAATATATAAACAAATATATTTAGAAAAATCCCCACCAGACCCGGATGTGATTCGAACCCATGACCTCCCAAGGCATAGGTAAGCTCTCAACCACTAGGCTAAAAGCTTCACCACGAGTGAGACATTTTCATACTTCATTAGAGATGTCCTAAAATATAAGTTGAGGCAATTTAAGCTTTAAGTCTTCAAATAGCTTTTTTTTTAGTTGATGGGTTAAAGATGAATTCTTTGTGTTGATTTGTACAATTTTTTTAATTGACTATTTTTACAGATTCTTTTTGGTTTTCAATGTTATAATAGTTTATTTTTTGATATTATTTTAGCAAACATCCCAATAAATTGATTGATGAGGTGGGCAGTGGTGAAGCTCTTAGCCTAGTGGTTGAGAGCTTACCTATGCCTTGGGAGGTCATGGGTTCGAATCACATCTGGGTCTGGTGGGGATTTTTCGAAACATTGAAAACTGCTTTAGTCAGTGCACCTATTATTGCTAAACCTGATTGGGATTTACCCTTTGAAATTATGTGTTAAACTACACCACAACAGAAAAAGAAATGTTAGTCGTAGTTTTTGCATGTGACAAGTTTAGGTCATATTTATTAGGTTCAAAAGTTATTATTTATACCGATCATGCAGTATTAAGATATTTATTTGCTAAAAAGGATGCAAAACCACGTCTAATTAGATGGGTTTTATTATTGCAAGAATTTGATATAGAAATTAAAGACAAAAAGGGAGTTGAAAACCTTGTCGCCGATCATCTATCGAGGCTTGAAGATGAAAACGGTCCTATAGGTGAAACTATCGGTATACGAGATGATTTCCCTGATGAATATCTTTATCAAATGAAAAGTTTCATATCACCTTGGTATGCAGATATTGCTAATTATCTCGCAGCCAATATTGTTCCGGAAGGATTAAATTCCCACCAAAGGAAGAAATTTTTCTTCGATATTAAACAATACTTTTGGGAAGATCCTTTTCTATTCAAAACTTGTGGTGACGGGATAATTAGGAGATGCGTTGGTGAAAATGAATTTGAATCCATAATGTCAGAATGTCATTCTAGCTCTTATGGAGGACATAATGGAGTTAACAAGACAGTAGCTAGAATATTTGAAAGTGGTTTCTTTTGGCCTACGATGTTTAAGGATGTCCGTTCATTTATTACTCGTTGTGATAAGTGCCAAAGAACAGGAAATCTAGGAAGGAAAGATGAGATGCCCCTCACAACCATATTAGAAGTTGAAGTCTTCGATATGTGGGGGATAGATTTCATGGGACCTTTTCCCCCTTCCAATGGTAAAACTTACATATTAGTTGCCGTTGATTATGTTTCAAAGTGAGTTGAAGCAATCGCAACCCCGACGAGTGATTCTAAGGTTGTCGTTAATTTTCTTGACGATATATTCTGTAGATTTGGTTGTCCAAGAGTTATAGTTAGTGATGGTGGTACTCATTTTATAAACAAGAGTTTTGAAACGCTTATGAAAAAATATGGAGTACGCCACCACGTATCAACGCCGTACCATCCTCAGTCAAATGGTCAGGCGGAGATATCAAACAGAGAACTCAAATGGATTCTCGAGAAAACAGTTTCATCCTCTAGAAAAGATTGGTCTTCTAAACTCAATAATGCGTTATGGGCATACCGTACTGCATTTAAAACGCCAATAGGAATGACTCCGTACCGTTTGGTGTATGGTAAGGCATGTCATTTGCCAGTCGAATTAGAACATAAAGCCTATTGGGATATTAGAGAACTTAACTTTGACTTGCATCAAGCAGGTAAGAAACGTTTGCTCAATTTAAATGAGTTACGTCATCTATCTTACGAAAATGCAAAGATTTATAAAGAAAAAATGAAAAAATGGCACGATGCCAAAATTAAAGTTAAACACTTTAATGTTGGGGATAAAGTGCTGTTATTTAATTCACGACTTCGTTTATTTCCAGGAAAACTTAAGTCCAGATGGTTAGGACCATATTTAGTCGTCAAAACATTCGATTACGGTTCTTTAGAACTGGAAGGTCCTATCGGAGTTCGATTCAAAGTTAATGGTAATCGATGTAAAATCTATTACGAAAATATTTCCCAAATAGGAATTGAGTTCATAACAAGATTATCTGACGTATGAATTACTCAGTTTATTTTACACAGTTTATTTTGTTTTATTGTTTTATTGTTTTTATGATTTTGTTTATTTTATTTTATTATTATTATTATTTTATTTTATTTTCAAAATGCCATTTTTATTAGATAACTTTATGTTATGATTTAAATACATAAAATATTTATATTTGATGATTTTAGATTTGATTTTTAGGAAATTAAGATGAATTTGAAGTTTCAGGCAATTCTCTGCCGAGAATTTAGAATTCCCTGCCGAGAATCCCTTCATTTAAGAATGTCACAAACAGGTTTGAATTTCTCTGTTCATACCGAGAATTTTTAAATTCTCTACCGTGAATCAGGAGGTGGCTTTGATGCCTGATTTTTGCATGAAAATCAGCGTGTCGCGACCGCGGCTTTGCCATTCGCGGTCGCGACACGTGTGTTTCCTGCACTATCAGGCCTGAAACACTCTCACCCTTTCGACGAACCTCTTGGCAATTGAAACATTAAGTTTCTTCATTCCAGAAAGGTACAAATTATACTTTTTCATAATTAAAACAATACCTCTTTTCATCCTAAACTCTTATAAATTAATCTTAGAGGATTCAAGTTCTGTTACAATTCTTTTTCATCTTTGTCAGAACTCTGATTTTTCTTCACAAATACCGTTCTTTGCTAAAGTAACACTAAACTTTTGCACTATGCCTACCAAATACAAATCACCTAGGCACAATGCTGCCTCAATCAACAAACGCCCAGACTTATCCAAGCGATATGGGGCGCCTTTCCCTATCTTCAACCACGATGAAGGTAGACGTTATTGGAATCACCGTTACAAATTCTTCACCGGAATGTTGTATATGGATGAATTTCTTAATAGCCAATTAGGCATTTAATGATGACATGAGCCGCTATATGGAGCGCCTAGGGTGGACATAGTTATAGAATGCGTTAAAGCTTTCGAAACATTGAAAACTGCTTTAGTCAGTGCACCTATTATTGCTAAACCTGATTGGGATTTACCCTTTGAAATTATGTGTGATGCAAGTGACTTAGCTGTCGGATGTGTTTTAGGTCAAAGGAAGGATAAGAAACTTCATGTCATTTATTATGCAAGTCACACACTGTCTGGTGCACAATTAACTTGAAAACACTCGGAAGAGTTAAAACGTTCAATATCAAAAATTCGTTTAGAGCTTAAGAATTTAACATATTTAGTATCAGAGGCAAACATACATCACATATAAAAGACTGTGATAAAGTTTGACGTAAGATAGTGTTTAAATATTTTCTGAAAGTTCTAAGTTAAGTTAAAGCATGGCAGCGTTAGATGTAAACATTTCAGAACGAATAAAATATCGGCCATAAGTAAGTAATAATAGTTCAGAGTCGGAAGCATAAAGTTAAACATATGTAAGTGATAACAGTTCAGAGTTGGAAGCATTAGTTTGAATATCTATTGTATTAATTAATAAGTGTACAAGAGAGACAGAAAAAAACAAAAAAGCTTAACAACTTATCTATCTGTCTAGTTACACAAACCTAGAACCTATTTCTTAATATTAACTCTAAGCGGATGGTTCTTCGGTTTGGTCAGAAGGGAGACTTCTTTGTGAGTATTCTCTTACTCTTTCTCCCACAGTTTGTCAACTCAGAAGAGGCTTTGTTAGAGAAGCCAAGAACAACTCTGGAATTGAGCTGATCTGTATAGTTCTTTGATCGCTCATTAATTCTTCAGGCCACCATATATATATCTCTACTTATATTGATGCCTTCCGGAGAGAAGGATCCATTCTTGCTCATTTCACTCAAAATCAATTGAAATGCTTGGCATTCCAGATGAAAGTGTAAGAGCATGAGTATATTTTCTATGAATGTTTAGGAGCGCATGATCTAGGCTCTGATGCTGATTGGCAATTGAATGAACATTATGGTTGATGGTCTGATGTTGAGCATAAATAGTGTTAGACTAACAATTACATCTGTCTTGATAATGTTGGATGTGATTAACAAAAAAAACAAATCGAACACAGAAAAACACATGAACAATAAAACTAAAAATTAAAAGGAAAGAGATAGACAAATCTGAGACCTGTATTAGCAGTTTCCTTAAGACGATGTCGTCGCTATTGACGATTGTCTCCCAGGATATAACAGATTACGCAAGCAAACTCAAACCGTGTGTAGGATCGTTATCACCGGAGTAGGAAAACAAGACACTATGAATAGACAGAGAACATAAACATTCAACGGATAATTATTTTATCAACAAAATTTTCATCAACTTTAACAACTTATGAATTTTGAAAACCCATTCTATATAAATAGAACTCTAAAGGATATGTCTTTTCACAAATGAACATGATTGTACACGGACAGAAACGGTGTTCACGTATGAACATGACTTTTCATGACGGACACGGTTGTTCACGAAAGGAGGTGTTTGTTGGTATTTAAATTAATATATAATTTTATTCAAAATTTTCCAACAAATAGTAGTGACTTTCTTATCCAAAGTTTCCATTGCAGCCCTATTAATAGTTAGAAGGCGAAGGGCTTTGGTCAGAGAGCCATCAAGGTCTTAATTATCAGCTTGAACCAGATGAGCATTCATATGATTAAGTTCAGAGGCAATCTTCATGAATTCAGAGGAGAGATGAGATTAGATAGCTTGAACAGTGGTAGAACTGGAAGGTATGCAACACATGGTTTGCTCAAAAAGGGACATATATTGAACCATGTTGAGTTGAATAAAGGCTATTTTTCCAGCATAAGCGTGAATACCATATTGAGAGACCAGACCTGCTACTGTGTGTAGTAAGCTCTTAACACTGGCCAACTCATTGAGAAGTATAGTGGTCTCACTCAATGAATGCATCATCATCTGAGAAAGGTTCTGAGTAGAAGTTAGAAGAGGTTGAGGAGCAGATGAGGCATTAGTAATTTCTACCAGCTTAGTGGCAGCCTTGTCAAGAATTTCCAGGTCCTCAGTTTCAGAGAAGGTCTAAAACGTTTAAGCGATTTGATCTTTTACTTGCTCAAAGAAGGTAGCACCTATGTTTTTCAACCCATAGGTTGTCTGAGCTAATGTAATTATATCATCACCCAAGGAAGTTTAATTCTACTGAGTGGGATAAATTGGAGGTGTTAAGCCAGCCAAAAAGGATTCTTCAGCATGGCTGATAGGAGTGTGTTATCATCTTAATTTATAATATTTTTAGTATTTAATTACTAGTTATTTTGTACCATTTTAATAAATTTTAATAATGGTTTTTGTATATTTTCTTCATTTTATATATCTAAGCCAATTTGTGTGTTTTCTAGGCACTTTCGCAAGGTTTTCGGCACAAATAACCAAGTTGGGGCTTAAGGCGGCAACTCGGGAGTAAAAGGGACCACAAAAAAGGAGTTTTAGTGACACCCAACGTGCACTTCGTCGCGGATAGGTGCTGTAAGATAAAGTCCAATTGTTCACACTAGGACAGATTTGACATATTTTGGTAGTTTCAACTTATCTCCCTCATACGAACTCGGATTAAGGCGATTCAAAATGAGTTGGAAAGCTAAGAGAAAGATGAACAAATGACTAAAAATAATCATCTTCAAATTCTAAGTGAATCAGGCCCAGAAAATTATCCAAATTTGATGAATATGTTGAAGCCTAAGATTCCTTTCACAACTTTACACATTTCAACTCATAAATTATTAAAATCTTCAACCATGCTCTCTTAAATGCTAAATTCAGAAGATAAGGGAGTGGGAGGCCATAAGGATGACTTGGTCTTTGGAATTATGTGTGCCATTTTACTATAAAAGGAGACCTTGGATGCCATTTGAAGACACACCAAGCTTAGGCTTAATTCCTCCCTCTATAATGTTATTTTGCTGATTTTTCTCCTTAAAAATCAGTTGTTTGTGTTGTTGTTATTGTTAAAGTATTGTTTGTACAAAAGTTCATCTAATAAAAGTAGGTTTCAAGTTACCGAAGAAGTTCGTTCGACAATTGTCATCACAGTTTCTTCTAAACTTTAATCTCTTTTATTAATATGAATTCTATTATCTATCTTTCTAAGGTGTGTTTTAATCTAATTATGGGCTAAAACCCCCTTAACTAAGGCTAAAAGCGGATCTTAACTTTAATTATGTGGTAATTATGTTTAACCTATTTAAGTTATCTTTATCCTTTTTTAGAACTAACTTATGATTCTTAATGCTTGTTAGAGATGGGCCAACTCTCTACTTGAATATAATTAATCATTTATATTGACCGTGATTAAATTGATTAATCGAAATTCATAAGTTGGACCTAATGACCATTTAGTGTGGCTTATTGGTTTTCCAAAGTTTTTCATGAATCTTATTACAAATCTTAGATTTATTACTTGAGTCGAACCAAGGGAAAGTAATAAATCGAAGGTTTGGAACTAAGAAAACTTAATGCTTCTTTGGATTAATTACTTGAGCCAGACCAAGGAAAAGTAATTAATCGAAAGTTTAGAACTAATTACTCGAGCGGTTTTTCTTGAATCTTAAGTAATCACTTTAGCCGGACCAAGGTAAAGTAGGTTAAAAAGGTTTAGATTAAATCTTACTACAAATCTTAGATTTATTACTTGAGCCCGGACCAAGGGAAAGTAATAAATCGAAGGTTTGTAAGTAAGAAAACTTAATGCTTCTCTTGATTAATTACTTAAGCCGGACCAAGGAAAAGTAATTAGTCAAGAGTTTAGAACCAATCTCGAGAACTATTAGTTAATAAGAAAAATCGCCATCTTAAAAAGGATAAAACAACCTAAAAGGGGTTAAGTGTTATTACCAAGCAAAGAGGTTAAGTGAAGCTAGAAGCCTTAGTTTCTTTCATTATAAGTATTCTCTCATCTAATTTTGTACAATTTTCATCTCACTTTTTGTTTAAATCTTATCTTGGTTGTCCAACAAACTCTACATTTTTATTGTTTAAATAATAGATAGTAAGAAAAAAGATTAGTACTTATAATCACCATCCTCGTGGGAACGATACTCTACTTTCACTTTATTACTTGATACACGACTAAGGTACACTTGCCTTCACATGCACGTATACGTAAAACACGCATTAGAGTGTCAGTAGGAATCGGCTTCTTGGTGAGATTTGTCATGATCTTTTGATGAAGAGAATTCATATTATCGGTTGAGGATTTGTCATGGAGAGCTCAAGAGCATCAATTGGTAATTTGGCAAAGGTCTACTCAGATTGATTTGCCTTAGCAGGCAATGGATCAGTAAAAGATAAGTCCACATCCTTAAGTTTCTTCTTATGAGGAGAATGAGTGGCATCTTCAACTATCAAAGAATGCAAGTTAGGATTGGAAGGAGTTGGCTCGATGTTTTTCTCAGAGGCTGGCTCAGTTTGATTAGAGGCCGAAAGATTTTCATTCTACTTGATTTGCTCGGAGGCTTGCTGAATTGTAGTAAATGCCATTTCGACATATTTTATAGCATTTTTCATACTTAACTAATAGTTATTTTGTACCATTTTAATAAGTTTTAATGATAGTTTTCTTATATTTTCATCATTTATGTATCTAGGTCATTTTCTTGTGTTTTTAAGCACGTTCACAAGGTTTCGTCACAAATAACTAAAGTCAGGACTTAAGGCAAGGATTCAGAAGTGAAACGGAGCAAAAAAATGAAGTTTATTCACTTCCAGCCATGCATATCACCGAGATGAGGTGTTGTAAGTTACAAAGTCATATGTTCACATGGTGGGCATATTTGACACATTTTTGCATTTTAATCGTATCTCTCTCATACGAACTCAGATTGAGACGATTCAAAATGCATTGGTAAGCTAAGAGATGGATAAAAAATTACTAATAATAATCATCTCCAAATTGGAAGTGTAACGGGATCAAAATATTGTCCTAATTTATGTATATGTTGAAGCCTAAGATTGCTTTCCCACCTTCACACATTTTCAACTCCTAAACTGTCAAAGTCTGCCACCACCCTCTTTAAAGCTTAATTTGGAAGATTAGGGGGTTGGGGGAATAAGAAGACTTGGTCTATGGAAGCATATATGTCATTTTACTATAAAAGGAGACGTTGGGAGCCATTTGAAGACACACCAAGCTCATGCTTAATTCTTCCCACTTTCATGTTAGTTTGTTGATTCTTCTCTTTAAGAATCATTTGTTTTGCTGTTGTAATTGTTGTTATTATGCTTAAGTTGTTGTTTGTGAAAAAGTTCATCCAATAAAAGTATGTTTCAAGTCACCGAGAAAATCTGTTCGGCAATCGTCATTACAATTTCTTCTAAACTTTGATCTCTTTTATTATTATGAACTCCATTATCTATCTTTCTAAGGTGTGTTTTAATCTAATCATGGGCTAACACCACCCCCCCCATTAATTAAGGCTAAAAGTGGATCTTAACCTTAATTATGTGGTAATTATGTTTAACCTAATTAAACTATGTTTATCCTTTTAAGAACTAACTTATGATTCTTAATGCTTATTGGAGATGGAACAAATCCCAACTCGAATATAATTAATCGTTTCGAAACTCATAAGTTGAACCTAATGACCATTTAGTGTGGCTTATTGGTTTTCCAAGGTTTTTCATGAATCTTATTACAAATCTTAGATTTATTACTTGAGCCGGACCAAAGTGAAGTAATAAATTGAAGGTTTGGAACTAAGAAAACTTAATGCCTTTTTGGATTAATTACTTGAGCCGGTCTAAAGTGAAGTAATTAATCGAAAGTTTAGAACTAATTACTCGAGCGGTTTTTCTTGAATCCTAGGTAATCACTTTAGTCGGACCAAGGTAAAGTAGTTTAAAGAGGTTTAGATTAATAAAACTCAATGCTTCTCTAGATTAATTAATTTAGCCAGACCAAGGTAAAGTAATTAATCGAGAGTTTAGAGTCAATCTCGAGAATATATTATTTAATTAGAAAAATTGCCATCTTAGAAAGGATAAAACAACTTAAAAAAAAGTTAAGTGTTATTAACAAGCAAAGAGGTTAAATGAAGCTAAAAGCCTTAGTTTCTTCCACTATAAGTAATCCCTCATTTAATTTGTCTAGTTTTCATTTTATTTGTTGATTAAGTCTTAACTTGGTTACCCAACAAACTCTACCTTTCAATTGTTTAAATAATGATAATAAGAAAAAAGATTAGCATTTATAATGACCATCCTCGTGGGAACAATACTCTACTTTCACTTTATTACTTGATACACGATTAAGGTGCACTTACCTTCACATGCATGTATACGTAAAATATGCATCAGATACACTTATTTTAATGTATCATTGTGAGATTCACTAATGAAAATGGTGGGTCTTTATCTTACAGGTGGGCAATATACTTCGTGATGCTATTGATGGGTGATGCTAGGATAGGTAGATCTTGCTTTTTTTATTTGCAAATATTATTAACAATAAGGATTATGAAATGATCTGATTCATTTTTATTTGAAAATAATATTTGCAGGGATAGTAAGAATGCTTATGTACATGAGAAGATTGATTGAAGAGATGGTCAATCAGTTCATGCCTATAACATGAAAAGATTTCTTTAACTTATTGAGTATATATATGTGATTGAATGTTATCTTATTGCGTATGTGCACGAAGCTTGTATGAATATGTATGTGCATAAAGCTTGTATATAAGCTTGTATGAATATTGGTATGAACTGACTAGTAAAGGGTTGTGTATGAAGTCATATATGAACAAGTTAGACCAAACAAGTTAGCTTATTGTCATGATCTGGTTTCATTCACTTGAATAAGTATGCTGCAATTAAATAAATTGGTATGAACTGCCTAAGCTTATATGTTTGCTTGACATAAATTGGGTATGTGTATGAAGCTTGCATGTGTACGATATGACTGATCAAGCTTGTATACCTTAATCAGACATGAATATGTAAGAATTGAACGTGCATGTATGAAACATGTAATGAAGGGTTGCGTGTGAAGCATAGTCATATATGTGAGTTATATTGCTATGAAATGATTTCGCTTGTATACCTTAATCAGACATGCGTATGTAAGAACTGAACATGTATGTATGAAACATATAGTGAAGGGTTGTGTATGAATCATAGTGGGTTATATTGGTATAAACTTATTTCGCTTGTATACCTTAACCAGACATGAATATGTAGAGAAGGGTTGTGTACGAAGCACAGTCATATATGAAGGCTGATAAAAGGATCACTTGAATAAGTATGTTGCAATTAAATAAAGGGTCATATATCTCATTCATTCACTTGAATAAGTATGATCTAACTAAATAAAGGGTCATACATATGTTTCATTCACTTGAATAAGTATACTGCATCTAAATAAAGGGTCAAATATATGTTTCATTCACTTGAATAAGTATGCTACAACTAAATGAAGGGTCATATATTCTGGTGTGACTTGAATGTTATTCGGACATCATGCCCTCCTATCAACCCTCCTTGTATGCTATTCGCACATCATGCCCCCCTTGCTTACTCTTTTGTCCATCTCCTTAGTTGTTGCCTTTCGATTCTCCTTGAAATTCCAAATCTCCTTTACTACATACCTTCCACTTGTGTACTCGTTAATTTCCTTCAGCATGGTGATGAAGTTTATGATGATGTCACCACAAGTTCAAACTTATGGTGACAGCATCATAAACTTCATCATCATGCTCACTTTTCAATTCTTTGAGTCTTTCTATATTGGGGTTGCATATCTACCATTAAGATTGGTGTTAACTGATTAAGCATGAATATTTATGAAACATGAACATGTGTGAAATGCAAATGTGTATGTGTATGAAGCATGAATATGTATGATGCCAAATGTGAGTTATATTGGTATGAACTGATTCAGCTTTCATGTTTGCTTGACATATATGCACAAATAAGCTTGTATATATGATGCGAGCAAGATAGATAAGATTGTGAGGCAGATCAGTCATGGAAAAGAGCTAACAAGACCCAAGTTTCCATCAAGAATGAACGAAAACAGCTAGAAATAACAGTTCATAAGGATTCCTCTTGAATAGTGATGGGACGCGCCTACAGTAGATCAGTGAGCTATTATGTGTGTGTTACGATTAAGATCTTTCTACGTGCTTTAACTCTACTAGATGCTACATAGGGGCAAGTGTACCCCATCGTATCAAGTAATAATCCGGTTAAGACCGGGTATCGAATCCACGGGATTTATAACTACTCGGTTTTACACGTTATCTAAGCGGTGAATACTTTAGTTTGGTTTGGGTGACAACTACAAACTACTCCTAAACTATGGTGCGACAGATTTGTATAGTTCAAACTCTAAGGAAGTGATACGGGTGACGATAAGTTACAATATATAATAAACTATAATTCAGAACATATACGAATGACAATTTACTCCTGTAAAGATGACTACGTGTAGACCGATCAACCCGTGAAGTGCTTAGATTACGTGGTTCCTCCTAAAGGCGTATCTAATGCGAGGGATCTGAAACTAGGGCTCGTAAGTTTTGTGGCTTGTCAATTCCTACGATTTCCGGTTTGTCAACTCTGGTAAGGCAACTCCTATATGATTCCCAAAAGGTTTTGGAATTCGTATCCCCCTACACAATAATCAATTACAAATATCAAAACAAGCAATAAATATCAACACGTATAGAGAAACTGAAATTGCAAATCATATATTATAAATGTGGAACGCGTAAATAAGGAATACAACCAAGCCTAGTACATAGGAAGAGTGCAAGCTAATTAGTAAGTAGAAAGGGAAGAAGAATCGGTCCTTGGAACTAGCTAACCGGACTCAAAGTTGTCTCGTAGGACTTAGAGGTGGAACTCTCGAGCTTGGTGGAAGAGGATGGAACAGAACTTCGACGGAGTAATGAAGTAAATGTACAATCTCTCAAGGTGGTAGAGTTTTAATATACAAAATCTGAATTTGATGGAGTTTTCTTACACAAAATCTCCATATCTAAATGAGTGTCAAGCACTCCTATTTATAAATAAATCAAGCTTAGGTCATAATTGTAATTACATTAAGTAAGAAGACTTTGAATGTGGAGAGAAGACTTTGAAGGAAGACTTTGAATGTGAAGGGAGACTTTGAATGTGAAGGAATACTTTGAATTTGATGTAGAATATGGGCCCCACACAAAATAATGAAGCATATGATGCTTCATTATTTGCCTATTTTCTCCATTGCACACCTTGTCCCCTTTTTTGCATTTTCCTTTGAATTGGGTGTCGTTTTCTCTTTGGTCTAAAAAGTTGATTCATCGTCGCTAAAGGTCATTATTCTGTCACTGAAAATCAATATTTCATCGCTGAAACGAATTGCGTCGTCGCTAAAGATGGAGCTGCTGAAGTTCATCAATAATTTCTCAAGGTTCCACGCTCCGCGTGGACGTTGAAAATTAGACATGTTTTCATCTTGTTTTCCATCTCGTACGTTTACCCTGCAAAGCACAACTATGAACACTAAGATTACTTATTTATTTATTTATAACAAAACGAGATTCAAAATGACGGAAATTAACTAAAATTAACTAAAGGTACATAATTTATTTATTTCTTATTGATTTATTGAAATATGCATAAAACTAACACTAAACATAATAATTTAGCTCAAAAATAAATCGTAAATTATCCCAAAAGATAGGGATAAAACGTCCTTGTCAAATAGCTGCAGAGTAGTGCGAAAACACACATTCAGCAGCGAAATGGGTCAGACTGGCTGGTTTTGGATAAGCATATGGGTTGAGCATGGACCAATGGGAGAATGAAACGTGGGAGACTACCTTTTTGTACCAAGATGAAATAGATGGTTGTGATGTAATGTTCTTTTTGGAAATGGCACTTAGCTTTACCCAACTACAATAGACCTAGTATCACTAGTACAGAAATGCTCACTTGTGTCGCACTTCTTGTGTCGCGCTTGAAGATAAAGCGACACAACAGAATAATTAGTGTCGCGCGTTCTGTAAACGCGACACAACTAAGTATTCTGTGTCATCACTTGTGTGGTGCTTGACGAGCGTGCGTCACAAATGAGTTACTTCTTGTATCGCCTGTCTTACAGTGCGACACAAGAGCAAGCTTGTGACGCTCCTTTACCAAAGCGACACAAGGAATGTGTTATCTTTGTGACACGCTTTTATAAAAGCGACACAAGAAGTGTGTTATCTTTGTGTCGCTCATTTTTAAAAGTGCGACATAACTAATACGAACTACTATTTGGAACGACTTAATTAAGCTTAATTCAAACAATTAGGTACATGATTAAAACATGGTGCGGTCTAATTGACGGGAGACAAAGTAAACAGGTTCAGATTCGTAAGTAATGGGGGACTAAATTATAGATCGGGAATGGGTCGATTTGGGCAAAAATTGGATTAGCAGGGACTAAATCTGAATAAACAAAATAAAGGGAGTTAAAAGAATAAAAAGCCTGCTATATATTCTCAATTAGGTTAATAAGCTCTCGTCCATGGCTTCCGGAAGTCCCCTGTCTCTTTCCGGCCGCCTGTTTCTCTCCTCTCTCTCTCTTTCCTTCGCACACTCTCTCCCTTGGTCTCTGTTTTGTTCGTCCCTATGGCAGCCGATTTGCTCACCTGCGGCATTCTACTTCGACGGAAATGACAGAGATCGAGTCATAGCGGCTGTTGTTTCTCTCTTGACGTTTCTAGCGACCACTCTCCTCTTCGCATCATCGGTCTTCACGGCAGGTTCATTCCTTAATATTTTTGTTTCAGATGATCTCCTGTGACGGGCGGCTTTCCTACGACGGCTGCGGATCCTAAATAAGAGTTTTACTCTTCACCCTAAACGTTGCCTCTCATTACTCGGTGGTCCAATCCCGTTCAACCTCAAACCGACATTGATTCCTCCTCAAAGGTAAGATTCTTCTACTTCTATTTTCTTTAATTTCTTTAATTTCTTAATCTCTGTTCTCGATTTCTTCCATATTTCCGAATTTTTGTGAAATACATGATTTTTTGTGATTTCTTCAAATACATGTTTTCCTAATTCTGGTGATTTTTAGCTCTTGGATAAGTGCTCATCGGACCAAGATTGCGGAAATGGGCTCTATTGCTTCTATTGCCTTGAAGGTTTTTCATCATCTAAGTGTGTAAGATCCACTCCCACTGATCAATTCAAACTTCTGGTATCTTTCTCTCCCTCTCTAGCATCTTAATTTGATTATTTCAGGGTCTTGGATTCATAAATCAAACCTTAAAAATGAATATTCTAATTAAACAAATCATTTCATACATGGATTTCCTCAATTGGCAATCAAAGCATTTAACGAAATTTACCCATTTTGCCATTATTGGTACCATTATTATAGCCTTTCCAATTGTGAAAATCTAGTTCAAAACGAGCTTCTAGGGATTGGGTTTGATTCAGCTGTTCTAATTCCAATTACTGGCTATTGTTAATTGATTTCCTAAATGTCTTCTGAATAGAATAACTCACTGCCTTTCTCTTAAAAAAATGGTGTTTCTACTAAAAAATTCCAACTTCTCTACTCGTTTTCGATCTCATTCTCAGGTTACTTTCTTTACACATGGAATTGATCGATAGATTGTTTTCATCTTCATATTTCTCTATTGATGTTTCTCTTTATCTAATCAACAGAGGACATAGGACGCACTCTCTCTTTCGCGTCGAGGTTTCCATGTCGAACCTGGGCCACGCGAGAAAGCTGTGAGTTTTTCCTTTCCATGAGTTTTTCTCATGCTTTTGAAACAAACCTGATTTTATCTTCTGAATTGGGAACCTTTGTTATCTTTCAAATCAATTAATTGTGGTTTCTTCATTGGATGATGTGTTTTATCAGAATGTTCCAGTGTCTCAAGATATCAAGTTTTACCCAATAAATATCTTCAAGGCGGTTTCAAAATAAACCCAATAAAGGAAGAATTTATGCTAGAATTTTCTTTAAACAACAATATCATAGGCTAATATATGCTAAATTACTGTTTGTGGGATAAACTTTGTATGCTGAACTCTAGATGTTGCTGCTATTATACCTGCATTACTTTAATATCTTGGGGATTGGAAAATAGATGTTAAATTGCTGTTTGTGGGATAAACTAGTATGCAGAACTCTAGATGTTGCTGCTAATATTGTGTGCTAATTTGTTGGTAGAGGAACTTCATATGTAATTCTTTGAGGTTCGCTTTGAAACTTAACATGCTAACTTCTTGCATTCTAGCTCTTGGCGGAAGACCCATCTCTTAAGCGATTCAAATCAAATAGGAGGGGCGTGCGGACAGTTAAACGAGTTGGTGATTTTCTCATAATTGTTGTTGTAGCAGGTATACTCTTGTTTTTGCTATAATTTGAATAGAATTGGTTATTAATGTTTTTTCCCATCGTCTTGCTATAGTAAAATCTTTTGCTTTATTTGTAATGTTACACAACTATTTTGGGATAAGTCAACCTTAGATACAAGTAGTATTAGTTTGTTTCAGTTGAAAATAGCAAGAACAGAACGCTTTTAGGATGATCAACATAAAGTAAATTGAAGTTGCAGGCATGCATTACAGAGATGAAGGACGCATGATTAAAACACGTGTTGAAAAGAAGAGTTTCAATTCTAATGAGTTAAATGTTCGCTATTGCTTCAAAGTAGGGATCTTTATATTCAGGTAGTTTGATATCTTCCCTGTTTCAAGGCAATCTGTGAACTAGACATTCTCAAAATTTTACTTTCTCTAATATCTTGCTGCATCTGATTATTTACTTGAATATTACCAGTTTGTGCTTGACAAGGAGAGAAGAGGAGATTATCTTGGAAAGACCGTGCAGGTCTGTTTTCTTTGCTGTTTTTATTCTGTGCTTGCCATGAGATATCATGAATAAAGCTCATAGTTTTACCTTGTGTTACCGTAGGTAGTTCCACACATTACTGATGCCATCCAAGAATGGATAGAGCGTGTAGCCATTATACCAGTGGACGGAAAAGAAGGTCCAGCTGATGTTTGTGTAATTGAATTAGGAGGAACTATAGGTACTTCACTGCATTTAATGTGATTTTCGACAAGGCATCTTCTGTTGGCTTAAACTTAACCTCATATGGTGCAGGGGATATTGAATCAATGCCTTTTATTGAAGCACTTGGACAGTTTTCGTACCGTGTAGGTAAGCTGATGTTTTCTGGAGTTATATTCAACTGCTTCATTTAGATTTTTTTTAATGTTTTCTTTTTCCTCTATAACACTCATTATTTGCTGTTTGTTTTCAGGAACTGGCAATTTCTGCTTGATCCATGTCAGCCTTGTGCCTGTTATCAATGTCGTTGGTGAGCAGGTATATTTATATAAATTCATTCCATAACATGGCATTGCATGTGAAATTAAGAGTTATATAGCATTTGTTGACTGATGCACTTAACAAGTGCGAATGCTTTGAATACAGAAAACAAAGCCAACCCAGCATAGTGTTCGGGGTTAAGAGGACTTGGTTTGACACCGGATATCTTAGCTTGCCGTAGCTCAAAGGTAGCACTTCATATTATATTATGAAATGTGTGATCTTTGGCTCATGTCTTTACTTTGTCTTTTGACAGGAACTTAAGGAGAATGTCAAGTTGAAACTTGCCCAGTTTTGCCATGTGCCGGTATGAAGCCATGCTGTTCTTTTATTCAGTTTCTTTTTAACCTTATTTTTTTATTTTATTTAATTGAATTATAATTATCTACAGGCTGAAAACATTGTCACTCTATATGATGTTTCAAACATTTGGCATATTCCTTTGCTACTAAGAGTAAGCAGTTTTCACCTTAGAATCAGTTGTGTACATATTTTTGACATAAGTTTCTTTTTTTTTTGGGGGGGGGGGTTCTTTTTTCTTTTTCTTCCTTCACTGTGATTAGAATCAGAAGGCACATGAATCAATCTTGAAGGCACTGCATCTCCAAGGGTTTGGCTTCTGAAATCTCTCATTGTTTCCATATTAACATTTTGTTATTCATTTCTTAGATTTCTTGACAGTTCTTGTTAAGTATTTTTGTTAACATTTCTTTAGTTTTCAGCATAGCCGGGGAGCCAGAGCTGCATGAGTGGACTGCTAGAGCCAAAATCTGTGACATGCTTCATGATCCTGTTAGTACTAAACACCATTACTTGTGATTCAAGATATAAATATTGTCTATGCTACATGGAAACCGAGACAGATACAGAAATTGAAACCGAAACTCAAATGGGGAAATGATATGTGTAACAAATATAGTACATGGGAACGTTAAACAACAAAATATATGGATATATCTATAAAATTTTTAAAATTACAAGAATTTATTACATTAAGAAGAATCACATACAAAAAATATGTTTGATTGCCTAGGTTTTGCATGATAAAGGGATTGTTGAATCATGTTAGTCAAGTTTAACATGCTCCTTGCGCCTTTCACAACTATGGAACTAGACCATCATTAGGTGTATTTTGTTTGCTTAACTGGAGAATAATTTAATTAAACTGCCAACTGCCATGATATGTTATGATTTTTCAGTCCTCAAATTCTCGTACAAAATTTAATCAGGTCATGCTTCTTATTCCATTGAATTACAGTTAGCTAGTAACTACCTGAAGGAGAAGCGGACATCTTTTGACCTTACAGTTTCAATGTTTCCAACTGCTGATGAGATTGATGGAAGTACTGAAGCTGTGGCACCTTACATATATGTGGGTCAGTTTGCTAGATTACTTGAGCAAGGAGATGCAGTTGTAATGCAGCCGTAAGTCTTGACTAATCAAAACCCTAATATGCTTTAATTAATCTTTGCAGCTAATGTTAGGTTTTTTTACTTTGCAGTCTTACTGATGAAGAGTACCTTCATTATGCTACTACAGAAGAGAAAAAATGTCAAGATTCCTTTGAAATTATTGCTCTCCATAAAAAAAGCTCATGAAACATATGTAAATCTCAAAGCTCGGAGGATGGCTTCTCTTTGTGGTTTCCAGATGTGATTATAGTTCAATATTAGAGCTCCATTCAATCCAAAAAATATATTTTTTTTTAAAAAAAATATCAATATTTTGCGTCGCGCGTGAGGAAGGAGCGATACAAAGTGTGCCAGATTAATCAGGGAGTTTGTGTCGCGCACCCTTGGAGCACGTTACAAGAATTATCATATGTTGTGTCGCGCACTCTAGAAGCGCATCACAAGAGTTATCGCTCTATTGTATCGCGCTTGACAAGTGCGACACAACAGATGAGTAGCTTGTGTCGCTCTCAAGAGCGATGCAAAGTTCTTGTGTCGCACCCCTGTTGTGTCGCACGAAAGTGCGACACAACAACGTGAAAAAGTGCGACACAAGTAAGCATTTCTGTACTAGTGTATACTTGCTAGTGTCCATATTTAAGAGACCAAGTTTTTGGTGCCGTTGCCGGGGATTGACGGCTTAAGTTTAGGAATTAGTATGCTTAACTTACTACCTGTTCAAACTCCAGCTGTTTATGAGAAGAACATGTATTCCTATTGTTCATGTGGATCTTGAAATCGAAAGAACCTACAAAAGACGAAGAAGACTGTTCAGACATGCTAGACTTGCCAGGATGAACCGCGAGAATGAGATACCGGAACCTGAACAACCAGAGAACCATGAGGAGGGTTATGGTGAAAACAACGTAGTTAATGGAAACAACAACAATAATAGTAATCAAAGACTGCGGATGAAGGACTATTCCAGGCCATCTACTGAAGGCCATTCATCGTGCATTGTACTACCAAATGAGGGGAACCACCTGTTTGAGATTAAAGCTTCAATGATTCAAATGATGCAAACAACAGTGCAGTTCGGTGGGTATCTGAATGAAGACCCAAACGCTCACATTCAAGTCTTCATTCCACTGTGTAATACTTTTCGAAAACATAGGAATGAGAGCGATGAGGTAATTAGACTCAAACTATTCTCGTTCTCATTGAAGGACAAAGCCAAGAACTGGCTGAAAAATCTTCAGCCAGGATCAATCACCAACTGGGAGGAAATGGCTACGCTATTCCTGATGAAGTACTCTCTGTTGAAACACCTTTCCACATAATTTTGATTTGACAAAATTGTTTAAGTATAATTAAAATACATATTCTAAACACACTAAGTTTAAATGCTTTGATTTATTCTACTAATGTGTTTGTTCAATGTTGAGTTATAAATGTTATAAGTCATAAGGATTGGAAGGCCCAAGCCCAATACGGAAGCCAAGGCCCAAGTCAAACAACTCAGTACACTCGGCCCGCGTATGTCAAGACGTTGCCGTTTTGAAACAAAACGCAACTCAGCAATCGGAAGGATCTAGAAGACCTTCGGGAACAACTTCACAATGAAGCTGCTGAGTAGTCTCGACAAAGCGTACAAGACAGCAGCTGGCAAAGGAAAACTTCCAGACAAAGTGTTTCCTCTTTTGGCAAAGTTCAGACGACACAGTATGCTGTCCAGTTGACCTTACCATAAAAGGAGAGACCATCTGCTGAGCTGACCGATGACAGAAGATACACGATTGTGATTGGCCGAGAGCTCTGAGCAAGTCAGGATGATAGCGACATATAGCCATTTCCCTCCAATGGTTATTTCGAAATTCGAAATGAACGATGCCCAGACGTCTCTATAAATAGTGCCATCACAAGCTTCATTCGACACAGAACTTGATCAATGTATTAGGACAAAACACTTATCATTTCTAGAGATAGAAAGGAGAGGCTGAGTACTCGGTTTTAAGTACTCAGCGAGAGATTAGGATTGACTAGAAGTATAGAGGAAGGTACTCTTGTCATACTCAATTGCTGATATTGTAAAGGGTTTGAGGCTCTACCTTTAAAAAGCTCAGTAGAGGATTTGAAATCTCGGAACGTGTTCTGGGGACAGGACGTAGGCTTAGAAGAAGTCGAACCTGGATAAATCTGCTGAGTGAAGTATTTCTTACCTTAACTCCTTATTTATATTGCTTGCTTTAAATAATCAAAACTGACCAACTAAAGAGGTCAAATTGAGTTGTGCGCGTTAAACGTCTGAGCTCAGGAATAGACTCCAAGTGCTATCTCCTGACTCAAGCTAAGAAACTGACCTAGTCACCTGTTGACTAAGCCAGTATCTTGCTGTTTACTCAGCGCCGCTGTTAAAACCTTTTTCCTTAGAAAAAGAAGTCTGCCCTAATTGCGAAAAAGTTTAAATAGTTCCTAACCCCCCCTTGGAACTATACTTGCAACCTTACAAGGGACTAACAAGTGGTATCAGAGCTTAAAAGCTCACTCTAAAAGGTCTAACAACCTTGAGCTGATCCCTACCATGGGCGAAAACAGCACTCGGTTTCTCCCTGGAAACCAAACAACTCAAATACTGCCTGAGGGGCTGTCCATTACTAGGCCTCCCCTATTCTTCGCGTCAAACTATACCTTTTGGAAGAATAGGATGAAGAACTTCATTCAGGCTACAAACATGAGTCCCTGGCTATCTATAGTCCAAGGCCCGTTTGTACCTGTCGAGGTTGTGTCTGGCCAAACAGTTGTAAAAGCTGAGGCCAAATGGACAGAGGATGATCTTAAGAAGCTCCAAAACCATGCTTCGGCTATTAATATGCTTCATTGTGCGATCGATGCTGCAGAATATAATAAAATCTCAGGTTGTGAGTCGGCACAAGAGATCTGGAGAAAGCTGGAAGTCACCTACGAGGGAACAAATAAAGTGAAAGAATCCAAGGTGAATCAGCAGATGAGACTGTACGAGCTGTTCAAGATGAACAATGATGAGGGCATTTCAGACATGAATGCAAGGTTTACCAACATCATTAATGAGCTCAAGAGACTTGGGAAAATCTTCACTGAGGAAGAACAAGTCAAAAAGATTCTCAGGAGTCTTCCTAAAGACTGGCAAGCAAAGAAGACAGCAGTTGAGGAAGCTCAGGATTTAACCACCTACAAATATGACGAACTCATCGGTTCATTGCTGACCCATGAGATATCCATGAAAAACTTTGAGGTGAAGGAAAAATCTGAAGTCAAGAAGCAGAAGTCACTTGTCATGAAAGCTGACTCCACTGACGGGAGTTCAACTGATGATGAGGAGATGGCTATGTTCACAAGGAAGATGAAAAGGCTATTCAAGAAGAGTGACAAATACTCTAAAAAGCCTTACAGAAAGTTTGATAAGTATAAGGCTGACTCAAGTGACAGCAAATACAGAAAGGACAGCTCAAAGCCCATTACATGCTTTGAGTGCCATCAAACTGGCCATATTAAGTCAAACTGCCCCACGCTGAGGAAAGACAAGAAAAGTGGGAAGAAAGCAATGGTGGCTACTTGGAGCGACAGCGATGAGTTTTTATCCACAGAAACTGAGGCCACCGAGTCAGCGAAGATATGCTTCATGGCTGACGAACTTGCTGAGCCATGCGTCTCTGAGCATGCTGACCCATCCATCGCATCAGATGATGAGGAGCAATCAAATGAGGTAATTTCTCTTCCCCAGCTCAGAAACGATATGGTTAATGCCATGAGTGATCTCTATACACTTGTCAAGAAATGTAATAAGAAAATTAGAGCACTCAGCAGGCGCTGTGACGAAGTGGAAGAGGTCAAACTGAGTGACCTCAGATTCCTTCTTCAGGACAATTCGACTCTGCATGACAACATGAAGATCATGCATGAGTATGTCTCTGAAGTCCAATCAGTTTCAAAGAAACTGAGGAAGGATGTCACAACCATCCAGAACCAACTAAAGGTTCCAAATAAAAATAACATTCCTCTGAGAACTCAGTACCAAGGTACTCAGCAGAGATGGAATCCCCAGCGAAAAGTCCAGTGTGACTTTTGTGGGAAGTTAGGACACACCACTAAGGTGTGCTGGCACGCTCAGCACTGGGGTGCTGACAAGTCAGTAAAAAATCCTAAACAGAAGGTCAGTTGTGACTTCTGTGGAAAGAATGGCCATACTGTCCATGTATGTCGCCATAAAATAAAGCTATACCTGTTGCACCTAACAAGTCAGGACCCAAAAAGAATTGGGTACCTAAAAGTAACTAGTTACAATGCAGGTAAGCCTGAGATGTGCCGAGAAGTCAAAGATGTGGTATATTGACAGCGCATGCTCAAGGCATCTGACAGGTGATGAAACTCAGTTCATCACGTTTGAGCGTAAACGAGGAGGAAGCGTAAGTTTTGGAGACAACAAGAAGGGTAAGATAGTAGGGTCAGGAACCATCGGAGGTAATCCTACTATTGAATCTGTCTCCCTAGTCAGCGGACTCAAATATAACTTACTCAGCGTAGCTCAGCTATGTGACAATGGGAGAAAAGTTATATTTGATGCTACTGGATGTAAAATATACGAGGGTAAAACAAATGAGTTAATTTTAACTGCCCCTCGGATAGATAATGTCTTTATGCTAGATTTAGAGAAAAAGTTTTCAAAAACTGTGTGCTTAGTAGGGCTGGGCACAGTTCGGTCCAAGTCGGGGATTCATGAATCTCCTGTATTGGATTGAAATTCGGAGATTAATAAAAGGAAATCTCCAGGATTGGATTGAAAGAATAAATCTCCAGAATTGAATTGCCTCAAAATTTCAGTCCGGTCCAGTTCGGGGATTCGGAGATTCAGTTCCGGTCCAATCTAATATAGTTTTTCGGTGATTCGGATAAATATCTAATAGTTTAAGTCCTAAAGAATAAATTAAAAATTTAATTTACAAGATAATAAAATATAAAATTTTAATATTTACCGGTCAAAAAGTTAAAAAAAATCATAAATTACTTATATACCCTTATTTAATATTTTTTTTCTTTATTAATTTTTTTTCTCAATCTTTGGGTTTCCTTTCTCTTTCTCGCGCTTTCTCTCATCTCTTTCTTTCTCTCTCTAGGATAATAAACTTGCAAAGCTATGAACTGGGAAAATAATATCCCATGGACTTTGAAAGCTATGAATCTAAACTGACAGACACAATGAAATTACTGGAACAACTACGGCATTGGGGACTTCGGTAGTTCATTTTGGGCAATTTTTAGGGGATAGTGTTGCAGATGATGTGGACTGAATATTGAAAAGGAAGGAGATTTAGAACTGCAATCCACGAATGTGGCTTGGATTCAATTCGATTTCTTTTGATAGCGTATCCACATCGTCGAATGGAAGTTGCGAGCTGTAAATTTCCAAAGATTTCCACAAAAATGGAAAACCTGCAAATTCATTGTTGAAAAGAAAAGGAAAATATATATTCAATACTCGAACATGTGAAAGAGGACCTAAAAGAAAGGATAAAAGCAGAGAGAGAATGAGAAAGAGGCGTTTCAATCCCGATTTACTGGTGCGCATGGTTTTTGGGTCGAAATTTGAGACGGGATCTTGTGGTAGTGCGTTAGCTGTTTCCGATATCTCAAACATCGGTGGAGCAGGAACTAGAGGTGTATCTGATTTTAATAATTGCAATGAAAGTTGTATATCACAAAGGAAGATATTATTAGAGTCTTAAAAATTGATTAAAGGTAATGAGCCAACATTAGAGGAATAATCAACTGATGTTGCAAGAAAATGAACCAAAACGCAGTAACCATTACAAATTACAAGAAGAATCATTAGAAGGAGAATTTTAAGCTTAATTTAATTGTAGCAATCACCTTGATAATAGTGTGATTATATTATATATCTCCCGTCTTTCCTTTCTCTCTTTTTTTTCTCCAAATCATCTCTCTCTAAACTCCATAGCTTTCGACAGGATGACAGTCCATAGCTTTGCAAGTTTATTATAGGAGAGAGAAAGAAAGAGAGGAGAGAGTGTAAGAAAGAGAAAGGAAAAAAAAGAGAAGGAAAATTAATAAACAAAAGTCTATAAGGGTAGTAACAATAATGGACGCTTAGTTGAGACAATATTTTTGCTGTGAAAAGATTGTTTGGTTTGTTTTTCAGCTTGGCAAGCATGGCATAATTGATCTTTTTCAAATTTAAGTTCGGGCAGTCCCTCAACCAATTGCTTTCTTGCTAATTTGGCCAGGAGGTCCATGCTTACATGACCAAGTCTCATGTGCCATAGCCAGGAATTCTCTTCCTTTGATACTAAACACACAGTTTTTGAAAACTTTTTCTCTAAGCCTAGCATAAAGACATTATCTATGCGAGGGGCAGTTAAAATTAACTCATTTGTATTACCCTCGTATATTTTACATCTAGTAGCATCAAATATAACTTTTCTCCCATTGTCACATAGCTGAGCTACGCTGAGTAAGTTATATTTGAGTCCGCTGACTAGGGAGACAGATTCAATAGTAGGATTACCTCCGATGGTTTCTGACCCTACTATCTTACCCTTCTTGTTGTCTCCAAAACTTACACTTCCTCCTCGTTTACGCTCAAACGTGATGAACTGAGTTTCATCACCAGTCATATGCCTCGAGCATGCGCTGTCAATATGCCACATCTTTGACTTCTCATCACATCTCAGGCTTACCTGCATTGTAACTAGTTACTTTTAGGTACCCAATTCTTTTTGGGTCCTTGCTTGTTAGGTGCAACAGGTAAAGCATCATATTTTATTTTATGGCGGCATACATGGACAGTATGACCATTCTTTCCACAGAAGTCACAACTGACCTTTTGTTTAGGATGTTTCACTGACTTGTCAGCACCCCAATGCTGAGCGTGCCAGCACACCTTAGTGGTGTGTCCTTTCTTCCCATAAAAGTCACACTGGACTTTTCGCTGGGGATTCCATTTCTGCTGAGTACCTTGGTACTGAGTTCTCAGAGGAATGTTTCTTTTATTTGGAACCTTTAGTTGGTTCTGGATAGTTGTGACGTCCTTTCTCAGTTTCAATGAAACTGATTGGACTTCAGAGACAGACTCATGTATGATCTTCATGTTATCATGCAGAGTTGAATTGTCCTGAAGAAGGAATCTGAGGTCACTCAGTTTGACCTCTTCCACTTCGTCACAGCGCCTGCTGAGTGCTCTAACTTTCTTATTACACTTCTTGACAAGTGTGTAGAGATCACTCAGGGCATTAACCATATCGTTTCTAAGCTGGGGAAGAGTAATTACCTCATTTGATTGCTCCTCGTCATCTGATGCGACGGATAGGTCAGCATGCTCAGAGATACACGGCTCAGCAAGTTCGTCAGCCATGAAGCATATCTTCGCTGACTCGGTGGCCTCAGTTTCTGTGGATGAAGACTCATCACTGTCACTCCATGTAGCCACCATTGCCTTTTTGCCGTTCTTCTTGTCTTTCCTCAGTGTGGGGCATCTTGACTTAATATGGCCGGTTTGATGGCACTCAAATCATGTAATGGGCTTTGAGCTGTCCTTTTTGTATTTGATGTCACTCTAGTCAGCTTTATACTTATCAAACTTTCTGTAAGGCTTCTTAGAGTATTTGTCATTCTTCCTGAATAGCCTTTTCATCTTCCTTGTGAACATGGCCATCTCCTCATCATCAGTTGAGCTCCCGTCAGTGGAGTCAGCTTTCATGATAAGGGATTTCTGCTTCTTGTCTTCAGATTTTTCCTTCACCTCAAAGTTTTTCATAGATATCTCATGGGTCAGCAATGAACCGATGAGTTCGTCATATTTATAGGTGGTTAAATCCTGAGCTTCCTCAACAGCTGTCTTCTTTGCTTGCCAGTCTTTAGGAAGACTCCTGAGTATCTTTTTGACTTGTTCTTCCTTAGTGAAGATTTTCCCAAGTCTCTTGAGCTCATTAATGATGTTGGTAAACCTTGCATTCATGTCTGAAATGCCCTCATCATTGTTCATCTCGAACAGCTCGTACAGTCTCATCAGCTGATTCACCTTGGACTCCTTTACTTTATTAGTTCCCTCGTAGGTGACTTCCAGCTTTTTCCAGATCTATTGTGTCGACTCACAACCTGAGATTTTATTATATTCTGCAGCATCGAGCGCACAGTGAAGCATATTGATAGCCGAAGCGTGATTTTGGAGCTTCTTAAGATCATCCTTTGTCCATTTGGCCTCAACTTTTACAACTGTTTGGCCAGCCACAACTTCGACAGGTACAAATGGGCCTTGGACTATTGATAGCCAGGCACTCATGTTTGTAGCCTGAATGAAGTTTTTCATCCTATTCTTCCAGAAGGTATAGTTAGACCCGAAGAATAGGGGAGGCCTAGTAATGGACAGCCCCTCAGGCAGTATCTGAGTGGTTTGGTTTCCAGGGAGAAACCGAGTGCTGTTTTCGCCCATGGTAGGGATCAGCTCAAGGTTGTTAGACCTTTTACAGTGAGCTTTTAAGCTCTGATACCACTTGTTGGTCCCTTATAAGGTTGCAAGTATAGTTCCAAGGGGGGGGGGGTTAGAAACTATTTAAACTTTTTCGCAATTAGGGCAGACTTCTTTTTCTAAGGAAAAAGGTTTTAACAGCGGCGCTGAGTAAACATCAAGTTACTGGCTTAGTCAACTGGTGACTAGGTCAGTTTCTTAGCTTGAGTCAGGAGATAGCACTTAGAGTCTATTCCTGAGCTCAGATGTTTAACGCGCACAACTCAACTTGACCTCTTTACTTGGTCAGTTTTTGGTTATTTTAAGCAAGCAATATATATAAGGAGTTAAAGGTAAGAAATACTTTACTCAGCAGATTTATCCAGGTTCGGCTTCTTCTAAGCCTACGTCCTGTCCCCGAAACACGTTCCGAGATTTCGAATCCTCTACTGAGCTCTTTAAAGGTAGAGCTTCAAACCTTTTACAATCTTAGTAACTGAGTATAACAAGAGTACCTTCCTCTATACCTCTACTCAATCCTAATCTCTCGCTGAGTACTATAACCGAGTACTCAGCCTCTCCTTTCTATCTTCTAGAAATGATAAGTGTTTTGTCCTATACAATGATTTGCTAAGACACTTTAGACGATTGAAATAATCACTCTAGACTTTTACACAAATATATGAATTGTAGTGTAAGATTTGCTTTGCTTCTTTGCTTGCAGAACTTGTGTAGAAATTTGGTCAGCGTAATGGCTTGATCAAGTTCTGTATGGAATGAAGCATCTGATGGCACTATTTATAGAGACGTCTGGGCATCGGTCATTTCGAATTTCGAAATAACCGTTGGAGGGAAACGGCTTCCTGTCATTGTCATCCTGACTTGCTCAGAGCTCTCGGCCAATCAGATTTGTGTATCTTCTGTTCTCGGTCAGCTCAGCAGACTGTCTCTCCTTTTATGGTAAAGTCAACTGGACATCATACTGTGTCATCTGAACTTTACCCAAAGTAGAAATACTTTGTCTAGAAGTTTTCATTAGCCAGCTGCTGTCTTGTACGCTTTGTCGAGTCTACTCAGCAGCTTCATCTTGAAGTTGTTCCCGAAGGTCTTCTAGATCCTTCTCTTGCTGAGTTGCGTTTTGTCCAAAGCGACAACGTTTTAACAAACGCGAGCCGAGTTGTACTGAGTTGTTTGACTTGGGCCTTGACTTCCGTATTTGGGCTTGGGCCTTTTAATTCTTGTGTCTTATAAACAATTTTAACTCAACATTGAACAAACACATTAATAGAATAAATCAAAGCATTTAAACTTAGTGTGTTTAGAATATGTATTCCATTTATACTTAAACAATTTTGTCAAATCAAAATTATGTGGAAAGGTGTTTCAACAATTTACCCTTCAAAAAAGACAACAGTTCATTAGCAAAATCTCTTTAATCATCATCCCAATTTGTAATTGAATCTTCTTAACACAACAAGTTCCTTGTTTTCCAAAGCAAAGGCAGTAAAAGCCAAACATCAACCTAAACATATAAAATATATCATATTAGTGAATCAACAAATGTTAAATTAATTAGCTTTCACTTCAATAAAATTAATCAACACACTAACTTGTCAAATGCCTTTTGATATCCTAATGCAACATCTAACATCAAATAGGTGATATTCCACCTAGTGGGGCAATCATAGCATAATGCTTTTGTATACTTAATACCCGATGCCACACAACAATGTTTAAACATAGCCAATCTTTGTGGGCTGTTTCGGATATATCTAACCACAGCTCTAATTCTTTTGATTGAACCATCCACTAGTTTAAGACCATCTTTGACAATCAGATTAAGAATGTGAGAACAACACCTCATATGAAAAGACACTCCATCCAACACAAGTGCATTCTTTTTTACTAATTTTTTCTTCAATTGTTCAATAGCAACATCATTTGCTGAAGCATTGTCAACAGTAATGCACATGTTCTAAAGGGCATTTCATCTATCACAATCATTTTAACCAAATTTTTCTACAAGATTCCTAATCAAAATGATGAAAAGCTAATTTTCCTTGTTTTTTATCAGCTGGCTTGTTAAATAGTAAAATTGTCTGAGCTTTGTCTTTTGTGGTTTGTGCTTTAGTCAAGTCTTTTTTGTGTGGAAATTTTTGACAAGATTCTCTCAAATGTTTCCATAATGATGAAGTGCCTTTCTCGGATGTTTCTTGATAATTCCTATGGGATGATGGGCTGCTCTTTTTATTTAATTGTTTTGGGCCTAACATTACCATTTTTACTAAATTTAAATTATCATTTTTATTGTGTGTAAATCATATTTTATGTAAATATAATTTGTATTCTTTACGAGCTTTTACACGAGCTTGTTTATGAATTTGTTCATGAACCTCTAATCGCGTTTGCTCACGAGCTTTCGAGCCGAGCTTTGGTCTGCTCAAGCTCTACTCGTTTACAAACCGAGCTTGAAAATCGTGCTCACGAACGACTCGTTTACAAATCGAGCCGAGCTTTTATCGAGCCGAACGCCGAGCTGCTCATGAGCGGCTCTGCTCGCTTACAGCCCTAAGACTAGATTGTATTCGGTCCTCCTTGTCTTGATTCATTAACAACAAAAACATAGCTTTCATATGAAGAGACTGATTGACACATAAAAAGACCCGCATTCTTACTAATCTGTTTGCTAATTGAGCTTTGAACACTTCAATTATATATATTAAGCAGAGTAAGAGAAGCACGAGATTCTATTTTGTAAAATGTTTAAAAATTTTAATATTTAAAAGTTCTAATATTTGTTACTTAATTAAATGATTAACAAGAAGTAGAATTGGTTCAAATGGTTAAGGCGATTAACAATGTTTCATTTGGTTAGGTGTTCAATTCTTTATGTCTACATTTTAGGTAAATATTTTTTATTTTATTTTATAAACGGGAATTAATTGGGATAATTTTTATGACTATATAATAATGTTATACCTTATTAATAAATTATAAATTTATATTATTGTAATTAGTTTGCCAAACCTTACAAAATATATAACTATATATTTATAATATTTCTCTTTATATAAAGTTAATGTATGAAATATAAATTTATTATTACTAAACTTTCGGTTATTTCAGTTCGATCCAATCCAATCCGGTTATCGGTCCGGTTCTGGATAAATTTTGGTCCAGTTCGGTCCAGTTCTTTGACGGAAAGTCAACGGTCCAATCCAGTTCGGTTCTCCAAAAAAAGTCAACGGCCTGGTCCAATTTCGTAGTTTTTCCCTCTGATATTCGGTCCGGTCCAGTATCTCCAAGATCCGCGCCCAGCCCTAGTGCTTAGTATCAAAGGAAGAAAATTCCTGGCTATGGCACATGAGACTTGGTCATGTAAGCATGGACCTCCTGGCCAAACTAGCAAGAAAGCAATTGGTTGAGGGACTGCCTGAACTTAAATTTCAAAAAGATCAGTTATGCCACGCTTGCCAAGCTGGAAAACAAACCAAGCAATCTTTTCATAGCAAAAAATATTGTCTCAACTAAACGTCCGTTAGAGTTGCTACACTTGGATCTCTTTGGTCTAGTCCAGCCGCTGAGTCTGGGTGGAAGAAGATTTTCCTTGGTCATTGTAGATGACTTCTCTCGGTATACGTGGGTTATCTTGCTGACCAGCAAGGATGAGACCTTTGAGACATTTTCAAATTTGGTTAGAAAAATTGAAAATGAAAAAGACCTAAAATTAGCTCATATCTGTAGTGATAACGGTGGAGAATTCAAGAACCAAAAGTTTGTTGAATTCTGTGAAGCCAGCGGCATTGACCATAATTTTTCTGCTCCTAGAACACCTCGGCAAAATGGGGTTGTGGAAAGGAAGAACAGAACTCTGGTTGAGATAGCCAGGACAATGCTGGATGAACATAGGCTTCCAAAGTATTTTTGGGGAGAAGCTGTTAACACAACATGCTATATTCTTAATAGGGCTCTAGTTAGACCTATACTCAAGAAAACCCCCTATGAACTTTGGAAAGGACGAAAGCCCAATATTGGATACTTTCGTGCCTTTAGCTGTAGATGTTTTATTTTAAATACCAAAGATAGCTTAGCAAAGTTTGATTCAAAAGCTGATGAGGCTATCTTTTTGGGCTACTCAACAAACAGCAAAGCATACAGAGTTTTTAATAAACGAACTCAAGTTTTAGAAGAGTCTATACATGTAGAGTTCGACGAAACTGACCCTGCAGGTAGATACCAGCCGCTGACCGAAGATGATCCACACTCAGTAACCATCACTGACCAAGAACCAGCTACTGAGTCATTGACGAAAAGGCTGACCAAGAGTAAGAGTGAACCTAAGATTACTTTTACTAACCCATCTACTTCTGCAGAGATTGTTGAAACAGAAACAGCACAAGACATAAATGTACCTAAAGAGATAAGGATCCCAAGAGGGCACTCAGAGAGTGCGATCCTTAATTCTGCTGGGAATACCCCGATGACGAGGAATCAACTCAAGAAGTACCTCAGCAATGTTGCCTTCGTCTCAGTACAAGAACCGAAGAATTTCGCTGAAGCTGAGTACGATGAACTCTGGATGAACGCAATGCAAGAGGAGCTCGATCAATTCAGAAGAAACGATGTATGGGAGCTAGTACCTCATCCAAAGAGTCAAAAGACCATCGGAACAAGATGGATGAACAAGGAAACGTAGTCAGGAACAAGGCAAGGCTTGTAGCTCAGGGCTACAGTCAGCAAGAAGGTATTGACTACGGTGAGACCTTTGCCCTAGTGGCAAGGCTAGAGGCAATTAGAATTCTATATGCATATGCATCTTACAGGAATTTTAAATTATTCCAAATGGATGTCAAAAGTGCATTTCTTAATGGAGTTATAAACGAGGAGGTTTATGTAAATCAACCTCCAGGTTTTGAGGACCCTAAGTTCCCAAACCATGTTTACAAACTCAAAAAGGCTCTGTACGGCCTCAAGCAAGCACCACGTGCTTGGTATGAGAGGCTGACCAGTTTCCTGCTAACTAGAAATTACGTCAGGGGTAAAGCTGATACAACCTTATTCATTAAGAAAAAGGGTAAAGATACCCTGTTGGCCCAAATTTATGTTGATGATATAATATTTGGTGCAACTAACGAATCAATGTGCAAGGAGTTTAGCAAATAAATGCAGACTGAGTTTGAAATGTCCATGATGGGAGAACTCAACTTCTTCCTCGGTCTTCAAATTAAACAAGGAAAGAATGGCATCTTCATCAGTCAAGCCAAATATGCCAAGGAGATTTTAAAAAAATATGACTTGGAAAATTGCAAGCCAATATCCACTCCTATGGGCACTGACACTGTCCTCTTCGCTGATGAGAATGGTAAGTCAGTAGACAGCAAGTTATATCGAGGTATGATAGGCTCTCTACTTTACTTAACAGCCAGTAGACCGGACATTCAGTTTTCAGTATGCTACTGTGCTAGATATCAATCTAACCCTAAGGAATCTCATTACATTGCTGTAAAAAGAATCCTTAGATATTTGCAAAGCTCAGTGAACGCAGGTTTGTGGTATCCAAATACTCATGATTTTACACTCATCGGATACACTGACGCTGACTATGGACGGGATAAGCTAGAACGAAAAAGCACCTCTGGAGGATGCCATTTCTTAGGAAGCTGTCTTGTATCCTGGTTCAGCAAAAAGCAGGCGTCAGTAGCCTTGTCTACCACTGAAGCTGAGTACATTGCTGCTGGTCATTGTGTTGCTCAAGTCCTATGGATTAAGCAACAGCTTGAAGACTATGGTGTTCAAACGAAGACAATTGAAGTCAAATGTGACAACAAAAGTGCAATTGATCTTTCCAAAAACCCAATTCAACACAGCATAATGAAGCATGTCAGCATCAGACATCACTTCATTAGAGACCATGTACTCAAGGGTGAGATCAAGCTGACCTTTGTCCCAACGGACGAACAGCTTGCAGATATCTTCACGAAGCCACTAGCCCGTGAGCAGTTCAACATACTGAGAGAAGCAATTGGTATGTTTAATCCTCTTCAGTAAATTCCTGTGCTAAATGAATATGAATGCTGAGTGAATCACTATGCTGAATGATTGATTGTTTGCTGAGTAACTCATCAAAGCTGACTGAACATCAAATACTGAGTAACTTGCACACTGAGTAAATTAGTTTTAAACTTAAACTTTAAAATCATCCGTAAATGCATCACTGACCACTCAGAATATCAAACGCTTGACATTCTAAATACTGAGTGTTAGATCCGTTAGCATAAATGCAAAGCACGCGTATAGCCCTAGGATGACGTATTCGTCGTAATGTGTCATAAATGCCAGGATCATTGTCGGTACATGATCCCAAGGCAAAACTGGCACATGGATTCGATTAAGATCCACATCGTTCATTCCGTCTATAAATTATGGGAAATTCCCCATCTTTTATTCTTTACGCTTAATCATTCTAAGGAAAAGAATACTCTCTCTCTTAAATCCTTCTAAAACCTTTCCCATCTTCGAACTATGACTAAGATTTCCTACAATGTCTCCGGTGCCGGCCACCAAAAGCCCAGCTCTGATGAACCTTCACGAAACCCTTCCACACCGAGCAAGGGTAAAACTGGCCAAACTTCTGGCCAAGGGAAAGCTGTCAAGATCAGGACCTACTCCAAGGTCTTCGAAAATGTCCGCGAATGGAAGGTTGAGCCCTCCAGATGGGTCTCTGAGCATTTTGTACAACATGAACAACCATTTGCCGAATGGATTTCCAAGAACGAATGGACTAGGTTGTTCTCAGTTCGGGATGAAACCTATCCTGACTTAGTGAAGGAGTTTTACCACAACCTCAAGGTCGCTAATGACAATGCTGACTACCTATGCACCGAGGTAAAAGGGAGAACCATCTTCGTCAACCCTCTCTACATAGGAAATCTCCTCCAGCTCAAAACTGAGGGAGTAAGGCTGAGGAAGTCAGGCGATCAGGACAAAACCAACTACGTCCATACCTTCTGCAAACTTGAGGGTCACTCAGGAGAGATCTCAGCATCTTCAATGGGACAGCACCAGAAGATGGCTCACAACCTGCTGAGCTATTTCATTTACCCAAAGATCAACTGCACTACATCAGCAACCAACTTTGAACAGTGCTTCATATGGCTCATGCTGACGTACACCGCCATCAACATGCCGGTCTTCTTAGTTGCTGGGTTCCTACGCAGCACGGGCACACTGAGGTTAGGATCAATTATCACCAGGATTCTCATCGACCACAAGATCGACCTCAAAGGTGAGGAATCCTTCAGAGGAACTGAGATCACAGCTGCCTCGCTGAGGGCACTGAAATTTGGACAACCCTTGAAGAAGGGAAAAGTTGCTGCTGCTGGTCAAACTGACCAAGTTGAGGAATCTACTGCTGAGCCTAAGAAAGGGCGACGATCTAAGGCCCCTGCTTCCCGCAAGAGGAAATCTGCTGAGACTCCTTCACAAAACATTAAGTCTCTATCAAAGAGGCAGAAGTCAGCTGGAAAGTCAGCTGAGAAAAGAAGCAGGCAAGATGAGCCTGGCACTGAGGAAGCTGCTGAGTTACCTCAGAAGAAGCAGAAGCCTTCAACACTGGCACCTCTGGACGTCATGCTAACCGATTTCATTGTACCGGGTGATTCTCATTTCACTCAATGCCAAGGTACTGATGCTGATGAACCTGAGGTCCAGTTAGATGACTACTTCATCTCCCAAGTTGAGGAAGAACTGGATGGAGATAGTTCTGAGGAAGAAGATGAAGAAGCCAGCGGTCAGGATGACGCTGAGGATTCTGAGGAAACTGCCAGCGAAATTGAAGCTGAGGATGCTAACACTGGGTTAGCTGGTGGAGATGTGCAGGTTGACACTGAGTTGGCTGCGGGAGTTGAACAAGTTGAAGAGCAACCTGACCAGACTCATACTGAGCAACAGGAATCCTCTCCTACTCACTCAAAAGAAGAAGCTGCTCCTACTTTCACTCCACCACGTAGAAGGCGAAAGTTGGTTAAAGCCAGTGAGAAGCTCGTCAGTGAACCTCCTGTGCAACTACCGACTCTTCCTGACCTTGTTCTTTCAAAAACAACTAAGGACCCTTCTACTATTCAACTAAAATTTTTCAAACGGCCATCAACTTCCTCTACTTCAGCGCCGTTGGAAAAACAAGCCTCTGTTTCTTCTCAACAGGAACATGCCGACCAAAACACTTCAACAACTTCAACTAGTCAGGTTGAACCGTCCACTGTTCATGTTGTCTCCTCAAGCATGGTGCTGACTCCCCATCCTTCCGCCGTCAGCACAGACAGTGTTCGGGTTATTACTTCCACAACAAACCTCTCTGCCGATCAATCAACATTTCCTCCGACTCAAGTGCAGATTGAGCAAACTCTTCCTGTCACTGACCAGGGTACTCCTTTTACTCCACTTCCTACTGGTCATACGGATGTCCATCTGGCTGCCACTGAGTCTGGCAAAAAGCTCATTGACTCAGTGCAAGCACTTATCAAAGATCTTCAACATTCCGCCTCGCCTGCTGCTGGATCTTCAATTCCTGAGGCAACTCAGCTCTCCCAGGTCACTCAGCTTCTTAACGAAGTCAAGGGACTGAAGGATCTGCTGAATATAGTCTTGTCCTTCCAAGCTCAGCAAGCTAAGCAGGATTCACTCGCCAAGTTGGCAGAGATACAGCTGACAACAGTTCAACATCTGAACTCTCTCCATCAGCAAGTTCAGAAGTTATCTGCTGTGAACACTGACTATGCCACCTCCTCTGAACTCAAAATGCTCTTTGCTCAGCTTCATACTGAGCAACTTAAGACCAATGAGCAAATGGTGTCATACAGTCAGTGCTCCGTAGAGCAACTCGGTGAGGCCATCAGGCTCCTTAACCTAAACAAGCAAGAGATGGATACTGATGTGTTAAAGCAGAATGAGTTGCTGTCTCTCGCACATCAATCTTTCAACCACATCCGTCATAATAATATACAACGTCATCATTATGACTCAGCTCTCTTGAAAACATTCCACCAAATCTTTGCTGGCCTCTCTGAAGCTCTCCTCTGGCAAGCCAAAGCTCAAGCTTTCAGTGTAAATATGCTCAGTGCTGCTGATCTTCGAGTACCAGTCGAAGTATCAGCTGATGGAGTTGCCATTTTTGATGGCGTAAATGAGAGTGCTGAGAAGCTAAAGGAGCTTTCACAGGAACTGACTCGCGTTGTCTTAACCGATGCGTTCAAGCTCCCTGAAGTTGACAAAACGGGGGAGAAAGCGCAAGCTGCTAGAGCTCAGCATGAGAAACGTCAGTACGAGCGAAGTCAGTCACAGGGCAAGAAAAAGAAATAGATAGGCTAGCTTAGCTTAGGCCATAACAGTTGTAATCTATTTGCCTGGTTTATTTCTTTTGCTGTGTAATTGCTGACTTCTATCAATATATATCATACTTACTTTTCTTATTCAAATCCTGAGTTATGATATATGCTATTAAGTACTGAGTCATTATGTATCTTCAATTAAATCAGCTATGTTTAATACTTGTAACATTTATTGACTAAATGATATGCTGATAACATGTTTGACATAAACCTATATACTTATGAAACATTGTTATAAGAACTCATTGAACAACAAATTACTCAGTTCGCGCTCTATATGTTTAAACCTTCCGCTTAACACTGAGTAAATAGAATATGTGATATAGCTGACCTATACCTGAAAACTGACCTTAGACTTACTCATTTAAACCCTTAAATGTTTTAAGTTAAACTAAGTCAGTAGCTCAACCCTTACGGGGGAGTTTGCTAAATTATACTAGGTCAACTATCATGGGGGAGCTCATACTGAGTTCCTTGCTGAATAGTTTTGCCAACATCAAAATGGGGGAGTTTGTTGAAACACCTTTCCACATAATTTTGATTTGACAAAATTGTTTAAGTATAATTAAAATACATATTCTAAACACACTAAGTTTAAATGCTTTGATTTATTCTACTAATGTGTTTGTTCAATGTTGAGTTATAAATGTTATAAGTCATAAGGATTGGAAGGCCCAAGCCCAATACGGAAGCCAAGGCCCAAGTCAAACAACTCAGTACACTCGGCCCGCGTATGCCAAGACGTTGCCATTTTGAAACAAAACGCAACTCAGCAATCAGAAGGATCTAGAAGACCTTCGGGAACAACTTCACAATGAAGCTGCTGAGTAGTCTCGACAAAGCGTACAAGACAGCAGCTGGCAAAGGAAAACTTCCAGACAAAGTGTTTCCTCTTTTGGCAAAGTTCAGACGACACAGTATGCTGTCCAGTTGACCTTACCATAAAAGGGGAGACCATCTGCTGAGCTGACCGAGGACAGAAGATACACGATTGTGATTGGCCGAGAGCTCTGAGCAAGTCAGGATGATAGCGACATATAGCCGTTTCCCTCCAACGGTTATTTCGAAATTCGAAATGACCGATGCCCATACGTCTCTATAAATAGTGCCATCACAAGCTTCATTCTATACAGAACTTGATCAAGCAGTTACGCTGACCAAATTTCTACACAAGTTCTGCAAGCAAGAAGCAAAGCAAATTCTTACACTACATTTCTCATATCTGTGTAAAAGTCTAGAGTGATTGTTAAATCGTCTAAAGTGTCTTAGCACATCTTTGTTGTAACCCCCTCACTTGGATCACATGATATCTCACACAATATCAGTTATAGACATGCTTTCAATTCTCAATCATATAAACTTCAATCTCATATAAACTTTACATATTATACACAAGAGAAAGCATTTACAATTTACAATACACGTTTAAGTCATTATCCTGCATAGAGGATTTACAAAACAAAAGTACATCACAAGACTCCAAAATGCCTAGATGAGAATGGACTGACACTGCTGGTGCGACCTTAAGCAAGAAGAACTCCACCTAACCTGTAAAATCTGTTGGCAAGGGGTGAGCTGCCTACTCAATAAACATATTACGCATATATGTATATACAAAAGTAATGTAAAGAGCACAAAGCAAAATATATCATTAGTACCAAGTTAGAATTTATTCATTTGTTTCACTTATTATAATAATACTTATTTTAGAAAGGCCTTGCTGTACTTAAACAATATATATAAAATGGTCATTGGGCCCAATCTGTATTCCGGCTCACTAAATTCGGAATACAATCATCTGTGCTACGGAGGAGTTACACTCAACTCACGTACTCATATATCTCAACACATATGCTTCCGGCTCACAATATTCAGATAGCACTCTCAACTTGGACCATTTCACATATCCATCTAAGCAAGCTCATATTCATTTATAATCCAACCATTATTCAGTTCTAGTATGTGCACAAGGCTCAACATGCCGTATTCACTCATAACACTGCAACATACTCAATCATATCATTTTCTTATCAATCATGATGTATCACAAACACTCAAACATTATCCACATCATTCACATCAGATTCAACCACATCTCACACTCAGCAAGTCACAAGGCACAATACAGTCATACACATATATAAGCAATATGCTTACCGTCGCTCTTGGTTCGATCTATTCAACACGATCGGGTGTGCGTTCAGTTGCACCTTGCCCTCCTAATGTCACATAACATTTATACAATTAGCCTTAACATAAACTTAATAAAAATATAAACTAATGAATGCTATATGATTTACAAGACACTAACTCCACAAAGTTCATGCAATCTAATCCTTTTGTCTTAGATCATCACATGACCTACTTGCACACATTCTACCATAACTTTCTCTATATTAATCTAAATGCCCTGATTCTTGAACCTACTGAAACTAGACATATATGGGTATAACATATCCAAAATTCACTTTAATATCACTTCTACACAATATATGGCATACAAAATGATTCTGTCCTGTTTTCAGCCAAGAAACAGACTATCCAGATTTCCATCTACCATAATTCACTCAACCTATCTCACACTAAACACAATGGATTGCCAAAACCTTTTACAGACATATACTTCAAGTAGTTAGGAACACTTTTGTATAAATAACCTTTCTCAAATTATAAATCTAAGGTCCTCAAAATGCTACATCAACATGGCTGCCTCACATGATATTCAATTTCGAGGCAGTCATGTTCCATCTAGGTTTTCTTCATCTATATATGGAATTAAAGTCCCATATTTTACAGAGGGTTTCATAACACATATAGAAACATATGTTATTCTTTATGTATCTTCAAATTCGAAGAATATCAATATGAAAAACATGCTCCAAAATGACTGAAAGCAGTACCCTAGATTTCTGTTTAGGGCACTTGATACATATCTTTCATTTGGACAGCCTATAACCACTTGAAACAACACCAAAACTCAAAAAAATCCATCACAACTCATCCACAACAAATCCTATGATCATACCTAGGTATTTCAGAATCTCAAACTCATAGAAAAAGAGCTAAAACTACATACTAACCTTCAACTCGTGTCTATCACCTAGTATGCTTCCTAACTTGACTTGTTTGACTCGAAAATGGAAGAAATTGGAAGAGTTTTCTTTGGAGAGGTTTAGGGTATGAATAAGGAAGGTTTTTCTGAAGCTTTGGTCGAAATTGTGGCTGGAATAGATAAAGAATGAGTTGTGCACATCATTTGTAAAATGAAGAGGTGTATTGTGTCTTAATATTGGGGTGACACCTCATGCTTGCTCACAAACCTCAAATTCAGCCCTCCTAAAGTGTAAGTTAATCAATTTAGGACATATAAATTCATTCATTCATTCATTTAAGTCCTAACTCAATTAACCAATCGTTACATCTTAACGACACACTAATCGCCTACTAATCGCACGATAATCGCATTATGCATACAAAACTTCTACTGACAATGAGATGAATCTAAAATGTATGTATTCAATCATGAAAACATATATGAATGTGGGAAGACTCATATGTTAGGGTTTTGGGGATGTTACATTTGTATTAGGACAAAACACTTATCATTTCTAGAGATAGAAAGGAGAGGCTGAGTACTCGGTTTTAAGTACTCAACGAGAGATTAGGATTGAGTAGAAGTATAGAGGAAGGTACTCTTGTCATACTCAATTGCTGATATTGTAAAGGGTTTGAGGCTCTACCTTTAAAGAGCTCAGTAGAGGATTTGAAATCTCGGAACGTGTTCCGGGGACAGGACATAGGCTTAGAAGAAGCCGAACCTGGATAAATCTGCTGAGTGAAGTATTTCTTACCTTAACTCCTTATTTATATTGCTTGCTTTAAATAATCAAAACTGACCAACTAAAGAGGTCAAATTGAGTTGTGCGCGTTAAACGTCTGAGCTCAGGAATAGACTCCAAGTGCTATCTCCTGACTCAAGCTAAGAAACTGACCTAGTCACCTGTTGACTAAGCCAGTATCTTGTTGTTTACTCAGCGCCGCTGTTAAAACCTTTTTCCTTAGAAAAAGAAGTCTACCCTAATTGCGAAAAAGTTTAAATAGTTCCTAACCCCCCCTTGGAACTATACTTGCAACCTTACAAGGGCCCAACAGAAAATTCCTGGCTATGGCACAGGAGACTTGGTCATGTAAGCATGGACCTCCTGGCCAAACTAGCAAGAAAGCAATTGGTTGAGGGACTACCTGAACTTAAATTTCAAAAAGATCAGTTATGCCACGCTTGCCAAGCTGGAAAACAAACCAAGCAATCTTTTCATAGCAAAAATATTGTCTCAACTAAACGTCCGTTAGAGTTGCTACACTTGGATCTCTTTGGTCCAGTCCAGCCGCTGAGTCTGGGTGGAAGAAGATTTTCCTTGGTCATTGTAGATGACTTCTCTCGGTATACGTGGGTTATCTTGCTGACCAGCAAGGATGAGACCTTTGAGACATTTTCAAATTTGGTTAGAAAAATTGAAAATGAAAAAGACCTAAAATTAGCTCATATCCGTAGTGATAACGGTGGAGAATTCAAGAACCAAAAGTTTGTTGAATTCTGTGAAGCCAGCGGCATTGACCACAATTTTTCTGCTCCTAGAACACCTCAGCAAAATGGGGTTGTGGAAAGGAAGAACATAACTCTGGTTGAGATAGCCAGGACAATGCTGGATGAGCATAGGCTTCCAAAGTATTTTTGGGGAGAAGCTGTTAACACAGCATGCTATATTCTTAATAGGGCTCTAGTTAGACCTATACTCAAGAAAACCCCCTATGAACTTTGGAAAGGACGAAAGCCCAATATTGGATACTTTCATGCCTTTGGCTGTAGATGTTTTATTTTAAATACCAAAGATAGCTTAGCAAAGTTTGATTCAAAAGCTGATGAGGCTATCTTTTTGGGCTACTCAACAAACAGCAAAGCATACAGAGTTTTTAATAAACGAACTCAAGTTTTAGAAGAGTCTATACATGTAGAGTTCGAAGAAACTGACCCTGTAGGTAGATACCAGCCGCTGACCGAAGATGATCCACACTCAGTAACCATCGCTGACCAAGAACCAGCTACTGAGTCATTCACGAAAAGGCTGGCCAAGAGTAAGAGTGAACCTAAGATTACTTTTACTGACCCATCTACTTCTGCAGAGATTGTTGAAACAGAAACAGCACAAGACATAAATCTACCTAAAGAGATAAGGATCCCAAGAGGGCACTCAGAGAGTGCGATCCTTGATTCTGCTGGGAATACCCTGATGACGAGGAATCAACTCAGGAAGTACCTCAGCAATGTTGCCTTCGTCTCAGTACAAGTGTAGACACCGAGTCGGAGGACCTGTGACGAAAACCTGAAAACAAGACGGTCGAAGCAATTGATTCTGGAAGTTTTGAAAAATATATAAAGAATAATAAGCGGAGGAAAATTAACGGCACGACGCGGGCGCGCAACGGCATCTCGCACGCGGACGACGATGGTCGAACGCCCGCTCGACGGCTCGAGACGTGCGCGCGGCGTCCGTCGGACGCACCGTGAGTGGCACACTCTCGACGTCCGAGCAATGTCTGGGACCGCTGGCGGTGCGCGCCCTCGCGGGCCGTTGAGCGCACGTGCCTGGCAGCGCGAGGCGCGCGTTTGGCGACCGCGACGTGCGAGCGTCTGGTAGCGCAGAACGCGCGCTCGGTGGCCACGGAGTGCACACGTCCGACGGCGCAGGGCACGTCCCGAGGGTCGTCGGGCGGGCGCCCAACCACGTCGGGCGAACGCCCAACGCGTCGGGCGAACGCCCAACGCGTCGGGCGAACGCCCGACGGGGGTTTGGCGCGCGCCCAACGCCGTTGGGCGATCGCCCAACAAGGCGGCCGCCCAACCACAATGGGCGACGCCCAAATTTTTTTGGGCGTCGCACATTGTTCCGGGTTCCGTGGGCCTATAAAAAAAGGCACGGATCCCAAGGTATGAGGGAGGATTTTTTTGAGGAGGAAAACTTTCTCACTCTAAACATTTTTAGAGAGAGAGTGGATTTTTTTGAGAAAAATATTTTTTTTTCTCAAAAATTCCAAATTTCCTAGGTTCAATTTTTACTAAATTTTCATTAAAAAACGGAAGCTCGCGGTTCGTGGAATCAATCGGCTTCGACTGTCAGATACCGAATTAAAGGTATTATCCGAGGACTAGACTCTTTATTTTATTTAATTTATTTCTCTCCTTCTATTTATTTTTTTTATTCCTTTAGTCATTTATTTATTTTGTCACGTTTTATTTAGTTAGCATATTTATTTAATTTTCGTTTCGTGTTAAATAAAATTCGGTTTTGTTTTAAAATAAAAACCTCGTTTTGACATCCCAATACGAACCGTGATCCGATAAAAAGGTAGTTCGGGTGTCGAAAACGTTGTAATTATAAGTTTTTTTTAATTTAAAAGAAATTTCCAAATAATGTTTTAAAATAAAAACATCGTTTTAGGAACTTCCGTTTTCGACTATGATCCATTTTTGGTAGTTCGGAAGTCCAAAACGATTGAATTAGATTTAATTTAAGGCTTTTGAACAAATCTGGAAAATATTGGAGTGCTGCTGTAATTTGCCAATTCTGTCACTAAAGGCTGTTTACCGACGGATTTTCTGTCGGTAAATCTGCCAAAATGTAAAAAATGTCATTTCAATCCCTTTTTCTTAACTTTTAGACTTTTAATCCTTAGTATATATATATATATATATATGATTATGTAATACATGTTTTTCAACTTATTTTAGAACTTTAGTATATATATCTATTTTAGAATATTTGTATATCTCTTTTTATTCTATTTTGTAATATAAGTATAAATATATATATGTATTTCCCTTTTTTATTAACTTAGGTTATATTTAAATATTAGTTACTTGATATTTTGAGAAATAATGAATAGACATTAGCATATGGTATTTTTGATATTTAAACTATATTAATTATGTATATATATGTATAGTTTTTTTTAGAATATTTGGGTTATTTTAGTGATTATTGAGTTAAATTATTTTTAAATAAGTATTACTTTCTTAGTTATAGGATTTACTTATTATTTTCACATTTCAAAGTATAAGATATATTGTGTTTATTATCTTCATATACATATAGTGATTTTTGGTTAAATCTTATTTTCTTATCTTCCTTTTTGATTTAAATGTATACATATATATATATGGTCTAAAACCATTTTCTTTATTCTTTTGGCCCATTCATGGGTCCATGTTCCAAAAGGGCTTCATTTGAGTGTAAATGTTAGTTTATTGTAATTATAATAGTTAAAGAGTCCATTAAGTAAGTGGGAAAAATAAATCACCAAAAAGAGAGTTTTCAATTGAATTATTTAAACTAATGTTTTTTTAGATTTGTAATGTAAATAAATGGAGTCATTCTTGTTAATATTTCAAATCGTCTTCAAAATACCAAGTTTTAAAACCCTAATCCGTTCCAAAGGCGGATTAAAGGATCATTGTAATTAAAATCGTTTTCTTTGCGAATAATAGAGTTTTGAACCATTTTCTTAAAGAATTTGTACAAAATAAAATTGACTTGTATGTTTAACCATGTTTTCTCATTAAAAGGTTTTTTTATCTCAAACGTTTTCAAATACTCGAGTCGTTCCAACGGCGATTCGGGTAAACTTCATCAAACGGGGTTTTAAAACGCACCTGAATCGTTCCAACGGCGATTAAGGTGCGAACCATGTAAATAAATCCGTTTTTGGGAAATAAGTTAGTGTAGAATAAACACACGACATAATATTTAATACGGTTATAAATAAATCACTTCTTTCTTCCCCCTCTCTGTGTATGTATAAACATAAATGGGTGATTCTTTACTGATGTGGATTTTCAATATCATATGCTCAAAACGGTTTCTAAAAAGAGAAAGAAAAGGGTTTCAAATGAATTTTAAACTTAAAGAAGTATACGATTAGTCCGTTATCGCCTAACATGCTGAGTAGGAGGCCGGTGGTTCATAACCGGGCGATGTCGGGGTGCCTAGTAGCCTTTCTCCGGAAAGGAGCTAGCCTTCTCGGCTCGTACCTAAGTTTCCCGAACCCACACCGGTCTCCCGTAAGGGATCGGTGTTCATTTTCCCATTCGTGGGTGGCGACTCTTCCATATCTCCGAGCTCCGGTCCTGCCGAGCAGCTTGATTCCACGATTGGTTGCTTTCGGCGCCAATCACCGCTTACGTCGCCATGAGGTTGTCCACCCCCCGGTCCGCCCGGGAGATTAGGCCACGGCACCTCGTCTAACAATAAGAACCGAAGAATTTCGCTGAAGCTGAGTACGATGAATTCTGGATGAACGCAATGCAAGAGGAGCTCGATCAATTCAGAAGAAACGATGTATGGGAGCTAGTACCTCATCCAAAGAGTCAAAAGACCATCGGAACAAGATGGGTCTTCAGGAACAAGATGGATGAACAAGGAAACGTAGTCAGGAACAAGGCAAGGCTTGTAGCTCAGGGCTACAGTCAGCAAGAAGGTATTGACTACGGTGAGACCTTTGCCCCAGTGGCAAGGCTAGAGGCAATTAGAATTCTATGTGCATATGCATCTTACATGAATTTTAAATTATTCCAAATGGATGTCAAAAGTGCATTTCTTAATGGAGTTATAAACGAGGAGGTTTATGTAAATCAACCTCCAGGTTTTGAGGACCCTAAGTTCCCAAACCATGTTTACAAACTCAAAAAGGCTCTGTACGGCCTCAAACAAGCACCACGTGCTTGGTATGAGAGGCTGACCAGTTTCCTGCTTACTAGAAATTACGTCAGGGGTAAAGCTGATACAACCTTATTCATTAAGAAAAAGGGTAAAGATACCCTGCTGGCCCAAATTTATGTTGATGATATAATATTTGGTGCAACTAACGAATCAATGTGCAAGGAGTTTAGCAAACAAATGCAGACTGAGTTTGAAATGTCCATGATGGGAGAACTCAACTTCTTCCTCGGTCTTCAAATTAAACAAGGAAAGAATGGCATCTTCATCAGTCAAGCCAAATATGCCAAGGAGATTTTAAAGAAATATGACTTGGAAAATTGCAAGCCAATATCCACCCCTATGGGCACTGACACTGTCCTCTGCGCTGATGAGAATGGTAAGTCAGTAGACAGCAAGTTATATCGAGGTATGATAGGCTCTCTACTTTACTTAACAGCCAGTAGACCGGACATTCAGTTTTCAGTATGCTAATGTGCTAGATATCAATCTAACCCTAAGGAATCTCATTACATTGCTATAAAAAGAATCCTTAGATATTTGCAAAGCTCAGTGAACGCAGGTTTGTGGTATCCAAATACTCATGATTTTACACTCATCGGATACACTGACGCTGACTATAGACGGGATAAGCTAGAACGAAAAAGCACCTCTGGAGGATGCCATTTCTTAGGAAGCTGTCTTGTATCCTGGTTCAGTAAAAAGCAGGCGTCAGTAGCCTTGTCTACCACTGAAGCTGAGTACATTGCTGCTGGTCATTGTGTTGCTCAAGTCCTATGGATTAAGCAACAGCTTGAAGACTATGGTGTTCAAACGAAGACAATTGAAGTCAAATGTGACAACAAAAGTGCAATTGATCTTTCCAAAAACCCAATTCAACACAGCAGAATGAAGCATGTCAGCATCAGACATCACTTCATTAGAGACCATGTACTCAAGGGTGAGATCAAGCTGACCTTTGTCCCAACGGACGAACAGCTTGCGGATATCTTCACGAAGCCACTGGCCCGTGAGCAGTTCAGCATACTGAGAGAAGCAATTGGTATGTTTAATCCTCTTCAGTAAATTCCTGTGCTAAATGAATATGAATGATGAGTGAATTACTATGCTGAATGATTGATTGTTTGCTGAGTAACTCATCAAAGCTGACTGAACATCAAATACTGAGTAACTTGCACACTGAGTAAATTAGTTTTAAACTTAAACTTTAAAATCATCCGTAAATGCATCACTGACCACTCAGAATATCAAACGCTTGACATTCTAAATACTGAGTGTTAGATCCGTTAGCATAAATGCAAAGCACGCGTATAGCCCTAGGATGACGTATTCACCGTAATGTGTCATAAATGCCAGGATCATTGTCGGTACATGATCCCAAGGCAAAACTGACACATGGATTCGATTAAGATCCACACCGTTCATTCCGTCTATAAATTATGGGAAATTCCCCATCTTTTATTCTTTACGCTTAATCATTCTAAGGAAAATAATACTCTCTCTCTTAAATCCTTCTAAAACCTTTCCCATCTTCGAACTATAACTAAGATTTCCTACAATGTCTCCGGTGCCGGCCACCAAAAGTCCAGCTCCGATGAACCTTCACGAAACCCTTCCACACCGAGCAAGGGTAAAACTGGCCAAACTTCTGGCCAAGGGAAAGCTGTCAAGATCAGGACCTACTCCAAGGTCTTCGAAAATGTCCGCGAATGGAAGGTTGAGCCCTCCAGATGGGTCTCTGAGCATTTCGTACAACATGAACAACCATTTGCCGAATGGATTTCCAAGAACGAATGGACTGGGTTGTTCTCAGTTCGGGATGAAACCTATCCTGACTTAGTGAAGGAGTTTTACCACAACCTCAAGGTCGCTAATGACAATGCTGACTACCTATGCACCGAGGTAAAAGGGAGAACCATCTTCGTCAACCCTCTCTACATAGGAAATCTCCTCCAGCTCAAAACTGAGGGAGTAAGGCTGAGGAAGTCAGGCGATCAGGACAAAACCAACTACGTCCATACCTTCTGCAAACCTGAGGGTCACTCAGGAGAGATCTCAACATCTTTAATGGGACAGCACCAGAAGATGGCTCACTACCTGCTGAGCTATTTCATTTACCCAAAGATCAACTGCACTACATCAGCAACCAACTTTGAACAGTGCTTCATATGGCACATGCTGACGTACACCGCCATCAACATGCCGGTCTTCTTAGTTGCTGGGTTCCTACGCAGCACGGGCACACTGAGGTTAGGATCAATTATCACCAGGATTCTCATCGACCACAAGATCGACCTCGAAGGTGAGGAATCCTTCAGAGGAACTGAGATCACAGCTGCCTCGCTGAGGGCACTGAAATTTGGACAACCCTTGAAGAAGGGAAAAGTTGCTGCTGCTGCTGAAACTGACCAAGCTGAGGAATCTACTGCTGAGCCTAAGAAAGGGCGACGATCTAAGGCCCCTGCTTCCCGCAAGAGGAAATCTGCTGAGACTCCTTCACAAAACATTAAGTCTCCAGCAAAGAGGCAGAAGTCAGCTGGAAAGTCAGCTGAAAAAATAAGCAGGCAAGATGAGCCTGGCACTGAGGAAGCTGCTGAGCTACCTCAGAAGAAGCAGAAGCCTTCAACACTGGCACCTCTGGACGTCATGCCAACCGATTTCATTGTACCGGGTGATTCTCATTTCACTCAATGCCAAAGTACTGATGCTGATGAACCTGAGGTCCAGTTAGATGACCACTTCATCTCCCAAGTTGAGGAAGAACTGGATGGAGATAGTTCTGAGGAAGAAGATGAAGAAGCCAGCAGTCAGGATGACGCTGAGGATTCTGAGGAAACTGCCAGCGAAATTGAAGCTGAGGATGCTAACACTGGGTTAGCTGGTGGAGATGTGCAGGTTGACACTGAGTTGGCTGCGGGAGTTGAATAAGTTGAAGAGCAAGCTGACCAGACTCATACTGAGCAACATGAATCCTCTCCTACTCACTCAAAAGAAGAAGCTGCTCCTACTTTCACTCCACCACGTAGAAGGCGAAAGTTGGTTAAAGCCAGTGAGAAGCTCGTCAGTGAACCTCCTGTGCAACTACCGACTCTTCCTGACCCTGTTCTTTCAAAAACAACTAAGGACCCTTCTACTGTTCAACTAAAATTTTTCAAACGGCCATCAACTTCTTCTACTTCAGCGCCGTTGGAAAAACAAGCCTCTGTTTCTTCTCAACAGGAACATGCCGACCAAAACACTTCAACAACTTCAACCAGTCAGGTTGAACCGTCCACTGTTCATGCTGTCTCCTCAAGCATGGTGCTGACTCCCCATCCTTCCGCCGTCAGCACAGACAGTGTTCGGGTTATTACTTCCACAACAAACCTCTCTGCCGATCAATCAACATTTCCTCCGACTCAAGTGCAGATTGAGCAAATTCTTCCTGTCACTGACCAGGGTACTCCTTTTACTCCACTTCCTACTGGTCATACGGATGTCCATCTGGCTGCCACTGAGTCCGGCAAAAAGCTCATTGACTCAGTGCAAGCACTTATCAAAGATCTTCAACATTCTGCTTCGCCTGCTGCTGGATCTTCAATTCCTGAGGCAACTCAGCTCTCCCAGGTCACTCAGCTTCTTAACGAAGTCAAGGGACTGAAGGATCTGCTGAATGTAGTCTTGTCCTTCCAAGCTCAGCAAGCTAAGCAGGATTCACTCGCCAAGTTGGCAGAGATACAGCTGACAACAGTTCAACATCTAAACTCTCTCCATCAGCAAGTTCAGAAGTTATCTGCTATGAACACTGACTACGCCACCTCCTCTGAACTCAAAATGCTCTTTGCTCAGCTTCACACTGAGCAACTTAAGACCAATGAGCAAATGGTGTCATACAGTCAGTGCTCCGTAGAGCAACTCGGTGAGGCCATCAGGCTCCTTAACCTAAACAAGCAAGAGATGGATACTGATGTGTTAAAGCAGAATGAGTTGCTGTCTCTCGCACAACAATCTTTCAACCACATCCGTCATAATAATTTCCAACGTCATCATTATGACTCAGCTCTCTTGAAAACATTCCACCAAATCTTTGCTGGCCTCTCTGAAGCTCTCCTCTGGCAAGCCAAAGCTCAAGCTTTCAGTGTAAATATGCTCAGTGCTGCTGATCTTCGAGTACCAGTCGAAGTATCAGCTGATGGAGTTGCCATTTTTGATGGCGTAAATGAGAGTGCTGAGAAGCTAAAGGAGCTTTCACAGGAACTGACTCGCGCTGTCTTAACCGATGCGTTCAATCTCCCTGAAGTTGACAAAACGGGGGAGAAAGCGCAAGCTGCTAGAGCTCAGCATGAGCAACGTCAGTACGAGCGAAGTCAGTCACAGGGCAAGAAAAAGAAATAGATAGGCTAGCTTAGCTTAGGCCATAACAGTTGTAATCTATTTACCTGGTTTATTTCTTTTTCTGTGTAATTGCTGACTTCTATCAATATATATCATACTTACTTTTCTTATTCAAATCCTGAGTTATGATATATGCTATTAAGTACTGAGTCATTATGTATCTTCAATTAAATCAGCTATGTTTAATACTTGTAACATTTATTGACTAAATGATATGCTGATAACATGTTTGACATAAACCTATGTACTTATGAAACATTGTTATAAGAACTCATTGAACAACAAATTACTCAGTTCGCGCTCTATATGTTTAAACCTTCCGCTTAACACTGAGTAAATAGAATATGTGATATAGCTGACCTATACCTGAAAACTGACCTTAGACTTACTCATTTAAACCCTTAAATGTTTTAAGTTAAACTAAGTCAGTAGCTCAACCCTTACGGGGGAGTTTGCTAAATTATACTAGGTCAACTATCATGGGGGAGCTCATACTGAGTTCCTTGCTGAATAGTTTTGCCAACATCAAAATGGGGGAGTTTGTTGAAACACATTTTGCATAATTTTGATTTGACAAAATTGTTTAAGTATAATTAAAATACATATTCTAAACACACTAAGTTTAAATGCTTTGATTTATTCTACTAATGTGTTTGTTCAATGTTGAGTTATAAATGTTATAAGTCATAAGGGTTGGAAGGCCCAAGCCCAATACAGAAGCCAAGGCCCAAGTCAAACAACTCAGTACACTCGGCCCGCGTATGTTAAGACGTTGCCGTTTTGAAACAAAACGCAACTCAGCAATCGGAAGGATCTAGAAGACCTTCGGGAACAACTTCACAATGAAGCTGCTGAGTAGTCTCGACAAAGCGTACAAGACAGCAGCTGGCAAAGGAAAACTTCCAGACAAAGTGTTTCCTCTTTTGGCAAAGTTCAGACGACACAGTATGCTGTCCAGTTGACCTTACCATAAAAGGAGAGACCATCTGCTGAGCTGACCGACGACAGAAGATACACGATTGTGATTGGCCGAGAGCTCTGAGCAAGTCAGGATGATAGCGACATATAGCCGTTTCCCTCCAACGGTTATTTCGAAATTCGAAATGACCGATGCCCAGACGTCTCTATAAATAGTGCCATCACAAGCTTCATTTGACACAGAACTTGATCAAGCAGTTACGCTGACCAAATTTCTACACAAGTTCTGCAAGCAAGAAGCAAAGCAAATTCTTACACTACATTTCTCATATCTGTGTAAAAGTCTAGAGTGATTGTTAAATCGTCTAAAGTGTCTTAGCACATCTTTGTATTAGGACAAAACACTTATCATTTCTAGAGATAGAAAGGAGAGGCTGAGTACTCGGTTTTAAGTACTCAGCGAGAGATTAGGATTGAGTAGAAGTATAGAGGAAGGTACTCTTGTCATACTCAATTGCTGATATTGTAAAGGGTTTGAGGCTCTACCTTTAAAGAGCTCAGTAGAGGATTTGAAATCTCGGAACGTGTTCCGGGGACAGGACGTAGGCTTAGAAGAAGCCGAACCTGGATAAATCTGCTGAGTGAAGTATTTTTTACCTTAACTCCTTATTTATATTGCTTGCTTTAAATAATCAAAACTGACCAACTAAAGAGGTCAAAGTAAGTTGTGCGTGTTAAACGTCTGAGCTCAGGAATAGACTCCAAGTGCTATCTCCTGACTCAAGCTAAGAAACTGAAATAGTCACATGTTGACTAAGCCAGTATCTTGCTGTTTACTCAGCGCCGCTGTTAAAACCTTTTTCCTTAGAAAAAGAAGTCTGCCCTAATTGCGAAAAAGTTTAAATAGTTCCTAACCCCCCCCCCCCTTGGAACTATACTTGCAACCTTACAAGGGACCAACACTCTCCCCCACGACAGGCCATTAAACTCAGAAATGAAGTATCCCATTTCTTTCAAGAAGAAGATGAATCTCTGTCTGAGGCTTGGGAGAGGTACAAGGAGCTGCTTCGAAGAGTACCAAATTATGGCATACCTATGTGGATGCAAGTACAGAGTTCTTACAATGGAATGACCAATGCATACAAGATTCAAATTGAATCAGTTGCAAACGGAAACCCTAAAGATCTTGAGCCCCAAGCTTTGTACGAACTAATAGAGAAAGTTGTTAACACAAGCTACAATTGGCACTCTGTAAGAAGCGATGGCAATGGATTTTCCAATGAATCGAACAATGAAGCAATCACCAGACTGTCATCTCAAATAGAGCAGTTGGTTAAGACTGTTGGAAAAATGAATATTTCGGCTATTCAAGCACAACCTCTTCCAACAGGATTGCATGAACAGCCAACACCTGACAGATGTGATTTCTGCAGTGGACCGTACAGACATATTGACTGTCCAGGGATCAAACCAGGGGCGTCGATGAAGGAACAATGTGACTTTATTGCACGACAACCACCCAACCTATATTCAGATACATATAATCTGGGGTGGCGAAATCATCCTAACGTTTTATGGCAAGATAACAAAAGACAACCAGCTGTTCAACAACCATACCGGCAAGACAATACAAGACCAGCCTATCAATCACAGCAGGGCAATTCGTCTACGCAAAATTATCAGCGACAACCAGCTGTTCAACAAGAAGGGAAACCTGATTTGGAATCTATGATGATGCAATTTAATGAAACAGACGCAATCTTCCATCAAGAGTCTTGAAACCCAGATGCAGCAGTTTGCCACTATCATTGCTTCCAAAGATAAAGGAGCCCTACCAAGTAATACAGTAACTAATCCAAAAGAGGAGGTCAATGCTATCATCTTGCGAGGAGGTAAAAAGGTTTCCAATTCGTTTGAAAATAACAATTTGACCAAAGACGACCGATGAACCAGCACTGGCTTAGCAAGGAGTTCCATCGGAAAGGAGAAAGGACAAACAACCTACCAACGAGAACTCCCCATCCTACGAAGCAAGAGTACCTTACCTAGGCAGGCTAAAGCAACAGAACTATAAAAAGAGGCACAAAAGTTTCTTAGAACAATTGACAAAGTTGAACATCAACATTCCATTTATAGAGGCTTTATCAGAAATGTCGATGTATGTCAAGTTTCTCAAAGATCTTCTCACAAACAAGAATAAGCTCGAAAGTGTAGTAATGGTGCAGCTGAATAGGGACAGTTCCTCAATCCTACAAGCCAAACAGCAGCTTATTAAAAAGCTGAAAGATCTAGGGAGTTTTTCTATACCATGTTCAATAGGAACATTGACTATTTAGAATGCATTGTGTGACCTAGGAGCTAGTATCAACTTAATGCCATATTCAACTTATATGCAATTAGGATTAGGAGAACCTAGACCCACTAAAGTCACTGTTCAACTAGCCGACCGATCTATTCGGTATCCTAAAGGAATAGTTGAAGATGTCTTAATCGAGGTCGGGAAATTCATTTTACCTGTAGATTTTGTGATTATGGACATAGCCGAAGATTTAAAGGTCCCAATAATTTTGGGGAGACCCTTCTTAGCTACTGGCAGAGCAGTCATTGATGTACATAATGGTCACTTGATCTTGAAAATAAATAACGAGGAAGTTATATTTAAAATGTATGAAGCTGTGCGTTACGCTTCTGCATCTGATGATGTTTGTTATTTTCTAGATGCAAAGGACGAACAAGTGGGTCTATATGAGCAGGAAGAAAGGGAACAACTGTCACAACCTGAACAAGTGTTCACTTCTGATTCAATCGAGGAAACGGGTGAAGAATACTTGGAGGAAGAAGTCGAGGTGCTACCTGACCCATCCCTAGAGAAGACGATCAGAGACGCCCGGAGTAAGCCTTTGCCAACTCATTTGGAATATGCATGCTTAGATCCACTAGATAGCCGGCCAGTAATCATTTCAGCTACCCTGACCAAGGAGCAAAAAGAACAGTTGCTTGTTATCTTGAGACGCAACAAGGAAGCTTTAGCATGGAGAATAGAAGACATCAAAAGAATCAGCCCTACTATCTGTATGCATAAAATTCTAATGGAGGAGGATCATAGACCATCTGTGCAGCCACAATGGAGGCTAAACCCGCACATGAAGGAAGTTGTTAAAGCTGAAGTAATAAAATTGATCGATGCATGCATAATTTACTCAATTTCTGACAATTTCTGACAGCATGTGGACAAGCTCTGTTCAGGTTGTGCTGAAAAAAGGAGGCACAACTGTCCGCATGAATGAGCAGAACGAGCTGATCCCAAATCGAACAATCACTGGATGATGTATGTGTATTGACTATCGAAAGCTGAATGAGGCAACCAGGAAAGATCACTCCCCGCTACTATTTATAGATCAGATGTTGGAAAAAAAGTTTAAAAGTTTAAAACTAATTTGGAAGTTAACCCAATCCTTGTGGAATTAACTTTTAAAACTAAAAAAAAAACTTAAGTTGTATAATTTTTAAGAAAGTTTACTTGGATTTATAAAAAATTATAATATATACTTCTTTCAAGCTAAGAACTTTTAATTTTTTTTTAGTATTCCACACACCAAAACTATGAACATTTAAGGTGCTAGAGAATAAAAAAAAAAATTCTCAGTGCTAATGGATAAGAATCAGAAATATTTCCCCCGACAAGGCTAAAATTAGCACCCATATAGGGGAGTGGGATAAGGTATGGAAGGAGTGAAAATTTTAATTGATGGATCGATTATTTTAATTTTAGGGCTCGTTTGTTTCCTAATTTTAAAGCGCATGTCTGTTATTTCATTCAAAGCATGAGCATTTGGAGTGGTTGGTTTTAACTAAACAATAACAGATGGTTGTTGTTCGAGAAGAAAATTATCACCGTTGGGAACAATGATAAGTATAAAACAATTAAAGTTGTATTTTTTAAGAAACAAACTAATAAGGAATCAATGGGGACTAAGGTTTTGACTACACGATCCTTATAGGACTTAGTTTACAATTGTATATGTGTGTGTTGTACATTTGATTTGTCATTAATTGAGAAGGATCATTTGTCTCCAATCTTACATGGTATCAAATCCCTCTACGATTTAAAGAACCAATTTCTTTCTTTTTTAATTCAATGGCTACTAACTCGACCATGTTGTTTATTGCTTCTGCTCCCTCTGACTTTAATTCTTCCTCCCACTCATCGAGCTTGACTGGTTCTCATGTCACTTTTGGATTGTAAAGGAATCTTGTAATGTAGCAAAACACCAGGAACCTATCTCATCATCTCACCACAAAGCACGTCCAATTTTCATATATGGCGAACTCAGTTGAGTAGGACCCTCCATATAAACACTGATAAATGTCTCATTTAATACACATCATCAATTAAAAAACTTATAAAGTCTATAAGAAACTTATTTTCTTCTTCTTCTATCTTTGTGTCTGTTAACTAGCCCGTTTCTCTTCCACTTACACCAAAATTGAATTCAAGTGTCCTCGTTCTCCATCCATAGTCATTTCTCCTAGTCTCCGATCTCCACTACAGGTCACTACTAATTTTTTTATTGAATATAAAACAAGCATAATATGTATAACACTTGATTTTGATACCATTGTTATTACAACGGAGATAGAATGAAAAAAACAACATTATAACATGTGATGGGAACAAGTAGAATGGAATAGATCATTGTATGAAGGAAAGAGTAGGAATTGAAAGTATAAACTTAGAATTGTAATTAAAATGTTGTCACACCCGATCCTAAAATGTTGTCACACCACTGATCTCAACCAAATATTGCCGGAAGCACAGATTGGAACAGGTGGTTCCGTTTTCAAAAGCAAAAATCGAAGGAATCCACCAGATGAGCTCCAACTCTTCTTCCCGCTTCGTGATGAATCCGAAGATCACAACCCAGTTCCAAACATATTTTCTATTACAACCTTAATATTATTTCTTATTGAACTAAGGCAAGCCAAACACCTCCTCCCTTCAAGCAAGTAAAAGAGAGTTTTTTTGTAATCTTTTTCAAGAAACATTTTTCCAACCCCTTAACCAGAGGAAATTGGATTGAAACGTGTAATTTGATAAGCACCACTACCTAGCCACTTGGAAGAAACGTGTCCCCTGAAGAACCACCACTTAATTACAATCTTCCACATTTACATCACTTGCCACATTAATTTTTCTTTCTTTTAATATTGAAGCTACATTTGTAGTACTTAAAATGGATTAGAAAGTTTAGTATAATATAATATAAAACTTCAAGTGCCATTAGTTATTTATAATTATTATATTCTTTTGCAAGATAACCATACAAACTAAGATGAAATTTTTCGTATTTATATCTTTATATATCATATATCATTTTTATAATTATCTATTTTCACATAAAAATTTAAATTAACTCTGATCACATATTTTTAATTATAAAATGCAATTAAGTATTTACTAAACAAAACATTTATCAAATCCATGACACTTACAATTTAAGTTACTCATTCTTTTTCTTCCAACCATTAACAAAATTATGGATTAATAATTGGAAAGGTATTAGTTAAAGTCCTTGCTCTAAATTTTTAATTTTTTTTTTCCATATAAAGTCGTATAAAGAAATAAAATTAGTCTTTAAACTATATCAATATTATTCAACCAATTATTCGCGGATCTAAAAATATAACTAATCTAATATTAAGATATAAACACTATAAATTTTAGACACGGATGTGACGATTGTCACACCCGACCCTAAACGACATCGGGCATGAACGGAATATAGGATAACGAACGCCAGACAGCCTGAAATCCGAACCTATATTCTAATATATAAAAATTTATTCGGACTCCCTAAAATTTATTTGATTATTTGGCTTGAACTCGATAATTCTATCAAGCTTCCTACGTATCCCGAACATCCTTTAATCTTTAAATCGGGAATCAAAGCCACGTAGTTCTATCAATTTTAGGTAGTTTTCTCATACTTATTGACACGTTTGATGAAATTAATAGACTTCACTTTGTTGCTATATAGTTTCGTTTTATCGTTACTATTATTCCTAATATATTTAGTATCCCGATCTACGAATTTTGACTCGTCAATCTTTAACCCGTTAAAAACTTAATTTAATTTCCTAATAACTTAACTAAATTTCGAAATAGACCAAAAACGCTTATTCAGACCGTCTAAAATTTATTTAATATACGTGAATACTTTATCGATTCGACAATATAAAACTTAAACTTAAAAACCTTAAAATCACGTTACGCAAATCAAATCAAATCACAAATAAATATTGATATCTTTATATCAGCATTTTATCAAACCAACTCGTAACAAATGTTGTATCAAACCAATTCGGTAATCAAATAAACTCGTAATTAATCAAACGTAAAACCTTATATCAAAATCAACTCATAACCGAAGACATAAAACCTTATATCAAAATCATCTCATATCCGAAAACATAAAACCTTATATCCATTCTAGAGTTTCTCCCCTTATGTATCAATCCATAACCACATATATCACATAGTCGAGACGTCTCTTTAACCTTGTCTAATCCTGTATTGGTCTTACCCCACACTTCGCTGCCAATACCCGACTAGGTCTTTACACTGTGTACACAGGCCATGTCCCTCACTGAACATGGTCTTCAAATATAAAACCACCAATCCGGATCACTCTAGATGGATATAAAAATCATAAAATCACAATATGCTAAAGTCTCTTTTCACAATCAAACGTCCAATTTATTCCATAATCATAAAACCATTTGACTTCAAATAACTAGTTTCACAAAAATAATCAGAATCGTTAAAATCAATTAATCTTTTAATATAACTAAAATAGTTAAAATTTCGTATAAAATCATCGATTCATAATTTAATCGAACCCCAAGAATTAAATAACTCAAAATATTGTATCGATAAAATTTATTATCGTTAAAAGTAAATATTCTTATCGGACTACTTTCAATCACCGAAACAAAAATTCTAAACCGAATTACTATTAGACTCGTTAAACCACGTTAAACTATTAAGAGTATATCCATCCTAACTTTATATTAAAATTTATCCTACTAATTTTATATTCAAATGATTAGATTCTATTTCACAAGTATCGGTATTAATCCTTCTAATTTATAACTTATTTTACCCCCACAATTTAAAATCACTTAAATAATAACTGAACAACTTAAAACTAAAATTTACACCAAGCACTTTTATCCGACTATTCTCGTTTTTCACCGAAATTGTGACGTGTAAACTAAACTGGTATCGTTAACTACGATCGAAGGTTCAGTTAGACTCGTGACACTTCTACGAGTCTATCCGTACAAATTTTATTATTATTATTATTATATTTTCCGTGACCGAAACTTCTAATTAATCGTCTATTAAATTCTTTCCGTGAAAGAAAGCTAAACCTCTAATTGATCATCTATTTTAATATGTAATTGTCTAAATTTGATAGTTTCTTTAATAAAAATGAAAATTATATAACTATGTATATATGCATCATATTTACGTTTTTTTTATTAATTCAAACAAAACAATGTAATATACAAAATTTTCAAGCTTTAATCATGTAGATATGTATATATATAGTTTAATTAGAAAATATGAAGTTTAGTCCTTTTAATTTATAATTCTTTTAAAATTTACTCTCTACTTTTTTAATTTACACTTAGAGACATTAAATTAACTTCGATAATATACATTTCATATCCAATTGGTTAATTAATAAGTCAAAACATAACACGATCTAATATTGAATATAAAAATTAAATTTTGGACATTTTAAGGTCTAATTAAAATTTGTTTGTTTTGACTATGAAGCTTTTAAGTTTTGTGATTGTCCATTTATGGAATAAAAGGATCCTTCCACTGAGCAATAAATTGTTGGACTTCTCTAATCTAGATATACAAAACAATTAGGGGATTCAGTGGCTTAATACATCGAATTGAAAATTTAGGATTAATACATAAAACTCGAAAAGTAGAACGGCCATTGCTCCTTACTTGCTTTGTTCCTTATTTAATTGGGTACTAGAGTGGAAATAATCATGGTGAATTAGGCGTTTGGTTAAGAGCTTAATTGAGTTTATTCGAACCGATCAGAGCTGTGACCGAACAGTGACGATCGGCGGCGAGGGTGGTGACGATAGATGGAGAACTGCAATTCTTGAAACTGGAAAGACATAGATTGTGTAAAAAAAATAGGAAGAAGAAGTATAAAAGATTTTTTTTTTTTTTTGAAACCAAAGATTTTGTTTAATAATTAATGAATTTTTTTAATTGTGATGTGAATAAATAGAAGACATATCTCCATTTTTATATGGAGGGTCCTATGAAATCCCATTTAAAACATATTTATAAACAATGTTTAATTTAATTCTAACGTCAATATATCCAACTTTCTAAGTTAATTAATTCTCATTTAAATTTTTGCTTTGGTACATTTATTTCAATTAATTATAACTCTTCAGTGATTTTTTTTTTAAGTTGCGCAATGCGCTTACATTAAAGAAAAAAGAAAAATCCCCACCAGACCCGGATGTGATTCGAACCCATGACCTCCCAAGGCATAGGTAAGCTCTCAACCACTAGGCTAAGAGCTTCACCACTATAACTCTTCGGTGATTAATTGTAAACGTTCATGGTTTTTCTCCTTTCGCTTTAACACAATCTTCCCAATTAGGAGTTTTAAGCACATTTATTTTATTTTATTTTTCACACTTTTAGAATTTAACAACAAAATTCTTGGAATGCTTGGATTAAAAAAAATAGGGTTAAGGTGCAAAAATACCCCTAACGTTTTGGGTCAGGAGCAATTTTACCCCTAACATCTAAAATGGTGCAATTTTGCCCCTAACGTTTGTAGCCAAGAGTAATTTTACCCCTAACGTTGGTAATTTGGGTCAATTTCAAACACTATTATAAAAACACAGATATTTTTGTTCATTATTTTGCACCAATTGCATATCAATTCATTCTAAAAAAAGGATTTCATGTTTTTTTTGTAATTTAATAATAGAATTGGAGATTAATATTTATAAATTCGGAGAATTTTTTGAATTTTTTTTGTCTAATTCGTACAAAAGACTATATTTTTTTTCATATCGCAACATATGTTTATGATTTGTTACTGATAAAATGATGCACATGTGAAGTGTAGATGATAAGATTCATGACCGAGAAGACAGTTTGATGAATTATTTCTAAAATTGACCCAATTTATCAACGTTAGGGGTAAAATTGCTCTTGGCTACAAACGTTAGAGGTAAAATTGTACCATTTTAGACGTTAGGGGTAAAATTGCTCCTGACCCAAAATGTTAGGGGTATTTTTACACCTTAACCCAAAAAAATATAAACACGTGAACTAAAATTGAATTGATGGGCTTAGTATGAATATTTAGATCTTTCAACATAAATTCAGGCATTGATTAATTTAACACAAATATATATGAGAGAGAGAAGAAGAATCTAATGAAGAATGACGTTTATTTATATTAATCTCTATAGTATTTTTCTAGTTAACACCAGAAAACCCAAAAATATACATTAAAATTATCTTTCTTCAAACAACATGCCAGACCATCTAGGTGTTTAGCAACACATTTCTGTTGACAAAATGCTTCATCACAACCTGTTGTCAAAACAAACATCAATTCATTGCACAAATCAGAAAACTTTGGATTAAATAATCCAGTTTCATTGAATATCCTTTGTTGGCTAGTTGTAACATCATCTCATTCACCTATTTGTTTTTTTTTTATACTGTTACTCCCACTTCATAAATCATAATGCCTACATATTAATAAAAATTATAAAATATGGCCAATCATGTTAATGTAGAATATTAATGAGTTATATAAAAAAAATTAAAATTATAAGTTTAAAATGTTGCAATATATGTACCTAATAGCAACATTGAGGCAAGAACAACAAGCATGTAGAAGCCTAAGATTAATTTTGCCATTTCCAAAGATTGGTAATGATGTATTTTGAAATAAGTGAACTGATAATACTGTTATTTATATAGAAAATAAGTCAAATGTGTTTAAGTTATAGCAGTAAATAAATCTCAAAAGATATGAATTGAAATCTCAAAATTAATGATAGAGATTTTTCATCAGAAAATAAGATTTGGTATGAGAACATGTATATAATATACTAAGTATAAACACCTCCTAAATAAAAGTGTAGAGAAACAGATTATAGTATACTAAGTATGGGAAAATTACAAAACTGGGTCAAATGGGAGGCTCATTTACATATTAAACCCATTTACTAATTCTACTACATATCTAAACTGATTTTGTGCGACTTTCCAAAAATACCCTCAATATTTACGCGGAGCTCGCCCCATCCCGTCTGACTTCGCATATTCACCCATATGCGAAGCCTGCGAAGTTAATGTTTTAATTTAATTAATGAATTTAGTTCGCATATGCGAAGCCTGCGAAGCTGAAGTTTGTTTTGCTTGATGAATTTAGTTCGCATATGTGAATGCTGGATATGATTTGAAGCTAATACGCGAAGTGGTATATAACAAAAATTGGCAAACAACAACGGATTCGAACATTAAAATCATAACATTATCAAAATTTACAACAAGATTGCAACAATAACAACATTCAAATCATAACATTATCAAAATTTACAACAAGATTGCCACAATGAACTCTACTAACTAATCATTTCAAAGTGAAACTAACTAATCCGGTACCAATTTTGAAACGAATGAGTAATCTTGGTGTGCACCATGTGACACATCCATCCCAAAAGGTCTGGACGTGTCGCACGGTGCACACCAAGATTACGCATCCGCTTCAAAATTGGCACCGGATTAAGTTAGGTCCACTTTGAAGATTGGCACCATAGGATGGACGTGTCCCATGGTGCACCCCGAGATTGACACAACCTCTCCTAACAAATCATTTCAGGAGTGAATGTGTCAATCTTGGGGAAGTTCATCCCTATACAGGAAGGAAAATCATCTCCCCTGCAGCCCAGTACGCTGCCTTCTAGAAAGGGATGTTACGTATTCAACCATCTACAGAAAAAATTAACCGTGTTAGTTAGGAAAAAAGACAATTTTGGCTTCGCGAAATGAAAAGTAGCGAAGCATGCGAATGTAAATGTGCAGGGGAAGAGGTGATTTTACTTCGCATATCAATTTTTTTGCGAAGTCTGCGAGGTCTGAAATGTGACTATCTACGTCGCATATCGCTGCTTTCGCGAAGTCTGCGAGGTCTGAAACGTGAGGATCTATTCGCAGACTTCGCGAACTAATCGATTCGCGAGGTAGATCCATACGTTTCAGACTCTTTCTCTTCGCAGAACTTCGCGAAATCATCAATTCACGAAGTAGATCATCACTTTCCAGGCTCGTTCTCTTCGCAAAGCTTAGCGAAACCATCGATTGCGAAGTGAATTCATGAAAAAACGCAGAAAAAACAAACAGATACTTACATTTTTCGCCCCTTTCACCCCCAAAAGCGACAATAACAATATGATAACATGGGAAGAATGAAGGAAATAACGTAGAAAAACCATTTCTTTGATGGTAACAAGAAGAAAGAAACCAAGAAACGAACAGGAAGATGAAAAACCATTTACTCGTTTTCTAGGGTTGGGAAGTTGCAGAATCAAGAGATGAAAAGATGAAAAAGAGAAATTCATTATGATTTTGACTAAATGGTGCAGATTTCGTGCAATCTAAAGGAAGAAAGGAAGATCAAAAGTCTTGAAATCATTAATGCTGGAGCAACTTTTCGCATAACCAATGAGATAGAGGGAGCGACAATTCGCAAGTGGTGGAAGTGGGAAGATCAGGGGTATTTTTAGAAAGTCACATAAAATCAGTCTAGATATGTAGTAGAATTAGTAAATGGGTTTAATATGTAAATGGGCCTCCCATTTGACCCAGTTTTGTAATTTTTCCTACTATTATAGTGTTATGTTAATAATTGATGGTAGTTGGGTTGGTTAGGAGTTATGTCTTAAAGCATGAGGTCATAAGTTCAAACCTCTTTATCCACTTATTATTAGTAGGATAAATAATTTATTTGTTCCCATATTTTCACCTGACATACTGTTTAATCCACCTATTTTGAAAAACACATATGAGGCCATTATCTTTTGTCAATATTAACCTTTTGGTCCTTTTGTCTATTTTATTTACCTTTTTAAACATTATATTTGGCATAAACAAACATATAAAAAAATAGCAGAGTAACATATTCATACTGTTTAGTTCCCCTATTTCGAAAAACACATTCTGAGGTTCTTATCTTTTATCAATACTAACCATTTGGTCCTGTTGTTTTTTTTTTTTTTGCCTTTTTAAGCGTTATATTTTAAATAAACAGACAGATAAAAAATAACAGAGTAAAATGTTCATTTATTTATATATTATGGCTATTATGAAAGCTAGCACATATTCAGTTAAAAATCTAAAAAAAGTTAGACAAAAGAAACAAGGAGTTAATATTGATAAAAAAAAAAGTAGAGACCTTATAATGTGTTTATCAACATAGAGGTGCTATACAGTGTGTTAGGTAAAAATAAAGGGGTTAATAAAGTATTTACCATTATTAGTAATTACTTTATATAACTTCTCAACCCTTTTGAACTATTTTTTTCCAAATCAATTTTTTAACTTTTGAAACTAAAAAAAATTAAATTTTCAATTAAATTTTACTTTTTTAAAAATTATAAGAAATTCGTAACTACAAATAAAAATATAAAAGTTATATAATTTTTAAGAAATTTGTCTTGGATTTATAAAACATTATACATATATACATCTTTTATGCTGAGCACTACTAATTTATTAGCATTTAATACACCAAAACAGTGAAATTTGGGGTGTTGGAGAGCAAAGTAAATTTGCTCAACCCTAATGGGCAGGACCTTAGAAAAATTTCCCCCAACTCTGTAAATATAACCCTGGCACTACCGCAAGGCTAAAATTAGTCCCCGTATGTAAATTTCTGGCTCCACCATTGGTATGGAGGAGAGAGGGTTGCAGGCAAGTAAAAACAGGAGGAGATAATTAAGGTTAAAGAGTGGGGATAAGGTTTGGAAGGAGTGCAAAATTTAATTTGTTTCCTAATTTTAAAGCTCAGGTTTGTTATTTCATTCAAAATAGAAGCTTTAAAAGTGGTTGGTTGAAACTAATACAATAACTCATGGTTGTTGTTTGAGAAGAAAACTATTGTTGTTGGGAACAATGATAAGTACAAAACAATTAAAGTTTTATTTCAGAAGGAGTATTATAACATGTATTTAGGAAGCACACGAATAGGGAATCCTTGGGTATTTATAGGATCTCTAACTCAATTAAGGACCCTCCATACAAACACTAACAAACGTCTCATTTAATACACATCATCGTTTAAAAAAAATTATTGTTTGCTTCTTCCTCTATCTTTCTATTTGTTACCCAGCCCCTTCTCTTCCATGTATACCAAAATTGAATTCAAGTGTCCACTTTCTCCATTTGTAGTCATTGTTGCCTGTCTCGGCTCTCCACTACCAGTCACTTCTAATTTTTTATTGAATATAAAAAAGGAACACCTCATTATGATAACATTGTTATTACAATGGAGATAGAAGGAAAAAACAACACTATAACATGTGATGGGAACAAGCAGAATGGAACTGATCATTGTATGAAGGAAAGAATGGGAATTGAAAGTATAAATTCAGAATCGCAATTAAAAATGCTTCTAAGGTCTAATTATTATTTGTTTGTTTTAACTATGGAGCTTTTAAGTTTTGTGATTGTCCATTTATGGAATAGAAGGATCCTTCCACGGGGCAATAAATTATTGAACTTCTCTAATCTAGATATACAAAACAATTAGGGGATTCAGTGGCTTAATACACCGAATTGAAAATTTAGCTTTAATACATTAAGCTCGAAAAGTTGAAAGGTCTTTGATCCTTAATTGCTTTATTCCTTATTTAATTTGGTACTTCTTGAATCATAGTAGAGTGGAAATAATCATGGTGAATTAGGCGTTTTTTAAGAGCTTAATTGAGTTTATTCGAACGGACTAGAGTTGCGACCGAAAGTGAAGGGGTGGTGATGATAGATGGAGAACTGCAGTTCTTGAAAATGGAAAGACAGAGATTGTGTAAAAAAAAAAAAAAGGAAGAAGAACTATAAAACATTTTGTTTAATAATTAATGAGTTTTTTTAATTGTGATGTGAATAAATGGAAGACATATGTCCATTTTATATGGAGGGTCCTATGAAATCTCATTTAACACATATTTATAAATAATGTTTAATTTAATGTAACATCAATATCTCCAACTTTCCAAGTTAATTAATTTTCATTTAAATTTTTGCTTTGGTACATTTATTTCAATTAATTCTAACTCTTCAGTGATTGTTTTTTTTTATAGGAACAGAAAAGAAAAAAACAAAAAACCAAAGCAATTAACCTGGGATTAGCCTAGGAAAGCTAATCCTCATTACATCTTCCAAAAGAAGAGAAGATAAATAATCAGGAGGAGAAGATAAGGTAGTGACGCCCAATTAGGAGTTTTAAGCACATTTATGTTATTTTATTTTTCACACTTTTAGAATTTAACAACAAAATTCTTGAAATGCTTGGAATAAAAAAAATATAAACACGTTAACTAAAATTGAATTGATGGGCTTAGTATGAATATTTAGAGCTTTCAACATTCAAGCATTGATTAATTTAACACAAATATATAAGAGAGAGAGAAGAAGGATCCAATAAAGAAGGAAGTTTATTTATATTGATCTCTATAGTATTTTTCTAGTTAACACCAGAAAACACAAAAACATACATTAAAATTATCTTTTCTTCAAAAAAAAATTATCTTTCTTCAAACAACATGTCAGACCATCTAGGTGTTTAGCAACACATTTCTGTTGGCAAAATGCTTCATCACAACTTGTTATCAAAACAAACATGAATTCATTGCATATCCTTTGTTGGCTAGTTGTAACATCATCTCATTCACCTATTTGTTTTTTGTATACTGTTACTTCCACTTTATAAATCATAACGCCTGCATATTAATAAAAAATTATAAAATATGGTCAATCATGTTAATGTAGAATATTAATGAGTTATACAAAAAAAAAATAATAAGTTTAAATTGTTGCAATATATGTACCTAATAGCAACATTGAGATAAGAACAGCAAACATGTACGTAGCAGCTAAAGATTAATTTTGCCATTTCCAAAGATTGGTAATGCTGTATTTTTAAATAAGTGAACTGATAATACTGATATTTATATAGAAAATTAGTCAAATCAATTTTTAAGTTTTGAAACTAAAAAAAATTAATTTTTCAATTACAAGAAATTCATAACTACAAATAAAGATATAAAAGTTGTATAATTTTTAAGAAATTTGTCCTAGATTTATAAAACATTATATATATCTACTTCTTTTATGCTGAGCATTTTTAATTTTTTAGCATTTAATACACAAAAATAATGAAATTTAGGGTGATGGAAAGCAAAGAAAATTTGCTTAACCCTAACGGACAGGACCTTAGAAACATTTCTCCCAACTCTGTAAATTTAACTCTGGCACTACCCACAAGGCTAAAATTAGTCCTCCATATGTAAATTTCTGGCTCCGCCATTGGCATGGAGGAGAGAGAGTTGCAAGCGAGTAAAAACGGGAGGAGATAATTAAGGTTAAAGAGTGGGGATAAGGTTTGGAAGGAGTGCAAAATTTAATTGCGCGTTCCGTTATTTTTATTTTAGATCCCATTTGTTTCCTAATTTTAAAGCTCGGGTTTATTGTTTCATTCAAAATAGAAGATTTTAAAGTGGTTGGTTGAAACTAAATAACTGATAGTTGTTGTTCGAGAAGAAAACTATTGCTGTTAGGAACAATGATAAGTATAAAACAATTTAGGTTGTATTTCAGAAGGAGTATTATAACATGTATTTAGGAAGCACACCAATAGGGAATCCTTGGGTATTTTATAGGATCTCCAACTCAATTAAGGACTCTCCATAAAAACACTAACAAACGTCTCATTTAATACACATCATCGTTTAAAAAAACTTATTGTTTGCTTCTTCCTCTATCTTTCTATTTGTTACCCAGCCCCTTCTCTTTCATGTATACCAAAATTGAATTCAAGTGTCCACGTTCTCCATCTGTAGTCATTGTTGCCGGTCTTCGCTCTCAACTACCGGTCACTACTAATTTTTTTATTGAATATAAAAAAAGCAGAATATGCATAACACCTCATTATGATAACATTGTTATTACAATGGAGATAGAAAGAAAAAACAACACTATAACATGTGATGGGAACAAGCATAATGGAACTGATCATTGTATGAAGGAAAGGGTAGGAATTGAAAGTATAAACTCAGAATCGCAATTAAAAATGCTTCTAAGGCCTAATTATTATTATTTGTTTGTTCTAACTATGGAGCTTTTAAGTTTTTTTATTGTCCATTTATGGAATAGAACGATCCTTCTACTGAGCAATAAATTATTGGACTTCTCTAATCTAGATATAAAAACAATTAGGTGATTCAGTGGCTTAATAAACCGACTTAAAAAGTTAGGATTAATACATTAAGCTCAAAAAGTTGAAAGGTCTTTGATCCTTAATTGCTTTGTTCCTTATTCAATTTGGTACTTCTTGAATCATAGCAGAGTGGAAATAATCATGGTGAATTAGGCATTTTGTTAAGAGCTTAATTGAGTTTATTCAAACGGATCAGAGCTGCGACCGACAGTGAAGATCATAGACGAGGGTGGTGACGATAGATGGAGAACTGCAGTTCTTGAAAATGCAATGGCAGAGATTGTGTAAAAAAAGGAAAAATAAGTATAAAACATTTTGTTTAATAATTAATGAGTTTTTTTAATTGTGATGTGAATAAATAGAAGACATATGTCCATTTTCATATGGAGGGTCCTATGAAATCCCATTTAACACATATTTATAAACAATGTTTAATTTAATTCTAACATCAATATATCCAACTTTCCAAGTTAATTAATTTTCATTTAAATTTTTGCTTTGGTACATTTATTTCAATTATTCTAACTCTTCAGTGATTAATTGTAAATGTTAATAGTTTTTCCTCTTTCGATTTAACACAACCTTTCCAACTAAGAGTTTTAAGCACATTTATTTTATTTTATTTTTCACACTTTTAGAATTTAACAACAAAATTCTTGGAATGCTTGGATTAAAAAAAAATATAAACACGTGAACTAAAATTGAATTGATGGGCTTAGTATGAATATTTAGAACTTTCAACATAAATTCAAGCATTGATTAATTTAACACAAATATATATGAGAGAGAGAGAGAAGAAGAAGAAGAATCTAATGAAGAAGGAAGTTTATTTATATTAATCTCTAGAGTATTTTTCTAGTTAACACCAGAAAACACAAAAACATACATTAAAAATATCTTTTTTCAAACAACATGTCAGTCCATCTAGGTGTTTAGCAACACATTTCTGTTGGAAAAATGCTTCATCACAGCCTATTCTCAAAACAAACATGAATTCATTGCACAAATTAGTAGACTTTGGATTAAATAATCAAGTTTCATTGAATATCCTTTGTTGGCTAGTTGTAACATCATCCCATTCACCTATTTGTTTTTTGTACACTGCTACTTCCACTTCATAAATCATAACGTCTGCACGTTAATAAAAATTATAAAATATGGCCAATCATGTTAATGTAGAATATTAATGAGTTATATAAAAAAAATAAAATTATAAGTTTAAAATGAAGCAATATATGTACGTAATAGCTGTTGGATGTATAGTTTGATATACAGAAATATTATGAAGATAGAAAGAGAAATAATGTGTACAATAATGTTTGAATCACCTTGAATGTGATTAGCTCTAGGGCCTTGTATTTATAGTGAGACAGTAAGTAAGAGTTTGTATAGGAATACAATCACTACAAGAAAACAGGGAGTTAGAACCGAATTTTCGGTTTGCTAATTCGGTCGCTAATGCTGTTTAGCAACCGGAATCTACCATTTAGCAACCGAATCATTTCGGTTGCTAAGTAGCGTGTAGGTAAAACCACCAACCTGTTATTTTCATTATCGGTTGCTCATTTAGCAACCGAATAATCAGTTGCAACCTGCGGTTGTAAATTCTGCGACCTGTTTTTGCGACCGAATCAGGTTGCTAACTGGCAAACAAGCACCATGCATCACTTATCGTTTACCGACGAATTTCAACAGAATTTTCGTCGGTAAAATTTTGGATACTTTCTCTCGTCAAATTTCCATACGGACTGCACTAATATATTTTGTCGGTAATTAATGAGAAATTATTTTATTTTATAATTACAACCATAATTGCAAGTAAACTTCTTAATAAATTCAATTAATTGTATTCATGAAACTAGAACTTCATATTTATAAATAAATATGTGAGATTGTAGTCAAAATACATAAATATCAAAATGTTATAGATTAGCCTAAATAAGCTGAAGACAAAATATATAGCTAGAATGCTCTAACACCGCTATGGTTAACCTAATAAGTTAAGTCAAAAGAATAGTCACTGCTGCCGGCGGTGGATACCCTTACGAACCAAAAAAATAAGTTAAGTCAAAAGATATACCATAGTCCAACACCTAGATTGTACACTCTAACCTTCGTACACTCGCCTGAAGTCCAGTGATAGCAATCTGAATTTGGCTAATAGCTGGGCCCATTTGTGTCTCTATATTTGTCATTCTCTCCTGTAGATGTCTCATATCACTTGCATTAGCAAGCAAGTGTATACCTTCAACTAATCGATCTTGACGTTCATTTACTTGCTCTAGATGTGTTATAAAACCGCTCCTTTCATCATTGAACCCATTAAGGCGCTCCTGTACGGTCTCAAGTGTGGCTCTTATTTCATGAAGTTCAGTACTGTCACCTAAATTAGATGCACCAACAGAACTTGAAGAAGATGATGCTTTTGAATTTCTAGGACGTCGGTCATGATAATACTGGGAAGCAGCTGAACCTAGTCCAAAAATTTCCCCATCCTTATTTACCCCACCAGCTGCCTGGTAAAACGCACGTAGTTCATCAATAGAACCAACAAGTTGCTCAGTAGTCTGTTCAACTTCAACTTGGGTAAGATTTTCATAAGCTTCCTACAATAAATAGAACCAATGGAAATTAGAAACATGTTGCATTTAGTTTGATAATTAAAAACAGCACAAGGCAATAAGATGTTGCTGAAAAATGCAGCATGATATTGATGGCTACTAGGATACAAAGACTCTGAATGAAAAGGAAAATAAACAGAATAAATGATAACATGTTCTATTATAATTGTACTCAATAATAGGAGTGAGTCTACTGCCTCCACAATCAAGTTCCATAATATGAGGAACCTTAAACAAAGATTCTAAATTCATGGATCAATTAATCCTGAAACCACAAAATAAAGTAAAATAATAAAAGGATAAATAGTAAGGAGTGAGAAGTGAGAAGTGATTTTATCCATTTCGGGATTCAATAAATATAAATGAATCCTAGCTAGTAAATAATAGAAAAGAGAAGTTTAAAGGCTCCTTTTAATGCATGTTCCAACAAATAACCAAACACATCAGACACCAAATAACCAAACCATGGATCAACACCAACAGCAATACCTAGTTTATGTAATGCATGTTCCAACAAACCCAACAATGATTGAAGATGACATTACCAATCATTCTTTCTTTTTAGATACTTTCTGTACAATAAAAGAGGTTTGGCAATTTTAATTTAAGTCTTGAAAGTATTTTTTTCATATTAGTTGCATGGAAAGTATATGACTTTGCTATCATAAGCACGTTTTCACCCACCTACCACTCTACTATATATTTCACACTTCTCCTATACTAATCTTCAGTTGGATTATAGTTCTCAATGAGAATCAATCATAATACAGGATAAATTTAAACAAAATAGAAGCAGCTAAAAAACTTGCAACAACTTCATTTTTAGACGACAAACACAACTACCTTAAATGCCTGTAAATAACTTATATATTAACATATATAAATAGATATATAAATAGATATATAAATAGATGTATACAACTAATGGTTAAAACACACAACAAAACTGTTTGGCCTAACACGAAAAAACAAAAAATAGCGTGAATAATACGAAAAGATGATAAAACATGAAAAAATGCAGACTAGATCGTCGTTTGCTACACCACCACCAGTATCTGCTCGTACTCCCAAACACCAACATTACTCTTCAGAAAAAAAAGCCAACCACTAATCTATGATTCCTACTTAAGAAAACCAAGTGAAGTAATTTAATAATTAGAGAAATACTGCATCTAAATCACTTTCGTAATGTAACACCGACATAAACAACATCCTTGGCTACAATATCACATTCCAAATTTTCTCACCCAAGAAATAGAAACTCCTTAACGATTGAAAGGAAAAAGGCGCAATTAAAGATAGCCCCTTAAATAAAATCGTTTAGAAAGAGTAATTACAATGAATAATTACTGTCAAATTCGAATTACAATGCTGTTTAATCAGGAAGAAAACAAAATAAATCTATTGCCCAAAAACATTTGATTATCCATGACACTAAGAAAAGGAAATCTCACAATCACAGCTACCAAACAGACAACAAGAACAACATTTTTTGCTACAATGTCGCATTCCAAAACTTGCAAAATATGACAAGACACAAAAATAACTCATGGCTTTTGTATATTCAGAGTATCTAAGCGATTTAACTACTTACATTCACAAGCCGAATTGAAGAGACCTGTGGCTTTTCTTCTTCCTGCAGCCTAGAGCTTATTCTCCGCCATGAATAATCGCATGATTGAATGGAACCGCGACGAGAAGAGAAGGATTAGGTCTAGAAGAGAGAGTCCAAGTTGAACTAATTTTGGTTTTTGTCCAATTGAAAGTCGGACTGCGCAGCCAAAAACATATTAGGGTTGAAAAAGATTTGGGGATTCTCTTCTATACGATGCGTTTTATATTTTATATTTTCTTTTTATTTTCTTTTTTATTTTTTTCTATCATATTTTTGCAACTGGCCCACAGGTTGGTAAAAGAAACACCAACCGCAGAAATGGGCAGCAATTTTCCCCCTCAATTTTGCAACAGCGAATTATTACTAGCGACCGAATCGGTTGCTAAATTAGCAACCGAATTTAATCTGGTCGCTAAATTCGGTTGCTAACTCACTGTTTTCTTGTAGTGAATGTATAAGTATAGAAGTATTGAAACTCTAGCTAGCTAGTAATATAGACATATTGAGACTCTAACTGGATAAAGATCTGATTACAAGATAATAGGGAATATTATCTCTAACACCCCCCCCCCCCCCTCAAGCCGATGGCGGGCACGAACAAAGAGTCGAGAGCGGAGCATAGTGAAGCGAGCAGGAGCTAGCGGCTTGGTAAGAATATCTGCAACTTGGTCATCAGTCGGAATGAATCGAACGCTGAGAAATCCATTTTGCACTTGTTCACGAACAAAATGATAGTCAAGCTCTATTGTCAGACCCGACCCTAAATGGCATCGGGTATGAAAGGAAAACGAGATAACAATCTATGAATTCAACTCATCAGTTTTTAAACGTAAAAATTTATTTAATTTATCACAATTAATTCCATCGAATTATCTTTTAATTATTACGTTCCTCAATTAGGAAAAGCACTTATTTAGACTATTTAAAATTTTATTTATTATTTGGCTTGAACTTGATAATTCTATCAAGCTTCCTATGTATCCCGAATCATCTCTTAATTTTTTTTTTTTTATCGGGAATCAAAGCCACGTAGTTCTATCAATTTAAACCTTAACAAGTTTTATAAACCTAAAAATAGCCAGGCTTAACTTTTGAACTTTCTAATATACCTTAAGTTACTAAAATAGGTGCAGAAACTTGTTCTTGGACCCTAAAACAATCTCAAATACCACTCTCTTGGAAGCACAAAGCATAAATAATAAGAAAATTTGCTAAACAAAGTCATGTTGCCTTCTAAAAAGGCCATTTAGAAATTAAAGTGCTAAAGGTCAAACAAAATATTATATATAGCAAATGAAATGACATTATGGTCTATGTGTTATCAACCTCATATGCCTAATAAAAGAATGCATGTATCAATCGGTCCTTTATGGACACCGAGAAAACCAACGGTGGCCATATTTACCTTTTAAAAGGTTCGGATCCGTCCAAAGATGACTTAGAATTGAAGATTTAGAACACCCCCTCTAATAATATGGTGATTCTGGCAATGCACCATATCACACAAGATGGAACCTCAAAGATTCAAAAACAATAATAAACAAGCAGAGTCTAAAAACCTAACAGTGCAGAGATACTGCAAACAACAAATTTAAGCCCAAAACCAAATAGGTATCAAAATGATCTTAATCGAAGCAAAACCACCTCTAACCTTCCCTCAATCAAATTTTTAGAATTTAGAACCCTTCCTCCAACCATCATCTTCTTACATCAACCTCAATAATACTCGATCCTCAAAACAAGGTTCAATTCCTCCCATCATAAGGAAGTCCAAACATCTTTTAGAAACCACAAAAAAAAAACTAGGAAGAAGTGTTGAAACACCTTTCCACATGATTTTGATTTGATAAAATTATTTAAGTTAATCCCATGATTAAGATAATTAAATTTAAGTGCTTTGATTTAATTGTACTAATGTGTTTGTTTAATGTTGAGTATATTTATAAATGAGAACAGAAATAAAAAGTAAGACAGAATGAAGTCAGCATGAGCCACAGAAGCTGAGTAGAACACAACTCAGAATCATAGAAGAAAAGTCTTCTTCAGAACAAACGCTTGAAGGCGAAGCTGACCAAAGAAGCTGAATAGAACGTAACTCAGCCTCGTCAAAGATAAAGATCGAAGGGAACATCAATTAAGTCAAGCTGAGTGTTCGACAGGACAGCACCAATGATCCGTTAACTAGAAGACAAAGCCCGACAAAGGTCTGCACCAATTCAGAAGCCTCAGAATTGCGCCAAGAGACCTTTTCGAGACGCATGGATCACCTGGCGTTTTGCAAGAATACAAACCTGGCGCTAGAAGATGAAACCTGGCGTAAGAAGACGAAACTGGCAAGCCTGGTAACTGCTAATTTCAGATGACAGGATTGGCCTGCAAATCTGTATGCTGACCAATGAATGACGCAAGAAGATCGTTTGAATTCAACGGATATGTCTGAATTCAAATGATTGAAGCATCAGATTTTACTATAAAATGACAAGTTCATCACTTGGATCCTTTGCTGATTTACAAAAAGAAAAAGCAAGTACAGACAGAAAAGAAAATCATCACAAGAGTGAAAATCCAAAAGAGAAGCTGTCTGATTAGAAAAAGCAATTTCTTACACCCAAATCCAATCTCTGTGTAAAAGTCTAGAGTGAATTTGTATTCATCTAAAGTGTTCTTCATCTAGTAAGAACAAATTTGTATCAATTGAAAAGATTGAGAGAGTGGTGCTGAGTACTCGGTCTTAGTACTCAGCGGTAGAGAAAATCTGAGTGTTCGGTTATAGCGCTCAGTAGGATTGAGTAGACGAATAGAGGATGGTACTTTTGCATACTCAATTGCTTTGTAAACGGTTTGTGCTCTACCTTTAAAGAGCTCAGTAGTGGATTGAAAAAGCCCAGAAGGATTCTGGGGACTGGACGTAGGTAGTGAGGCCGAACCAGGATAAGACTGCTGAGTAATCTCTAACCCTGCTCTTGATATATATATGTATGTGTTGCTTGCTTAAATTACTCAGTATATAATTTGTATAAACCAACGCTGAGTAATCAGAGTGCTGAGTTGAAAGCTGGCCTTAAGTGTTATTTCCCAACTCACAAGTGAAACAGTTCTAGTCAGCCTCTGACTAAAGCTGTCTTGCATCGCGCTCAGCCTTGCTGACCAAAACTGAGTGAAGTTATTTAAAGAATTAATTTAAGTCAGCATAATTAAGCGAAAAAGTTACATTAGTTCCTAACCCCCCCCCCCCCCTTGGAACTAATCTTATTACATTACACAGGACTAACAAGTGGTATCAGAGCACAGTAGCTCACTACTCAAAGATAAAACTATCTTGAGCTGATCCCTGTAAATGGCTAAGAACAGCACTCGTTTCCTTCCAGGAAATCAAACAACATAGATACTCCCTGAGGGATTATCTATTAGTCGGCCTCCCTTGTTCTTCGGGTCAAATTATACATTTTGGAAGAACAGGATGAAAAATTTTATTCAGACAACAAACATGAGTGCATGGCTTGCGATAGTCCAAGGCCCGTTTGTTCCTTACAAAATGGTAAACAATGAGAAAGTTGTTAAAAGTGAAACTGAGTGGTCAGAAGATGACCTTAAGAAATTACAGAATAATGCTTCGGCTATCAATATGCTTCACTGTGCTTTAGATGCTGCAGAGTACAACAAAATTTCAGGTTGTGAGTCAGCACAGGAAATATGGAAGAAGCTGGAGGTGACCTATGAAGGCACAAGCAAGGTCAAGGAGTCCAAGGTGAACCAACATATGAGACTATACGAGCTGTTCGAGATGAATGAAAATGAAGACATCTCTGAGATGAAGTCAAGGTTCACAAATATCATAAATGAGCTTAAGAGACTCGGCAAGAACTTCACAAAAGAAGAACAGGTGAAGAAAATCTTGAGGAGTCTCCCCAAGAGCTGGCAAGCTAAGAAGACAGCTGTGGAAGAAGCTCAGGACCTGACCACATACAAATATGATGAGCTCATAGGATATTTGCTGACCCACGAGATCTCCATGAAGAATTTTGAAGCTAAGGAAAAGTCAGAGGACAAGAAGCAAAAATCTCTTGTCATGAAAGCTGACTCAACAGAAGTTGACTCATCAGATGATGAGGAGATGGCCATGTTCACAAGAAAGATGAAGAAGCTATTCAGAAAGAATGATAAGAACAGCAAAAGGTCATTTAGAAGAAGCAATAAATACAAAGCTGAGTCCAGCGACAGCAGACACAAGAAGGACAGCTCGAAGCCTGTCACTTGCTTTGAATGCCATCAAACTGGGCACATTAAATCAAGTTGTCCCACACTGAAGAAAGAAAAGAAAGGTAGCAGAAAAGCTATGGTGGCAATATGGAGCGATAGTGATGAGTCAACCTCATCTGAAGCTGATGCCACTGAGTCAGCAAACATATGTTTCATGGCTGACGAATCTGCTGACCACTGCCGGTCTGAGCAAGCTGACCTCTCAGATGGATCTGATCAAGAGGAACACTCCAATAAGGTAACATCTCTTCTTCTGCTCAGAAATGAAATGGTTAATGCCTTGAGTGATCTCAGATGGATCTTCAATTGTTTGTTTTGTGCTTGGGAACTCGAAGTAAGAGTTGTGGGCACTTCGTTTGCAACGGTAGATAGAACTTCTAAAAGGTATTTCTTTCTATCCCTCTTTATATGAAATAACGATTAACGGATCTTGGGTTAATGGAAATAGGTTAAAATTTTTATATTTCCGCTGCCAAACGTTAGCCTATTTTCCTTCAAAGAAAACCTCTGGGTTGAAGCCGATTAAAGCCAACCCACTTGACTTCGTGATTACCAAGGAATCACACTTCGCGTGGAGTCAAAAGATTGATCTAGAAAAAGATCCTTTTGGTCAAGAGGAAGAACTGGGTGATGCTGAGGGACAACCTCAAGCTAACATGATGGGTCATGCTGAGCAAAGTAAACCAGTTGATGCTGAGCAAGCTGAGCACGTCGCTGAGTCACCAGTGAAGGACAAGGTTGTGGAAGGCCTTGATACTGACCTTAACTCCTCTTCTGAGTCTCTTGAGTCTATTCATGCTGATCCTTCTCCCCCAACCAAAACTCCTAAGGACAGCACAGACAAGCGCTTCAAACGCAAGGCTCAAAAGCCCAACCTCATCGATTTGTTGGATGACTCCCCACTCAGAGATCCAATCACAGATTTGACTGGACTTCAGTTCCAGTTCTTCACCAACGTCGTTGAACCAACTCCGGACCAAATCAAGGAAAAACAAGCCTCTGTTTCTCGCGTTGAGGAACAAGCCGACCCAACAGTTCCTAAGGGTCAAATTTTTACCGACACTTCTGCTCAACCTTCCACTGAGCAAGTGCTCGAAGTCCATGCTGCTCAACCAAACAAGCTAGCAAAGGAAACTCCTGCTCAAGACAGTTCTGAGTTGCCTCAACCTCCAAAATCTACTCAACTTCAGACTGACACTGAGCAGGTCAATAACTCTAATGATCCACCTCTTCCTACTCCGACAAAGCAGAATGAAAACTAGTCAGCACCTGCTGCTGACCTGGATAAAAGTGCAGCTGCTGACCAAGCTGGCACCTTCACTTCCCAGCACCAAACACATTGACCATGCTTACTTAAATGCCTCTGAGTCTGGCAGGAAAATTATTGACTCGGCTCAAGCTCTCCTTCAGGATATTCATCAAACTCATGCCGATGCTGCTGGGTCTGTTCATGTTGAGCCAACACAAATCTCCTCTTTCAATCAGCTTCTGACTGAAATCAAGGGTCTCAAAGACTTAATGAGTGTCATGACATCCTTTGCATCTTAACAGCCCAAGCAAGAGTCAATAGTGAAGCTGGCTGAACTTCAGCTGATGATGGTGAACCATATGAATTCCATCCAATGTCAACTCAATACCTTATCAGCTGCGAACTCAACATATGCAACCTCTGCTGAGGTCAATCAACACTTCTCCCAACTGACCTCTGAGCTGACCGGAGCTCGTGAACTAATCTCCTCCTCCTCTCAGTGCTCTATCGAACAAATTGGTGAAGTCATTCGTCTACTCAACCTGAGTAAAGAAGAAATGGACACTGACCAAGTGAAGACCAACGAGATTCTGCAGTGCACTCAACGTCAAGCATACGACACTGCCCTGCTCAGGATGTATCATCAATCCTATGCCCAGATGACAGAATCGATAACTTGGATCGGGAAATCTCAAGAGTATCTGCTAAGTATGCTCAGTGCCAACATTAAAATCCCCGCTTCAAGTATGGATGAGGGTATGCAGGTCTTCCAAGGTCTCCGAGAGAGTACGAGTCAACTGCAACTGTACTCATCCAAACTGACTCGTGTTGTTCAACAGTGGATCTTCTATGCTCCTTCTCCTTCATCTCATGATGCTGGCAAAACGGGGGAGAAAGAACGAACTCAGCAGAAAAATGGGGAGATATCTAAGCCAGCTGTCGGAACTCAACAGAAGCCTGGTTCAACTTCTGCTAACCCGAGCACCCGCACTCGGCAACAACGCACTGCCCAAACCAAACCTAAGTCGAATCAAGTTCAAGCCAATATTAGGAAATAGTGCTAGCAATAGTCTATAGTGCTTGTAACTTGTATTTTATGGCATGTTAAGCTGAGTTATATAATTTATAAGCATCTTTTATTCAAACTGACTCTATATGCGATGCTTAATTGTTGTGCTTATATGCTGATTTGTCATACTTAACTAATCATTGAACAACAAATTGAATCTTGTGAACATAAGGAATATATAAGTAAAATATACTCAGCATACAACTCTGATACCTATAATTGACACTGAGTAATAACTAAATGTTCCAAGCATTGACCTTCTTCTGAAAGCTGACCTAGGCTCATCTGAATTAGATCTTGGAAGGTCTAGAATTGAACTAAGTCAGTAAAGGCATGTCTTAATTTCACTCGATTAAATCTTAGAAGGTTTAGAGTTAATTTAAGTCAATAGATGCAACCCTTACGGGGGAGTAACTTCAGAAGAACAAAAGGAAAAACAATCATGGGGAACTTCAATGATGAGTTCCATAATTAAATATTTTGCCAACATCAAAATGGGGGAGTTTGTTGAAACACCTTTCCACATGATTTTGATTTGATAAAATTATTTAAGTTAATCCCATGATTAAGACAATTAAATTTAAGTGCTTTGATTTAATTGTACTAATGTGTTTGTTCAATGTTGAGTATATTTATAAATGAGAACAGAAATAAAAAGTAAGACAGAATGAAGTCAGCATGAGCCACAGAAGCTGAGTAGAACACAACTCAGCATCATAGAAGAAAAGTCTTCTTCAGAACAAACGCTTGAAGACGAAGCTGACCAAAGAAGCTGAGTGGAACGTAACTCAGCCTCGTCAAAGATAAAGATCGAAGGCAACGTCAATTAAGTCAAGTTGAGTGTTCGACATGACAGCACCAATGATCTGTTAACTAGAAGACAAAGCCCGACAAAGGTCTGCACCAATTCAGAAGCCTCGGAATTGTGCCAAGAGACCTTTTCGAGACGCATGGATCACCTGGCATTTTGCAAGAAGACAAACCTGGTGCTAGAAGACGAAACCTGGCTCAAGAAGACGAAACTGGCAAGCCTGGTAACTGCTAATTTCAGACGACATGATTGGCCTGCAAATCTGTATGCTGACCAATGAATGACGCAAGAAGATCGTTTGAATTCAACATATATGTCCAAATTCAAATGATTGAAGCATCAGATTTTACTATAAAAGGACAAGTTCATCACTTGGATCCTTTGCTGATTTACAAAAAGAAAAAGCAAGTACAGACAGAAAAGAAAATCATCACAAGAGTGAAAATCCAAAAGAGAAGCTGTCTGATTAGAAAAAGCAATTTCTTACACCCAAATCCAATCTCTGTGTAAAAGTCTAGAGTGAATTTGTATTCATCTAAAGTGTTCTTCATCTAGTAAGAACAAATTTGTATCAATTGAAAAGATTGAGAGAGTGGTGCTGAGTACTCGGTCTTAGTACTCAGCGGTAGAGAAAATTTGAGTGTTCGGTTATAGCGCTCAGTAGGATTGAGTAGACGAATAAAGGACGGTACTCTTGCATACTCAATTGCTTTGTAAACGGTTTGTGCTCTACCTTTAAAGAGCTCGGTAGTGGATTGAAAAAGACCGGAAGGATTCTGGGGACTGGACGTAGGCAGTGAGGCCGAACCAGGATAAGACTGATGAGTAATCTCTAACCCTTCTCTTGATATATATATATATATATATATATATATATATATATATATATGTGTGTGTGTGTGTGTGTGTGTGTGTGTGTGTGTGTGTGTGTTGCTTGCTTAAATTACTCAGTATATAATTTGTATAAACCGACGCTGAGTAATTAGAGTGCTGAGTTGGAAGCTGACCTTAAGTGTTATTTCCCAACTCACAAGTGAAACAGTTCTAGTCAGCCTCTGACTAAAGCTGTCTTGCATCGCGCTCAGTCTTGCTGACCAAAACTGAGTGAAGTTATTTAAAGAATTAATTTAAGTCAGCATAATTAAGCGAAAAAGTTACATTAGTTCCTAACCCCCCTGGAACTAATCCTATTACATTACACAGGACCAACAAGAAGTTCTAGTGAACTCCAACACAAACATAAACAAGAGTTAAACGAATATAAATCTGTCAAAAGGAACCCGCTCTAACGAAATAAAGAGAAAATAATCCCTAAACTCAACATCCACCATAATATCAACAAATGACCAGCATACCAGTTTAAGGCTGGGAAAAATTAAATCTAAATTTAAAGAGAAAATTGTGTTTACCTAAACTTCTTGACTGACTGCTTAGGAGGAAAACGATAATGGATGAGCAAAATCGGAAATAACATTAACAGAGCATGATTCAAAGGATGATGGTCAGTCGACGAAGAGAAGGAAGCTTTATCCTTCCGCCATGGGGAATAGAAGGAGATTTGCATCTCTGGAAAGAAGAGAGAAAACCCCCTCTATTTCGAATTCAATTCAGCACAACCACAGGTCTAATTCTCTGAAACTTTATGAAAGTAGAGGAAGTCAGACAAAAACTTTGATGGAACGGATAAATAAGAGATCGATCTCCCTCTTTCCCGTTCTACCTGGTTCCAATTGAGAAAGGAGATCTCTCCCCATCAGGGGTGAGAATTGTTTCTTTTGAAAGAATCCAGAATGAAAAGGAACATTCTCGTTTCTTCCCCTTTTTTTAATTATTATTTATATGAATATTAATATTAGTTCACATAACATAAAATGAAATGATCAAATATAATTTCTAGTTTAATTACGTATATGTGGTTTCCAATTTGAAAAATATTAATTTTGATCCCTCTAATTTATAATTTATTTTGAACTTACCCAAAACTTTTACACTTAGAAATATTAAATTAAATCCAATAATATACTTAAATTCAGAATTAATTAACACTCCAAAAGATGTATATTATAATCTAGTTCGGAAAATAAAGATTTGAAATTTTTAGACACGGACGTGACATCTATGTTCTTTGTACGAGCATGGAATACTGGATTTGAAGTGAGATAGATTGCCCCAACATTGTCACACCACAGTTGAATTGGTGTGGGTAGAGGGAAGCCCAGAACTTAGAGAAGCGATTTGAACCATAGAAGCTCTGTTGTGGCATTGGCCACTGCTTTGTATTTGCTCTCGGTGGAGGATCTAGCTATTGTTGGTTGTTTGTGGGTCTTCCATGATACAATACTATAGCCAAGGTAGACACAAAACACACCCGTAGATCTTCTATCATCAGGACACCCTCCTCAATCGCTATCTGAGTAACAATGAATATGATCTAGTGGTTTGGTGGACATGACTATCCCAAAATCCGATGTGCCTTGAATGTAGCGCAGGACCCTCTTGACTCCTTTCCAATGTTCATCAGTTGGACAGTGCAGAAACTGACATTGTTTGTTAACCGCAAATGCAATGTCAGGATGAGTGAATGTTAAATATTGAAGTGCTCCCACAATGCTTCTGTATTCATCTCCGGAGGACAAACTGATGCCAGAATCTTTGGAAAGTGTTGGTGTGGTTGCCATAGGAGTTAATGTAGGCTTTGAGTCAATCATCTTTAAGGATGTCAGCCACATACTTGGTTTGACACAAGTGAATGCCATCTTTTTCATATCTTATCTCGATTCCCAGAAAGTACTCTGTCTTACCAAGGTTACAAATGGGAAACTCATGTTTAATAGCTGCAATGGTGTTAGTAATGTGTGCATGATTATTACCTGTGATGAGGATGTCGTCAACATAGCATAAAATGTAGGTCTTTTCAGTTTCGGTGCGTCTGATGAAAAGAGAGTTGTCAGCTTGCGACATCTTGTACCCAAGCGAGAGTAGGAATATTCGGATCCATATGAACCATTCTCATGGTGCTTGCTTTAACCTATAGAGACTCTTTTTTAGAAGACACATATGAGTCGGTCTGTCACTATCCCGGAACCCCTGTGGTTGTTCCATATAGATTGTCTCATATAAGTTTCCATGGAGAAACGCATTAGAGACGCCAAGTTGATGGATGAACCAGTTATTTGCTGCTGCAATGGCAAAGACAGATCGAATGGTCGTAGCTTTAATCACGGGACTGAATGTTTCTTTGTAGTTAATACCGGCTTTTTGAGTGAATCCCCGTGCTATAAGACGAGCTTTGTACTGATCAATGGTTCCATCTAACTTCTTCTTTGTGCGAAAGAGCCACCTAGATGTGATGACATATCGATCATTTGGTCGTGGAACAAGTTGCCAGGTGCCATTGTGTTGAGCGATTTCCGCAAGTGCACGGTTTCGCTTGTAGTAATAAAAAGATATCGATCCCACAGGGAACGTTTTTCAATAAAAACTTATTTAAGTGTAGATTAAATACGACTTTAAGGTTTATATAAATAGATAATCATTATTGGGAATTGGTTATGAAATTGATAGAATAAGAATTAGATTAGAACATGTAGAATGTTTAGAAATCAATTCTGTTTTGAGTATGAATTTACAAAACAGAAACGTTTAGTGCTTAGAAAAAAGAGAACAAATGTATTCGTTTGCATTGAGCAAAGAAAACAACTTTAAACTTTGTATAAATTATGAAAATGTAATAACGTAAACTCATTCAATTAAAGGGCTTTGAACTGCAGACAATCCTCCTACGGTCGGGTTAGATTGCTACCTTAACCAAATTAATACTTATGCGAGAATTAATTTGCCTAAGTGTTCAACAAAGTTTCCTTGTAATGATTTTGAATTCAACTACGTTTTAATGAAAACACCAGAACTCACTTCCAATCTTTCTCAGAAGTGCTACATAAAAATATATTGAATTATATGAACTTTATTAGATGAAGTATAAATTTGATACAAGTTTACAGAGAACAAGAATCATGGAAGCTTTCGTCGACTTTCAAGTGAACGGGTTGTCAATCCTTTCCTCGAACCTCGATTAGAGTTTGTTAGGCTCCTGGGTCGAATCCTCTACTTAATCTTCTCGCTGAATCTTCGAAATAGAGACGGGTACTTCTACTACCAAAATGTAAACTAATATAACCAGATCTTAATCTAAAATCTAAATGCTACTGTGTTTGTAATTATTTGATAAACAATGTGTGTACATCATATTGCTTTTTACAAAATCGAACTTCTAACTCTGAATCGTTTGACTCAGAATTTCTGCATTAATTCTGTACTAAATCTTCTCTTTAATAATATATTCTCAACTCTGAAATCAACTCTTTATTTATAGATGTTGAGGAATCGAGTCTAAGGAACGTGTCTGCTGCGAAGAGACGTTCTTATCCAATCGAACGGACGCGTTTCTTTGAAAACGAACAAGTGTATATAGTGATGCCTGAAAATCTGAACTTACCGAGAATGTAAATTCTCAGCCGAGAATGAGGAAACAGTTTTTTCAGCCTTCGAACAAAAGGGGGAAGTGTCTGGGTGACGCGTGTCGCGATCGAGAATGGAGGATTCTCGGTCGCGACACGGGATTAATTTTCTCCGTCTTGACTTCGTCCTCGTTTTGGTGCGTTTGATTTTCGTCATCTTTGACTCCTTTTGTAGGGTTTTTCCTTCGTTTTTGACCTCTTTTCGTTCCTATTTGGATTTAACCAAATATTTAGGTACCTTGCATGAAAGAAACATATTCGAACGTAAAAGTACTCTAAATAGATGTAAACAGTACGATTTCATAGCAAAACTGATGTAAATATTGATGATATTTTAGGTATATTTTGAGCTTAACAAATCTCCACACTTAATCTTTTGCTAGTCCCGAGCAAAATTTCACTGAATTTATTCTCTAACTAATCTCTTTATGAAAATAAAACATATATCTTAGTATTTTGTTTTAAATTAGTTAAGCCGAAAAGACTAACTTTGCATGGCAAATTTATACACAAAATATCAAACTAACTTACTATAGAGGTGATATATTATTCGTCTTGTATTTCAATTTTGAATTGAAGCATTCAGGACGATATAAGCACGCATGTTATTGAGCCTTTCGTCTCAATGCATTTCAAAGCACAAAATTTCATTTCCCAAACCTAAACTATTGTATTAAATGAGTAAGTTTTTGGGTTAATTTATTTGCTTAGTTACGCCCGAGATAAGGGTGGTCTTGATCATAACTTTATATGCTTTTATTTGCTTTGTGTTTGCTTAAGAGGTACCGACCATGCCATGGGTGCACGCAATCGTTACTTTAAACTTAAAACATGCTTAATTTTTGTTTTTAAACGTTCCTTCCATACCTCGATTGTAATAAGGGTGGTCGCAATCGTGGCCAAAAGTAAACGGTATTTAATTTTCTTTCCTTTCATACCTTGATTGTGATAAGGTTGGTCTCAATCGTGGCCAAAAGTTAAGAATACTACCAATTGATTGTATGAAATTAAAATTGTAACTTGGGAAAAAGAAAAGTAGCACATTCATCCTGTATTGACTTAAAATTCAACTTGTATTATGGCTAAAGTTTCCTTAAAAACTTCAATTGGTGTTAATGTAAGATGAAAATCAAACCGAGCTAAAAATTATTAGTTCAATTTAATGCCTATAAACCTAATTGAAAATTTAAAATAAGATTTATTTTATCATGAATTGCATGATATAAGATAGAGATTGAAAATAAAGAATTTGTTTACTAAAATACATTCACTCGAGACAATTTATTTAAAATCGTATTGGAGATTTATGAATAATTTGAAAAATATTGCCCGTATAGAAATATTATTTCTAATGATAAAAATGACCTAAAAATAATCATAAGTTAAAATATTTTTAAAACATATGAAAAATAATGTAAAGTTATGAAAATAATGTTTATAAATAATATCACTTTTGAAAAATGTTGCAAAATGTTGCTTAAAAGTTATTTTGTTGCATTAAGTCGTAATAAAAATTAAATGATATATGCAATATCTCCTCCCACACTTAATTTGGACCATGTCCTCATTGGTGCAAAAATCGATAAAACACGAAAAATATACGAAATAACATATACGGAATAAGATAAATAAAAGCATTCATCATAATTGAAATAGAATTGTACCAAACAAAATAGAAATAAAAATATTGTACCAAACATAATTTAAAAACAACAAAATGTGATAGAAAAGATAAAACCTAAAGATTAGAAGGTGAATCCGGTGGAGATGGGGAAGTTTCAACGTTTTGACGACGGAAAAACGAAAGCATCCGACGACGGGTGGATTTGTGTTCCCTCCTCAAGTTGTTGAGGCTGTCATTCATCACCATATTGTTCTCAACCAAATCATCAATCCTTAAATTCATTTGTCGATTATGTGAATTGATTTGGTTCAAAATTCGCCTTAAATCAACCGGATCATCTTCTTGTGGTGCTTGAGCTTGGGGTTGTGCTTGTGGTGCATCCGCCGCTTCTTCCTCCTCTCCTCCTTCTTCGGTACCTACAAATTGGGAACTTGAAGCTCCTCCTCCAATATTACCACGAAGATGGGCAATACGGGACTCATAAGAAACAAAAACTGGAGGAACCGAAGAAACCAATAAGTGAGCTCGTTCAAGAGCCGAAATATTCAAAAGCGGAACATATCCATGGTAGGAAGACATATCATAATCGGCTAATTCTCCACAGGCACCCAAAACTATAGCGGTAATAAAATTACCTAGAGGGACTTGAATGGTGTGAGCCCTCGAAGCACGATACAAATTATCAAATAGCATACCAATGCTATCAACCCTCAAACCTTTCAACAAGCAATCAATAACAAACAAATCCCGAACTTGAATCTTGGAGCTCTCAACACGACCAAACAACGAAAAACTCAAGAATTTGTGAAAGAAAAACAAACAATTGTCCTTAATCATCTTGCTTGAAGTGTTTTTTGAGTTAAAATAGTCTTGACTCGAAAGAGTATTCCAAATGGGGTCATTATCAAAATCCTTTGGCTTGTCAAAGAAATCACTTGTAGGGAAACCAAACATATTTCCCATTGCTTCATAATCAATGGTGTAAGTCACACCATTATTTCTAAAAGAGATAGAAGTCTTCTTCTTATTAATTTTCAAAGTAACTAAAAACTCCACAATGTACTCCGTAATGCTAGGAAATCTCATTGAAACAAAAGTTTGCCAACCTAAAGTATCAAGGAAAGCATTAATCCGAGTAGAGAAGTTTAACTCTCTTACCGAATCAAAGTCAAGGAAGTGCATGTCCACAAACTCCCTCTTAGAATTGGAAAAATGTGTGAAGCGAGCGGCCTCTTCCTCGGAAGCTATATCAAAATAATCCCCACAATGAAGACGAAGACGATTCACCTCCGTAATCTTAGTGCGATTAGCGGAAACCTTTGTTCTAGGCATGATGGTTGGTGTTAGGGCTTGAAAATAGAGAAGAAGAGATGTAGAGAGAATAACAAAAGGTTGAAGATGAGTTGGGAATGGTAAGGGTTAATTGAATGAAAGAGAAGGTAGATGAAAAGGTAATTGATTGTGAATAATGATGAATAAATTGGGAAGAGTAAAAGTAGTGTATTGGGAAGAGTTTAGAGTGAGGGATTGGGTATAAATTGAGGTGATTTGATGTTTGTGTAAGGAATAGGTATTTATAGGGTTGAATAGAGTGAATTATAGGTAGAGGACGAATAGGAATAGGTCAAATTTAGTGCAAAAATTCGGACTTTCCACGCCTACAGCACGTGTGTCGCGACCGAGAATCCGGATTCTCGGTCGCGACACGGCAATTTCAGAGAAAATTTCTCTCTGAAATTGGCTCGTTTTCGCTGAACTTACAATTCTCGGCCGAGAATCTGCCCCTGGTGGTTGAATTCGCGAGTTTTAACTCCATTCATTCAATTTTCTGGGTAAATATGACCTGAAACTAATTAAAACTGTACCTGTACTTAAAAACATAAATGAAAAGGCATTAAATACAAGGAAAACCAAAGGTTTATCCTTATTAATTGGAAAATAAAGGAAACATAAATGCCTAAATAAGTTTTAATGAATCATTAATGTACATTAAAACATATAAGTTAAATGAATCATCTTAAATGTAATTAAATGGAAATTTATGTATGTAGTAATTCATTGTTTATAACCTTAAACTGAAAAGTGTGATACAGATACAGAAATTAATCAAAATAAGTTCAACTCATATAAGTGATAATCATTATAGAAGATCATAACAGTTCATTAAAATCATTATCATCTTCAAATTGCGATCATTAGCATGTTCATAAGAGTAGAATTTGTTAACATTAACTTAATGGATTTAATAAAGATTTGACGGATTATCATATAGAAATTGGAAATAATATAAACCAGAATCAAATTTAAGAAATGAACTAACAATGAATTGAAATTTTTATTGAACAACATATATGTACAAAATGAAACAAAACATAAATACAAAGAAAATTTTAATATATACAAAACATAAACATATTTACAAACTTAAAATCAAAACAAACTTAAACTACTCTAAATACTCATCCCTATGAATTGGGATTCGCATAGCCCTATAACGTTCGAGTTTCAACTGCACGAAAGTTTGACGTTCTGATGCAGAAAGAAAATGCGGGCATGTCCTAAAGATACGTCTCACGAGGCCTTCACTTTCCAAGAACTCATAGTCCAATGTTGGAAAGGATTCAGCATCGCTCCAAGGAACAGAAATTGTCCCCTTGGCCCCGAGAATTATCCCACATATGATATTACCGAAACCAATCTTCTTATCCTTGGATCGAGAAGCGGCAACAAGACCTACCATTAAAATTTTGGAGGTATCAACTGTATTGCCTTGGAAAATATCTCCAAGGACATATAAATTCGTGTCTTTGACAACACTGCAAAATATGCGTCCGAACAAACTGTGACACAGAAATTTATGTAAATATAACATCGAATTGGAGTTGATGGATTGGTTGTAGGCGAGACGAGGATTGAAACGCCAAAATCCTGGTAGCATCCTCCAAATGTCTCTGGATGTCATATCTCTGCCAGGATGATGTATGGTTGTATCCCTCGGGGGAAAACCAAACCAGGCATGTAATTTAGGGTATCCAAATGTAAAGGTTTCGCCATCTCTACGAAAACTGAGACGCACCCGTCGCTTGTTCACGAAGCGTACTGTACAGAAAAATTCGAGAATCCAGTCTCCAATAATAGGAAACCTCATATGGACGAACTTGGTCCATCCTAATCTCTCCAGATAGCGATTCATATCATCGCTGATTCTGAGTTCATCATTTAAGAACTCGTCCATATACAGCATGCCAACAAAGAATTTGTAGCGAAGTTTGTAGTAGCGTCTGCCTTCGTCATGATTGTATATAGGAAATGGCGCACCGTAGCATTTTGACAAGTCAGGACGCTTATTGCATGAGGCAGCAATCTGCTTGGAAGTTTTGTTTTTGGTAGTCATGGTTTTGAGGGGAAAAAAGTTCATGTAACTTTTGTATAATGGTGTTTTGAGAATATCAGATATGAGTCTGAAAGAGATGAATAGAAAAGTAAGTACCAGAAGTTTGAACCTCTTGATTTATTTATAGGAATCATAGGACGAAAGAAAGTGTCTTTTTGATGAGAAAAAGCATAAAATCAGACCTCTTGGAGTTGAAAAAACTCAATTTTTCGAGTTTGAAAAGCTGTGTCTGCAGGAGGAAGAAGAAACAAGGCTGACAGGTGCTAAAAACACCCGTGTCGCGATCGAGAATCCTGATTCTCGGTCGCGACACGCTGATTTCCTCAGGGAAATCAGGCGTCGAAACCCCAATTTTCTGATTCTCGACCGAGAATATATATTCTTAGTAAGATCATAAATTCTCTTACCTTCTTGGGCAAATTTGAAAGTGTGAATTCTCAACTGAGAATCCTAAATTCTCGATTGAGAATCGCTGAATTTCTTCTAATTCGAACTATCAACCTAAAATCTGATTAAAAACATGACTTAAATATATTTTCATGTATATAAAACTTGATATAAATTCATCTAATAACTAAAAATCATAAAAATGTGTAAAAAGAAAACAAAATAAAGGCTAAACTGTGAATTTAAACAAAAACAAAATAAAAGAAGTACATGAAAATGGATTAATCTTCATGAAATTTTGTTATGAACTTAATTTCCTTAATTGCGGCATTTTCATAATAGATTTTGCATCTATTACCGTTAACCTTAAAGCGAACTCCGTTAGGTCCTTCAAGTTCTAAAGATCCATAGTCGAATGTTTTAACGACTAAATATGGTTCTGTCCATCTAGACTTAAGTTTACCTGGAAACAATCGGAGTCGTGAATTAAACAACAGCACCTTATCTCCAATGCTAAAGCTTTTTACTTTAATTTTGGCATCGTGCCATTTTTTCACTTTCTCTTTATATATTTTTGCATTTTCGTAAGATAAATGTTGTAATTCATCCAACTCATTCAAGTCGAACAAACGTTTCTTACCTGCTTGTTGTAAATCATAGTTAAGTGCTTTAATAGCCCAATAGGCTTTATGCTCTAATTCTACTAGTAAATGACATGCTTTCCCATACACTAATCGGTATGGTGTCATTCCTATTGGTGTTTTAAATGCAGTACGGTATGCCCATAACGCATTGTTAAGTTCACAAGATCAATCTCTCATTGAAGACGAAATTGTTTTTTCTAGAATCCATTTGAGTTCTCTATTTGATATCTCCGCTTGACCATTTAGTTGAGGATGGTATGGCGTAGATACACGGTGGTGTACTCCATATTTTCTCAAAAGCGTTTAAAAACTTCAGTTTATGAAATGGGTACCTCCATCACTTATCATGACTCTAGGGCATCCAAATCTACAAAATATATCTTCAAGAAACTTAACAACAACCTTAGCATCATTCGTAGGGGTTGCAATTACTTCCACCCACTTAGAAACATAATCTACGGCTACTAAAATATAAGTTTTACCAAAAGAAGGGGGAAAAGGACCCATGAAATCAATCCCCCACACGTCGAAGACTTCAACTTCTAACATGTTTGTGAGAGGCATCTCATCTTTCCTTCCTAAATTCCCGGTTCTTTGACATTTGTCACAACGAATAATAAATGAATGAACATCCTTAAACAGTGTAGGCCAAAAGAATCCACATTCTAATATCCTAGCTACTGTTTTACTAACGCCGTTATGTCCTCCATAAGAGCTAGAATGGCATTCTGACATTATAGACTCGTATTCATTTTCGCTAACGCATCTCCTAATCATACCATCACCACAAGTTTTATCTTGGTCATCCAGGTAAATATAAATTTGAAAGAATCCGGAGTAACCATCTAGAAAACAATAGAAAGCATGACCGGCTATCCTTTCGATCATTTGATCAATGAAAGATAGAGGAAAATGATCTTTCCTGGTCGCTTTGTTTAGGTTCCTATAATCTATACAAACCCTCCAACCGGTGGTGGTTCGCGTAGGTATTAATTCACCTTCGTCATTTCTTACAACAGTTATGCCTCCCTTTTTAGGTACACAATGGATTGGACTAACTCATTCACTATCCGAGATTGGATAAATGATTCCATTGTCTAAAAGTTTAGTAATCTCATTTTTTACTACTTCTTTCATGTTCGGATTTAAGCGTCTTTGCCTATCCACTTTAGGAGGCTTATCTTCTTCTAAGTGAATTCTGTGCATTATAATACTAGGATTAATTCCTTTTAAGTCTGAAATTTGCCATCCCATACTTCCTATCCTATTTCTAACAACTTCTTTCAACTTTTCTTCTTGAACATTTGTTAATTTGTTAGAGATAATTATAGGTAGAGAATCGCCTTCGCCTAAGAAAGCGTACCTCAAATGGTTTGGTAACTCTTTAAGTTCCAATTTAGGGGTATTACAATTAAAGGCGGAACTGGTCCATCTTCTCGAATCAAAGGCTCTGGGTCCTTATCTTCTAATTCTTCACCCATTATAGGTTCTATTATTTCTTCTTTTTGAATAATGTCATTGACACATTCTTCAACTAAGTCAAGTTTCATATAAGCGAATTCCTCCATAGGATATTTATTCGCTTTGTTCATATTAAACTCGATCTTATCTTCTCCTATCCTTAAAACTACTTTCCCTTCCGACACATCAACTAGAGCGCGTCCTGTGTTCATAATGGTCTACCAAAAATTAGTGGACAATTAACGTCATATGCAAAGTCTAATATAACAAAATCGGTAGGAAAAATAAATTTGTTAACTTTAACTAAAACGTCTTCAATTATACCATATGGTCTTTTAGTGGTTTGATCCGCTGATTGCAAAACCATATTGGTACGTTTGATATCTTCTTCTAAACCTAACTTATTAAAAATAGACAACGGCATTAAGTTTATACTTGCTCCTAAATCACAAAGACAACTTGGGAATTCAATATCTCCCAACTTACATGGAATGGTAAAACATCAGGGATCTTTGAGTTTAGTAGGCAAATTGCTCGACACTATTGAACTACAGTCTTCAGTTAGCGAAATGGATGAAATTCCTTCCCAACTAATTTTCTTTGAAATTAAATCCTTTAAGAACTTACCATAGTTAGGAATTTGCGTAATTGCATCCATAAACGTTAAATTAATGTGCAAATTTTTAAGTTTATCCAAAAATGTTAAAAGTTGTTTGTCATAGTCCTTATTTCGGACTTTGTGTGGGTACAAAAGTTTTTGTACTTGAGTCAATTGGTGAACTTTTTGTGTTTGATGTATCTTCTTTGGATTTTGGTAAATCAGTTCCTAGTAATGTTGCATCTCCGGGCATTTCCGGGCCTAAGTAATTTTTCCCTAAACAAAGAGTGATAGTCTTTACATGCTCTTTCGGATTTTCCTCCGTATGGCTGGGAAGACTTCCCTCTTTTCGGGATGGAATTGATTTAGCAATTTGGCCAATTTGAACCTCCAAATTATGGATGCTAGATGAGTGGTTTTTAATAAGCTGATCGAATTTATTTTCGATCCGTTTAAAACCATCGTCGTGATTACTTATTTTTCCACCGATAGCATCTATGAATTTGTCGATTTTAGAAGATAAAGTGCTAATCATATCTCTTGACTGATTTTGATAATTATTGGTACGATTTTGATTAGTATTGACATTATTATTATCTCTCTAGTTAAAGTTAGGATGATTCCTCCATCCAGGATTATAGGTGTTAGAATAAGGATTATTAGTTTGGTTTTGCCTTTGGACAAAATTTACCTGTTCGATCTCGCTCATACCTTCATAATCCACAGCCCTTTGGATTGGATTCCCGTTAGAATCGCACAGTGCCATAAACCTATCAATTTTGTGCGATAAGGCAGAAAATTGGGTTTGTAACATCGCAACTGGATCAAGATTCACTATACCTTTAACTGATGATGTGTTTGAGGATGATGGTTTCGCCACTGGTATATGTCCACGTTCCGCGGGCCACATACTGCTGTTGATTGCCATTTCCTCCAAAAGTTCTCTTGCTTGGGCTGATGTCTTCTTCATAAATAACCCTCCCGACATAGCATCTAATGAACCTCTAGTTGTAGGATTTAATCCATTATAAAATGTTTGCATTAAAAGTGCATCGGGCAATTGGTGATGTGGGCATAAACGCTGAAGTTCTTTAAAACGTTCCCAAGCCTCATAAAGAGTTTCGTTATCATTTTGAGAAAACGATGTTAACTCTTTTATGACTCTTGCGGTTTTTGCTAAAGGAAAATATTTTGATAAAAATGCTTGGGCTAGTTGGTCCCAAGTTTCGAATGTTGCGCCCGGCATAGAAGTTAACCACTCTTTGGCTCTATCCTTCAAAGTGAAAGGAAAAATGCGAAGTTTGATTGCTTCGGCAGTCACATCATTTATTTTAAAAGTGTCACAAATTTCAAGGAAATTTGTCAAATGGGTGTTAGGATTTTCGTTAGGTAACCCGTAAAATGTTACATTGTTTTGCAACATATTAAGCAATGCTGGCTTAATTTCAAATTGGTTTGCATTTATTTGGGGTCTAACTATGCTATTGGTTACACCGGCCACTCCTGGCCTAGCGTAATCCATAAGTGTTGCCATTTTTTTTTGCTCGGTATTTGTTTTTAATGGAGTCTTGTTTTTGTTTTTCTTGTTTTTCTTGTTCTTTTTAATGGTTTTTTCAATTTCTGGGTCTATAGGGTCTGGTGCAATCCCTGAACTTCGAGAACTGCGCATGAACTTGAAATCTTGCACGAACCGAAACTACCTTCAAAACAGAATTTGAAAAGTATGTTAGTAAATTTAAAATTAATAAATTGCAAAAGTTAAAATAAGTATGTATAAACCTAGATTCGAAATAAAATACGAAAAATCTAAATTTTTGTTTAAAAATTTGGCGTTCCCCGGCAACGGCGCCAAAAACTTGTTGAGCGATTTCCGCAAGTGCACGGTTTCGCTTGTAGTAATAAAAAGATATAGATCCCACAGGAAACGTTTTTCAACAAAAACTTATTTAAGTGTAGATCAAATACGACTTTAAGGTTTATATAAATAGATAATCATTATTGGGAATTGGTTATGAAATTGATAGAATAAGAATTAGATTAGAACATGTAGAATGTTTAGAAATCAATTTTGTTTTGAGTATGAATTTACAAAACAGAAACGTTTAGTGCTTAGAAAAAGAGAACAAATGTATTCGTTTGCATTGAGCAAAGAAAACAACTTTAAACTTTGTATAAATTATGAAAATGTAATAACGTAAACTCCTTCAATTAAAGGGCTTTGAACTGCAGACAATCCTCCTACGGTCGGGTTAGATTGCTACCTTAACCAAATTAATACTTATGCGAGAATTAATTTGCCTAAGTGTTCAACAAAGTTTCCTTGTAATGATTTTGAATTCAACTACGTTTTAATGAAAACACCAAAACTCACTTCCAATCTTTCTCAGAAGTGCTACATAAAAATATATTGAATTATATGAACTTTATTAGATGAAGTATAAATTTGATACAAGTTTACAGAGAACAAGAAACATGGAAGCTTTCGTCGACTTTCAAGTGAACAGGTTGTCAATCCTTTCCTCGATCGATTAGAGTTTGTCAGGCTCCTGGGTCGAATCCTCTACTTAATCTTCTCACTGAATCTTCGGAATAGAGACGGGTACTTCTACTACCAAAATGTAAACTAATATAACCAGATCTTAATCTAAAATCTAAATGCTACTGTGTTTGTAATTATTTGATAAACAATGTGTGTACATCATATTGCTTTTTACAAAATCGAACTTCTAACTCTGAATCGTTTGACTCAGAATTTCTACATTAATTCTGTACTAAATCTTCTCTTCAATAATATATTCTCAACTCTGAAATCAACTCTTATTTATAGATGTTGAGGAGTCGAGTCTAAGGAATGTGTCTGCTGCGAAGAGACGTTCTTATCCAATCGAATGGACGCGTTTCTTTGAAAACGAACAAGTGTGTATAGTGATGCCTGAAAATCTGAACTTACCGAGAATGGGGAAACAGTTTTTTCAGCCTTCGAACGAAAGAGGGAAGTGTTTGGGCGACGTGTGTCGCGACCGAGAATGGAGGATTCTTAGTCACGACACGGGATTAATTTTCTCCGTCTTGACTTCGTCCTCGTCCTCGTTTCGGTGCGTTTGATTTTCGTCGTCTTTGACTCCTTTTGTAGGGTTTTTCCTTCGTTTTTGACCTCTTTTCGTTCCTATTTGGATTTAACCAAATATTTAGGTACCTTGCATGAAAGAAACATATTCGAACGTAAAAGTACTCTAAATAGATGTAAACAGTATGATTTCATAGCAAAACTGATGTAAATATTGATGATATTTTAGGTATATTTTGGGCTTAACACATTGTTAAGAAGGGCTTGAATCTCGTCAGCCATTGTCGTGCGCCATTCGGGTTGTTTGTTGGCCTTGTTGAAACACATGGGGTCAACTGTGCCATTTGGATGTGTAGCGAGAAGTCCCTCAAAACGCCCTCTCGAATGAAGAGAAGACTGTCAAAGTTGCATATAATGTTGACGTGGACCAATCATGGATGCAGTGCGAGACCGTGGTCTTGCAGTAGGAACAGAAGCAGGTGGTGCAGCTGGTGCAGCTTCATGAGGAGGAAACTGTGTTTGTGGCATGGTGTGTTGTTGTCCTCAAAACAGACTCTAGCAAGTGCACTAGATACAAGTAATATCTCGGTAAGCAAAGTATCGTCTCCTCAGGGATTGATGAATAACTTTTACAGAAAAACTTTATAGAACAGGGTGTTTATGGTAACGTAACTTCTTTCTTTGGTTGAAAATCGTTTTGGTCAGAAATAACTACTCGAATGGTTAAAAGGTGTTGGTTTGTAATAATAAAATGAAGGAACAAGTTAAGCCAAGGTGGGAACAGGTTGCTTACAGTATAACTTTCACCTATTTATTCATGAATGTAATATAGCAAAGTCAAGGTCTCTGCTTTAGGCTCACTTAAGTCAGCTTTCTTGTGTTCTTAAGATTCTAAGTCTTACTACAACTTTAAGCGTCCCTAAAGTTGGTTCTTTCTTGCATTACGGATGAAGCAGCATTTCTATCTAGAAAACCCTTGATACAATCCCCTTATATTCCTATTTCGGGTCTTATAGGTTTGATGAGAGATACATGATAATGAAAGTAGTTCCCTATCATTCATTGATCACTAAGATAGATGTATTTAACATGCATATGAGAACATCATCAAACACTTCAACATATAACAACATTCATTTATAAAAAGGATAAGTTTACTTACAACACCAGCCCATTGCTGGCCTAGCCCATCCAAGTGACTACTCACTCATAGCAAAGAGTGAACAACCACAAAAACTACAATAATTCTCCATTAATGGAGTTAGGTCTGAAATTAAAGAGAACTCCCGTGGAAGATGAAGTTTTAGATCTCCAAAAAGTCATCCCTCTCTCCTTTCACAGTAGTCTATTTAACTAGGAGGGGAGAAACATAAAATATACTAGAAAGAACACTAAAGCAGATCGTCCTTCTCTTTACACGTTATTGCCCTTTGGTAACAATTAACAGCCCATAAGCCCATTTTTAGTGAAATAAAATATGGTTATTAGGGTCAATTAAGAACCCATCATATGTTGTTCATGAGGTGTTGCAGTTGCTGCATCTGGTGTGGCAGGTGTGTCTTTGTCCAGAGAATCAACAGGTGTAGCAGGATTGTTCTGAGGAACTATTGTTGGTGCAGATGTGATGGCTGGTGATAGGGTCTGACGTGGAGCTAGTGGAGCAGTGTTTGTTACTTCAGAGTCAGAGGGAGCATTTGGCATACCAGGATCAGGCCCAGAGTGGGCAGGTGTGGTTGGTTGGGAACAAGGGACAAAATGTGAAGGAGATAATAAAGGATTGGGAATAGAGAAATTACTTGGATACGGGCCGAGTAGAGACGGGAGTTGACATGATGTGCTTACCCTCGAGTTGCTAGAGGAAGATGATGATGTAGTGGCTGCTGAAGTAGGAAACACATCTTCACTGTACTGAACAAATTTACAGATGTATATACGTCCAGTGGCATACTCAAGACAGATATCCCCAGAGTGATTCTCCAATGGACCAAGGTAGACCTACAACTTAGAACGAAAATCAAATTTATGTGGATTGTATGGGCGAATGAGAGGATAAATGCCACTTCCAAAGATACGCAATGCCTTATAGGCAGGTTGTTTGTTATAAAACAGGAAATAGGGAGATTTGTTTTTGAGAACTTTGGTGGGTAGATAGTTGATTAACCTAATGCTGTGAATCATGGCATAGTTCCAGAATTTTAGAGGCAAAGATGCATTGGCTAACAGACTAAGGCAAGTATCTACAACATGTCTAATTTTTCTCTAGGATATATCATTTTGTGCATGAGTGTGAGGGCACGCAATTTTGTGTATAATGCCATGTCTTTTGAAAAAATGTTGTAATTTTTGAAATTCTCCCCCCAAGATCATAATAGATATTTTTAACCCTTACACTATACTGATTAGAAATCATGGCATAAAAATCACAAAAGGTAGAGAAAACATCACTTTTGTTCTTTAAACAAAACACCCATCCAAATCTACTGAATTCATCAATGATAATTAAGAAATAACAGTGACCAAGACAAGATATGACTGGAGCTGGTCCCCAAACATCCAGATGTAAGTTTTAAAAAATAAATGTGCTAGAGCGACTAATAGAGGGTAAAGAGCTTCTAGCAAGCTTGCCTAAAGGACAAAAAGAGCAATTGCTAACTTGACTTGAAGATGATAGATTGTTGCCTTTGAGAACTGTTGTAACGTCCGTGTCTAAATTTTTCAATCTTTATTTTTCGAAATAAATAATGTTAATTATTTATAAATTTAAGTATATTATAGAGTTCAATTTAATATTTTTTTTAGGTGTAAATTAAAAGTTTGGGGTAAATTATAAAAAGTTAGAAATTTAAAAGAATCTATTCATAATTATACAACATTATAATAATGGTTTATATTACCAACATGATCATACCAAATGCATGGAGTTGATTTTTTATGAAATGCATAAAAAAAAAGCATGGAGTTGATCACACGTGGTATGCATATATTTTTTATGAAAAATAGAAAAAAAGAAAAAGAAAAATATGTGTCATGCATAAGAACTATTATAAAACCATGTGTCAATATTGAATTAAAAGTAGTTTATGTTGCAATAAGTAATGAACATGTTCTTTATTACTGAAAAAAACTGAACTGAACTGAACTGAACTGAATGATACTGAATACTGAACTGAACTGAATTTAACTGAATGCTACTGAACTTAACTGAATGATACCGAACTTAACCGAATTTAATCGAACGTAACAATAATGATGATATTAGACTTTAAAATAATTTAATGATAATATTGGACATTAATAAGCTTATAATAATAATAATAATAATAATAATAATAATAATATTTCTACCAAAAAAAATAATATCAATAATAAATAAACATATTATTAAAGATTAAACTAAATTAAATATCAAATAAAATCTAGGCTCGATAAAATCCTATGACATTAAATAAAAATGAGTCTAATTTAAATTAAAAATATAAATTACATACAAACACAAATTTATATATAATTTAAAGCCTATGAAATTAAATACAAATTTTTATATGAATACACACTCTTAACTTTTTTATTACAATTAAGTATTAAGGTACAAAAATACCTTTAACGTTTTGGGTCCGGGGTTATTTTACTCCTAACGTCTAAATATGAATTTTCATATGAATACAAAATCTTGACTCAATTTATCAATGTTAAGGGTAAAATTGCTATTGGCTTCTAATATTAGGGATAAAATTGCACTATTTGAGATATTAAGGTAGTTGAGCCAGTTAATTTTTTAGAGCATTGTAATGTAAACGTATTAATATAATATTTATTTACTTTTCACAAAATTTGTAAATAAGTTGCACCAAATAATTATAATTATAATAAATAATGATAATATATATAATGACAAAGCATAAATTATATATAAATATAATTATAATGAAAATAGATAAATTAATATATAATAAATTATAATAATTATAATAAATTGCTGAAATTATAAATAAATAATGATAATAATAATAAATTATATATAAATAATAATAATATATAATAATTATAATAAATAATGATAAATTATTGAATACTGAAACTGAATACTGAACTGAACTGAACTGAACTGAACTGAACTGATTACTACTGAACTGAACTGAACTGAACTGATTGTTACTGAAATTAAGTAATAAAGAACAGGGCCTAATAATAGGAAGTTTATATTGAATTATATGATGTCTTTATTTTACATATAAAAAGGAGGATAAAAATATAAAAGGGGGAGTTTTATTAACCTTATGGGAAAACAATAAGAAACAAAGAAATGAAAGCGAGGGGGAGGATGGGTGAGAGAGAAACAAAAAATACGACGACTTTACATCGTTGAGTTATTGCGACAATTATACTAGGTACGAGTTCCGAATTTAGTATATTCGATAATCATTCTAGGTGAAGAACTGCGAGGTACGTCCGACTTTATACCGTTAGGTTTCGATAATTATTCTGGGTACGAGTTTTTAGTATACGTTTTACGGTTAAATTGATTTATGGTCTAATACTTGTGGAGAAAAATTTTATAGTTACAAAACAAGCTTGGATAAATTTGAAGATAAATCTGGTACTAATAGACTCCTATCAGTGTCAAGTCTAACCGAACCTTCGGTCGGAATTAACGATATCAATTTAGTTTACACGGTAAAATTTCGATGATAAACGAGAATAGTCTGATAAAAGTGTTTGGTGTAAAATCTAGATTTAGGTTATTTGATTAATATTTAGTGACTTTAAATTGTCAAGTTAAATAAGAAGGATTAATATCGATATTTGTTTGAATGTAAAATTAGAACGAATATACTAGTTTAACATCGTTTAACGAGTCTAATAGTAATTCGGTTTAGAATTTTTGTTTCGGTGATCGAAAGTAGTCAATAAGAATATTCACTTTTAATGATATCAAATTTTATCGATATAATATTTTAAGCTATTTAATTCATGGAGTTCGATTAAATTATAAATCAATGATTTTATACGAATTTTTAATAATTTTAGTTATATTTAAAGATTATTTGATTTTAGCGATTTTGATTATTTTTGTGAAAATAGTTATTCGAAGTCAAATGGTTTTATGATTATGGAATAAATTGGACGTTTGATTGTGAAAAGAGACTTGAGCATATTGTGATTTTATGCTTTTTATATCCATCTAGAGTGATCCGGGTTGGTGGTTTTGATATTTGAAGACCATGTTCAGTGAGGAACATGGCCTGTGTACACAGTGTAAAGACCTAGTCGGGTATTGGCGGCGAAGTGTTGGGTAAGACCAATACGGGATTAGGCAAGGTTAAAGAGACGTCTCGACTATATGTGATTTATGAGGTTTATGGATTGATACGTAAGGGGAAAACTCTAGAATGGATATAAGGTTTTATTTTTTCGAGCATGAGTTGATATAGGGTTTTATGTTTTCGGATATGAGTTGATTTTGATATAAGGGTTTTACGTTTAATTGATTACGAGTTGATTTTGATAAAACGTTTGTTTGGTTACGGATTGGTTTGATAAAACATTTGTTTGGTTACGAATTGGTTTGGTTAAACGTTGGTTTAATAAAACGTTTATTCGATTTGGTTCGTTTTGATAAAATGATATATATATATATATATATATATATATATATATATATATATATATATATGATTATACAGTAATAAAGTGAATTATATAATTAAATCATTAGCGTGTTAATCAACGAGTCGATAAGTTAATCCAACTACCTAAAAACAGGTAGAACTACGTGGCTTTGATTCCCGATTTAAAGATTAAAAGACGTTCGGGATACGTAGGAAACTTGATAGAATTATCAAGTCCAAGCCAAATAATTAATAAAACTTTAGGTAGTCCAAATAAATTCTTATCTATTATAATATAGGTTCGACTTTTAAGCTGATAGGCGTTAGTTCTCCTATTTTCCTTTCATGCCCGATGCCGGTTTGGGTCGGGTGTGACAACTGTACTGACTGTCTGATTCTGACAATGTCCAAGCCGTGCATGCCACCTTTCAAAAGACACCTTCTCTCCCACAAGCGCCTCCTTTAGGGTGGGTGTAAGCACATATAGTCCATCTTTACTCGGGCCGCGTAATAGGATTTCCTTAGTTGTTTGTTCCTTCACAAGAAAATGGTTAGGCCAAAATTCAAAGAAATATGAATTGTCACGAGAAAAATTTTGAACAGGCAAAAAGGATTTAGTGAGTTTAGGAACAAGCAAGGTATCATTAATTTGCAGATTATTTATATGAGAGTTTCCAAAATGAGAAATTTTCAGACCTTGACCATTGACAAATTGAACTGTGCCATATCCTTGATATGGCTGCATCTGTTGAAGGTGAGCTGGATTGGCTGTCATGTGATTTGTGGCTCCAGTGTCAGGATACCACGGCTGATTAGGACCTATAAACGGATTCTGCGGGTGTTGTCATGCTATGTGTGCTTGCGGTCCGGAATTGTAGTTTGGATGTGAGAAGTTCTTTGGTCGTTTGCACTTGTCAGCCCAGTGACTTAGATCTCCACAGTTGTAGCACTTGCCACTTTTTCTCTTTTTTGGATTCTGCTTTTTTGACTGTGTTGATGCAATTGTGGAGACATTGGCTTCACAGTGTGCAAATATACTATCAGAAGGGAGCATAGTTGACTTTCTTGTTGATTGAATCATGCCTTCAACAGTCTTCAAACTATTCAGAAGCTCATGGTAATTGATATTGGTGTCGCGCTGGGTAACGAGATTCTGAGCATTGGAGCGATATTCTTCTCCCAAGACTTTGTAAAGCACAGATAGTAGTAAATGTCGAGGATATAGATTCCCTGAAGCAGCCAGATCATCAAGGATACACTTTACTTTTTACATGTAAGCAGTTACTGACATCCCCCCTTGCTCGAGTTCATGTAATTCAATACCTAACTGAAACTGTTTGGTGCCTGTGATAAGGCCATAGACATCTTCCAAAGCTACCCAAATATCATGTGAGTATTTGAGATATGCAATTTCTAGATCATCCCATTGGGAAAAGGATGGATTTATGAATAAATCTGCAGTAGATGTCATAAAACTTGTGCGAGAAAGGAATTGGGGTGGAGGAGGTGTTGTACTAATAATATGAGAAAAAAGATGATAGGTTTTGAGGGTAGATTCTATAGACATTCTCCATGCTTTGTAATTGTGAGGGGTTAATTTAATGTTAATGGTAATGTTGGTGGGAGGTTGTCTTGGTAGGGTGACAGAGGAAGAAACGGGTCCCGTATAAACAGGATTAACTGTATGAGAGGGATTGGAAGGACGAATAAAATTAGGTTGAAAATTAGTGGAAGGTGCATCTAAAGTAGGGGTGGGCAAAAAAACCGAACAAACCGGTAACCGAACCGAAAACCGGTAATCCGAACTGGAAAAATCGGTTAACCGAACCGACAGTTTTGTTATAGGGTTGAAAATATATGCTGGTTTCGGTTTTGGTTTGAGGTGTTCAAAAACCGCGGTTTACGGTTAACCGAACCGTTTAATATTATATATATTTAAAAAAAATATTATATACATATACTATACTATTATAATATTATTTATACTATACTAATACTTTATACAAACATATGCAGATAAAAAATTATACTTATTCTTTTAAAAAATAACCTCATTATTCTTTCTTTTCTAAATATTTGTTTCTTCTGTCTAAAAACAAAGAAACCCTAAACTAAGAGAAGAACAAAGCAGCCAGCCGCCGCCACCCCACCTACCTAGCGATCTCCATTCTCCACCGAGGTTCCTCCATCCATTCCTCCACCGTTGTTCCTCCACCGTTCATCCCTTCTGAGCTCTCTCATTCCCTCACTGTGTCGCACAACGTCATTTCGTCTCGCACAGTGTCGTTCCGTCTTGAACAGCGTCATTCTGTCTCGCAGAGCGTCTCAGCACATCATCGTTCTGTCTCGTCGTTCCGTCTCGTCGTTCTATTCCATCTCACACAGCGATGTAAGTAAATTTCTGGGTTAAATTTCTACTTATGTTTTGCAACTAAATTTCTATGTTAAATTTCTATTGATGTTTGTACAACTAATGTATGGTTTTTGCTAATGTCTGGGTTTAATTTCTATTCATGTTTGTGCAACTAGATTTATGGGTTTAATTGTAATGCTAATGTTTGTGGCACTAAATTTCTGGGTTTAATTTGTCTGCTAATGCTAATGTTTGTGCAATTAAATTTATGGGTTTAATTTGTTTACTAATGCTAATGCTAATGCTTGTACAACTAAATTGTATGCTAATGCTAATGTTTGTGATGTATGCGTTTTTTCTAATGTTTGTCTGCTAATGCTAATGTTTGCTAATGTCTGCTATTTAGTTTAACTTTTTTTTGTTTTTGCAGAGGAATATTGTGTCATTGATGATCATGCTCTTTGCACGAGAAGATGTGATGAATAGGATGATCGAGAAGATGTGATGAATTAATGTTGTAATAAGTATTTGATTTTTGAAATTGCTAATTGTTTGAATATTTGTATTTCTTTACGTTTTTTTTTTTTTTGGTAGAAAAGGAAAAGAAAAACGAATAACAACAAACTACCCAGGAATTAGCCTAGGGAAGCTAACCCCAATCCTATCTTCTAAGAGAAGATGAGAGATGAAACTAGGGGAAACAGGAAGGGTAGTAACGCCTAACATCCCTTCATGGCCCGCCGCCGCCAAGCGATCAGCAACACGATTCTGCTCTCTAAAAATGTGTCTGAACTCTACGAACTCAAAGGAGGAGCAAAGCCTTATAATAGCTTTGATGAGGTTGCGACTGTTAAGACCCATAGAATGATTCTCAGAAATCATTTTGATTGCTTCCAAATTATCAGACTCCACAGAGAGCCTCTTAACACCCAGCCTTTTAGCAAGATTGATTTACGTTTTAAATGTAAACTTGATAGATTCTTTATTTAGTTCGTTATTTATGTTTGAATTCTGACTTTTATATGAATTCATTTCGTTTGAATATTTGAAATTATGTGTATTTTAATATTGTTTAAAAATTTAGGTTTGGGTAAAAAATTATGGTTAACCGTTGATTTTTGGTTAATCGTTGAGAATTGGTTAAAAATCGTTAACCGAAAAACCTAACCGAAATTAATGATTAACCGATCGTATGGTTAACCGATAACTATGGACCAGTTTCAGTTTGGATGGTTAAAAAACCGATAGTTTCGGTTCGGTTAATTTTTTTACCATATGGACCGGTTAACCGAACCGTTCCCACCCCTAATCTAAAGTATTATGAAAAGAATTTGAGAAAAAAGATGGGGATGGATCACGGGCTGATTGAGTATGAGAATTCTACACAAACGGAGAGGTATTGGATTCAGAATTAACCTGATGTTGATTACTAGTTTTGGCTGCTTGATAGGCGACTAGGGCAGCAAGAACAGACGGAGAGAACAAAGTTGTTGTGGTGAAAGACGGCTACTGCGAAGGGATCTGCGGCTGTTGCGGAAGGATCTAATGTTGTTGGGAAAGGGCCGGGGCGGCGGCCTGATATGCCGCAAGGGTGGCTATAATTGGAGCATCCGGAGAGGCGGCTGGCGGCTGGTGTGCAGAGACGCCTGGTGTCTGTCGATCAAAAGGTCCAGGGGCATGACGAATGGTGCCCTGCACGACGACTTGGTGTGTTGTGATCGCAGCCAAGACGGAGGGCAGTAGTGAACCCATCGTTGTTGGCAAAGGGGGCAGATGTGCTGCTGGCGTCAATGCCACTGCTGTGGCGAGGAAGACTGAGTCTTCTGTGTGGAATGGTGACGTAAAATGCCATCCGGAACTTGGATTGAGTGAGGCACCGGAGTTGGTAGTGAACCGTCGCTGTCGGCAGAGGGGGCGGATGTGCTGTTGGCGTCAACGTCGCTGCTGTGGCGAGGAAGACAGAGTCTTCTGTGTGGAATGGTGACGTAAAACGCCATCCGAAACTTGGATTGAGTGAGGCGCTGGAGTCAGTGCCGAGATTCTAACCAGGGGCAGTAGTCGGATGTGGTTCAGCGGCGGTGGCGGCGATGAACACAGGAGCATTCGCGATGGTGAAGGTGGCGGTGGCGGCACCGGTGGAGGCCCGATTGTAAGAGGTTGATTGAGGATTATCGGTGGATTCAGAGGAAGCGGAAGTTGAGACTACTGATACCATGTTGGATGTATAGTTTGATATACAGAAATATTATGAAGATAGAAAGAGAAGTAATGTGTACAATAATGTTAAATCACCTTGAATGTGATTAGCTCTAGGGCCTTGTATTTATAGTGAGACAATAAGAGTTTATATAGAAATACAATGTATAAGTATAGAAGTATTGAAACTCTACCTAACTAGTAATATAGACAGATTAAGACTCTAACTAGATAAAGATCTGATTAGAGAATAATAGGGAATATTATCTCTAACAAAAGCAACATTGAGGCAAGAACAGCAAGCATGTAGAGGCCTGAGATTAATTTTGCCATTTCCAAAGATTGGTAATGATGTATTTTGAAATAAGTGAACTGATAATACTGATATTTATATAGAAAATAAGTCAAATGTGTTTAAGTTATAACAGTAAATAAATCTCAAAAGACATGAATTGAAATCTCAAAATTAATGATAGAGATTTTTCATCAGAAAATAAGATTTGGTATGAGAATATGTATATAATATACTAAGTATAAACACCTCCTAAATAAAAGTGTAGAGAAACAGATTATAATATACTAAGTATTTGTAGTGTTATGTTAATAATTGATGGTGGTTGGGTTGGTTAGGCTTATGTCTTAAAGCATAAGGTCATGAGTTCAAACCTATTGATTCACCATACTGTTTACTCTCCCTATTTTAAAAACCATATTACGAGGTGCTTATCTTGTGTCAATGTTTAACCCTTTGTTCATTTTGTCTTTTTTCTTTTACCTTTTTAAACACTATATTTGGCATAAACAGACAGACAGAAAATTAACAACGTAACATGTTCATACTGTTTAGTCCCTCTATTTTGAAAAACACATTATTAAATCCTTATCTTTTATCAATATTAACCCTTTAGTCCTTTTGTTTTTTTTTACCTTTTTAAACGTTATATTTTGCATAAACAGACAGACAGAAAATAACAGAGTAAGATGTTCATTTTGTATTATATTATGGTTGTCTTGAAAGCTAACACATATTCGGTTAAAAATCTAAAAAAATAGACAGAAGGACCAAAGAGTTAATATTGACAAAAGATAGAGACCTTATAATATGTTTCTTAAAATAGGGGGGCTAAACAGTGTGTTAAGCAAAAATAAATTGACTAATAAATTATTTACCATTATTAGTAATTACTTTATATAACTTCTCAATCCTTTTGAACTATTCTTTTCCCAAATCAATTTTTTAACTTTTGAAACTAAAAAATATTAAATTTTCAATTAAATTTTACTTTTTTAAAATTATAAGAAATTCGTAACTACAAATAAAAATATAAAAGTTGTATAATTTTTTATGAAATTTGTCTTGGATTTATAAAACATTATATATATATATATATATATATATATATATATATATATATATATATACTTTTTTTAGTCTAAGCACTTTTAATTTTTTTAGCATTTAATACACAAAAACAATAAAATTTTAGGGTGTCGGAGAGCAAGGAAAATTTGCTCAACCCTAATGGACAGGACTTTAGAAAAATTTCCCCCAACTCTAGAAGTCTAGACTTTTTGGGATGAGAAATAGAAGTCCAGACCTTTTGGGATGGATGTGTCTCACGGTGCACACCAAGATTACTCATCCGATTCAAAATTGGTACCGGATTATTAGCACAATCTCTACTAACCAACCATTTTAGGAGTGAATGTGCTTTGTTAGGAGTTTATTGTGGCAATATTGTTGTAAATTTTGATGTTGTTGTGATTTTAATGTTGTTATTGTGGCAATCTTGTTGTAAATTTTGATAATGTTATGATTTTAATGTTAGAATCCGTTGTTGTTTGCCATTTTTTTTGTTATATATCACTTCACGAATTAGCTTCAAAACACATCCAGGCTTCGCATATGCGAACTAAATTCATTAAGTAAACCAAACTTTAGCTTCGTAGGCTTCGTATATGCTAATGAAATTCATCAAGTAAACCAAACATTAGCTTCGCAGGCTTCGCATATTGCGCGTAAATTCATCAAGTAAACCAAACATTAGATTCGCAGGCTTCGCATATAAACCCAAACATTAGCTTCGCAGATTTCGCATAATATGGAATCTGCGAAGTCAGATGGGAGGGGGCGAGATGCGCGTAAATATTGAGAGTATTATGGAAAAGTCACACAAAATCAGTCTAGATATGTAGTAGGTTGAGTAAATGGATTAAATATGTAAATGGACCTCCCATTTTACTCATTTTTATAATTAACCCTTATTATTATCCTAGCCTGATTAATTATCCTAATGAGATTAGGATAATATTTATTAAATATATTTTATTAGATATAAGATAATGTTTAATAAATAGAATACCTAAATTATTTAGGATTCTAATCTACTAAACCTAATTGAATTGGGATTCAATTGGTTGAAACACTATAAATAGATCCTTTGGCTTGTAAATTTCTGCCAACACACATCTAGAGCAATAGGATTTCTCTCGTCTCTCACTCGATTAAATTATTTACTCCGTTCGTCCGTTTCTTATATTCGTGTGGATACCGTTAGAGGCAATCTACACTTGGTTGATTACTAACTTTTAGTTTTGATTTCTTGATTGTGTTCGTGATTGACGTGACATACACGTGGACACTTCGTTTGCAACAGTAGATAGTTCATCAATTAAAAGTACTTTTGTTTAATCCCTCTTTGTATGAAATAACGATTGACGGGTCTTGGGAAAGAGAAATAGACAAAATAGATAAAAAAAAATTTATATTTCCGCTGCGCCTAGACTTGTCTAATTCCCTTCACCCTGCACATCGCAAAGAACCCGGTCTTCCACGAACGCACCAAAAACATCGACGTTGATTGTCATGTCATCAAGGAGATTTCAATCCGGATTGATTCACTTAATGTCCATTCCTTCAGCTTTGCAATTGGCAGATCTTTTCACCAAAGCTCGGCATTCGCCCCAATTGAAGTTCCTATTGACTAAACTTGGCTTGTTCAATCAGGATAATGAACTACGGCAAATTAACACAGACTAACACAGTCAAATAATCAAAATCCCTAATTCCCAATTTTGAAATACAACGGTCACTTGACCTTACAGAATAACTCTCATACATTATATTGTTTAATCAATCCTTTTTTTTAGTGATGAGAATCTTAGCAAGAATCATTCATTGTTGACTCTCTCATATTCTCAAACTGAAAATGTGAAGTAAACAATTAACCTTTCCACCCTTTATATAGGAAGGAGAAAGATAAAACAATTTAAACTAACATTAGCTATTTTAACTAATTAACAACACTAATTTTATCATTGTGCTGGAGATATATTGATTATCATTATTCTATTATTAGGTATGGTCAGGGGCGAATCCAATATGAGGGTAATGGGGGCAGTTGCCCCCACTGACATTTGTATTTTTTTAAAAACTCAGGTATTAATTTTGAAGTTTTAAAGCTTTGCCCCCTTCATCAATGGAGGTTTAGGGTTTACTGGTTCTATAATTGAGGATGAAGAATGGTTTTAAATTTAATATTTTTTTAATTCTGTTTTAAAACAAAACGACATCGTTTTATTTAATTAGAACTACGTTGTTTTGTTTACAACAAAAATAAAAAATAAAAAGTAAATATTTAAATGTAAAATTAAATGGGTCCTAAAACAAACCATCGGTCTCTCTTACTCTCTTTAATCTCTTTACTTCTTCCTCAATTCCTCTTTCTTCTTAAACCTAAATTGAAATCATTAATCCTAACTAAGCTTAAATCAAAATCGGCACCCAATCCCTCTGTAGTCGGATCGTTGATCGTTGGTCCGGCACTCCATCTCCGATTTTTGCCTCTCTGCTTTGGTATTTATTTTTTTTTTTGCTTCTACTTGAATTTTGATTTTATATTTCTGCTACTAATTTACTTGAACTTGAGTTTTGATCTCTGGTTTTTATTAATTATTATTTTTTGGATAAAAATTATTTTAGTTGTATTGTTTGCCCCCATAGGGGAGAAATCCGATTCGCCCCTGGGTATGGGTATGGTTATGGCACTAACCTTATCTTTTTTGTTTCGTGAAAATAACAACGGTCTCTCGTTCCTCTACCAAGGCAAAATAACGTTGGTAGCCACCACTAACTTTGAACTCGGGTGGATTGGATGTTGCTTTGTGATCTTAGTGCACAACGTAATTGACTGCCAATTCTATTTTTCGTTCGCATACTAAGAATTTCACTTTATCCGTGAACGTATAGGACGAAAGCAAATTTTGGTTCGTCATATATCGAGGGATGATCAAGTGGCGAATATCTTCACTAAACCGTTAACTAAAGCGCAGTTTTAGTTGCTTCATCACAAATTGGTTGTGGTTGCTTCCCGTTCCCAGCTTGAGGGGTGTGATATAAATAAGTTAAGAGCAATTAAGGAATAAGGAGCTTTGTGACGAAGTACACTAAGATCACAACTTGCGTCCTGAGCTTTTGCGTCGCTTCAAGACGCTTATTTAATAAAAATGTTGCTATACTAAGGACATAAGTTAAAGATGCAATTAAGGAAAAAGGAAGTTATTATTTTTATTAATAAATTGACTCAGTTTCTAGCAATTGTAGATACAAACACATGAAACATAAGGTTGTATGGTGTAACAACCAGATTTAGCATCAGATAAAGGGTGTTTCGCAATACATTGATCGCGACAATCTTCTTCGGTACAACCTGTCGTTGCGATGAACAAAGTTTCTTGGCATCTCTTCTGTTTTTCAATGATTTTATCAGAATCTTCACATTCATACTCACATTTGCAAGTTTTGCCTTTTCCTGATGAAGAATCTTCACAAGAAAATTTTCCATTTGGATGTTCTGATATGCATTTACTTGTACAATTACCCTCACATTCACCAATCTCCTTTGTGCATAACTTCCCTTCCACACCATATATCATCATGGCTGCACATCAAATTTTGAAAATTAAATTATACTACATTACCGATAAGGAATTTAACGACAGAAACTTTTCGTCAGTAAAATTTAAATTCGGACCCCAAATGTTTACCGACTGAATACCAATGGAGTTTTCAGTAGTAACTCTTTTCTTGTAAGTGCTTGAAAACCGATAGTAGAGACGGTTTAAACCCAAACACTAAAGTGTCACTATTATAAACCTTACCCCGACGCCCTAGAAAAACCGTCTGCTAAAGTAGCAACGGTAACCATAACAACACTTGTCAGTTATAAAAAGGGTTAATTTCAAATAAAAATATGTGATTTCACGTTTTTTGCAGACCGATACCTGTTGTTGGTAAAAAAATTATTTTTCTAAATTTGGTCAATAACGACCTCAGAATGAAAATTTTCAAGAACTAAATGATATTTTAAACAACTTTAATTCTTCAAATTTTTAGGTTTGAGGTTATTTAGGTGTTGTTTTTTATGAGAGAAAAAATTAATGTTTATACAGAGAAAACTTCAAAATTGATGATTTTGAAAAATAAAAAATGTGGTTCGATAGTAAATATGATACTAAACAACTTTAATTCTTGAAAGTTTTCATTTTGAGGTCGTTATCGGTCAAATTTGAAAAAAATGAAAAGCATAAATACCGATCTAAAAAAAATGTGAAACCACGAGACATTTATTTAAATTTAACCCTTATAAAATTTGAAGTGGCGGCTAAAACCGTCTTACAGAAAAAAAAAAAAAAAAAAAAATCCGTCCGTAAAAGGCTAGTATTAGGTCAAATTCCAATGTATGTAACGTGAAATCCATAACAATGATTTGTTTAGAAATGTGGAAATTAGAGAGTTACCTGAGATGGATGCAAGAATAACAAGAATGCCATAAGCTAAGAAAGTTTTTGCCATCTTTGAAGACTGTGATATCTTTCTGCAAGAGTACAATTCTTATATAGGAGGAAAAAATAAAAGTCAAATGTTATTTTTAAGTAATAATGAAAATAAAAGGAACAAAAATCTGAAGAGATATTACATTTATAATTTTGTTTATGAAAGGTTTATTACAACTTATATTATTTATGTAGAGTATCTATATAAGGTATGGTATCCGCATATAATATCAATGAAATTTACACAGATTTTATTACAAAAAAAAAAAAAAAAGTAGGAATTTGTGGAGAATTTTTATGGAAAATGTTTGGCGGACTATTTTATTTAAAATATTATTTTGGTATTTGTTTTAAATTTATTCATGAAATAATTCTTTTGTGAAAAATAACATTATTTATGATTTAATTATTTCATTTTTAAACATATAATAATTTTTATGGCTATTTTTTCTTGGCTTAGATAATATATAAAAAACTATCTATTTTTTTATTTTTTAAATAATTTTCAACTTTTCTAATTATACAATTCTTTATATATATATATATATATATATATATATATATATATATATATATATATATATATTTTCCTTTGTTTTCTTCATTTTCTCCCTCAGTTTATTTTTATTTTCTTTTTTTCATATTTTTTCTAATAAATAATATAAGTAACCTTTTAAAATAAATAAATAAATAGACAATAGTTATTTAGCCAGAGAATCCAGAAACCTATTATTTTTTGTTAGAAAATTACTACTCCAAAAAGATAATAAAACATGAATACAAAAATTAATTGAAATCACATAATTTACTACCTTCTGACAAATCGAAAATAGAACAGGGTAATCTGATGTCTGATTATACCAATTTCCTTAAAATAGATTTAGTCGCAATTGGTTATCGTCTCTCAGGATACAACAAAAACTTTAACGAACTTGACTTAAACAAAAAAAAAAAACAATACAATACATATAGAGGAATTAAAGGTTGTAACGTTCCTCTGGAAAGGGCTTAGTGCTGTTTTTGCTGAGTTCTGTACGGGGATTGGCTTGGAGGTGGGTAATGGGAGATCCATTAGTTTCTGGTATGACACCTGGATTGGTGACAAACCGTTGATTGAGGTGTGCATCGCCCCTCCGCCGAATGATCTCCTCTCCCGGAGAATTGCTGATGTGGTGGACTCGGAGGGAGACTGGATCTGGTCTAAGTTCGACTCCTTTCTTAGCCTGGAGACCCTCCTTAATATTAGAGGTGTGAAGATTAGTAATCAGGAGGAGGATAAGGACAGACACTGCTGGGCCTTGACTAATAATGGTTCTTATTCTTGCAAATCGGCCTATGAAGCTTTTACCCCTAATAGGGCTGATCCTCCTTTGGAAATTTGGAAGTCCATTTGGGCCCTCAAAGTCCCCTACCGCATTAGGAGTTTCCTATGGCTGGGAGTCAAAGACAGACTCCTCACGAATGCAGATAGACACAGAAGGCACTTGGCTGTATCTGGTGCCTGTAGCAGATGCAGCGGCCATGTGGAAACCTTGTGCCATGCTTTGAGGGATTGCCCGAATAGTAGAAAGGTTTGGGAAGGGGTCCTTCCTCACCACATCCTTCCTTCCTTTATGGGGTTCTCTGATATTGACTGGTTCTCTGAAGGCGTTAATGGGAATTTGTTGGCCAGTATGGAGCACGGGGCTATTCTCTTCGCTATTATTTGTCACCAAATGTGGAAATGGAGGAATGAAGAGTTATTTGCTGAGAAGACTGTCTTTATTCCTGACCTCCGGTTTTACTTCTCGAAAAAACTCTCTGTTATTACAAAGAGTTTTGAAGGAGAGCCCCTGGTTCACCCCTCCCCGGTTAAAGAGGTCCAGTTAGTTGGTTGGAGGAAGCCCAGGGAAGGGGTTGTCAAGTTGAATACGGATGGCTCCTGCCTTAGTAATGGCAGAATTGCTGCTGGTGGAGTTCTTCGGGATGCTGGTGGCGCCTGGCTGGCTGGGTTTACCCATAACTTAGGTACGGGCTCCTCCTTTACTGCAGAGCTCTGGGGGATCTTGTCTGGCATTAAACTCGCCATTCGCATGGGTGTTAAAAGACTTTCGGTGGAGTCTGACAATTTGGAGGCTATCAACAGGATTTCGGATAGACAGGCTGTTTGTCTTAAGAGTCAGAATCTCATTAAAGCCATCTTGAGGCTTCGTCCTGCCTTCGATTCTCTTACCTTCTCCCATATTTATAGGGAGCAAAACCGCGTGGCGGATCGCTTGGCAGCTGCTGGGCATGTGGGGATGTTAGGTGTTTCTACCCTTTCCGTTCCTCCTTCTTTTCTGTTACCTTCTCTTCTTGAGGATAGGATTGGGGTCAGTCTTCCTAGACTGATCCCGGATTAGGTTTTTGTTTGTTTGTTTTTTTTTCTTCCCTTCTTACCAAAAAAAAAATTAAAGGTTGTAACGTTACAAAAAAAAAAAAAAAAGAGAAATAATGATTGGAATGTTACAAAATATAATGGTTTATAAACTGTTTTTTTTTTCTTTATCTTAAATTCTCATAACCGTTTCTAATTTAACAAAATTAAAAATAAAACCAATTGAAAAAAGTGACCTATTATATACCGTAACTTTTTTTTCATCCATCGCACCCTTTTGACATTTATGCCCTTCTCATTTTTTTTTTTCAAAAACTCAAATTTTTTTTTCTCTCTTTCTCTCCCAAGCCTAAAAACCCGAATTTGACGAAAATGGATCTGAGTATTCCCGAAGACCATGATTTCGAACACGAAGTAATCTTACGATATAAATTTAAATTAAAAATTCGTTTTTTAAATTTTAAATTTTTTTTTTTAAAGAATAAGCCTAAACGGATGCGCCACCCAGTTCCACCTTACGGTGGAACGAGCGCGGAACCCAGTTCCACCTTACGGTGGAACGGGTGCGCCATACTTTCCACCTTATGATAAAGTATGGCCGACGCCGTTGCCACCACGGGCGGAACGAACAGTTCGTCCGTTCCGCCCGTGGTGGCAACGGCGTCGAAGTTCCGTTTAGGCAAAAAAAGACGGGTTCCGCCTCTGATTTCGGAGGCGGAACTTGTGATTTCGGACATATTTTTTTAAAAAAAAAATTATCAGAAGATTCACTAAGTCTTTCCCCCTTCCTTCCTTTAGCGGCATGTCGTTTTAGGTCGGGTTTCATGAAAAGCTTTAAAAGCTAAAGAGGATTTGAGAGTTTTTTGTTATTGGTTTGAAATTGTGAGGAGGACATAAATGTCAAAAGGGTGCGGTAGAAAGTATAACCTTTGCGGTATATAGCAATACCCTTGAAGAAATCATTTACCAAATACTTCTCAATACATTTGAGAGACAACAAAGTCCACGGATACACTCTTTGTAAAACTCTTAAATAGACTAACTAGATACATTAAGTACAATTTTTTTTATATATATTTAATTTAAAGTCTATATCTCTTTCTAGTAGTTACATGTTTTTTTTATATAGATTTAATTTAAAGTCTATATCTCTTTCTAGTAGTTACATGTTTGAAACTTTTTCTTTCCTCTAATCCAACCTCAAAACTGATTTCTCAAGCCCTATTGATTACAAATTTTTTTTTTTAATAAGCAATTAGTTCATATATATATTCAGTAGTGTTTACATATTTACATATATTAGTTCATATATAAAAGTTATAATTAAAATTAAGTATGTAATATGTAATTTGGAAAACTACAAAAATAAATTTGCAAAAACAATCTCACGATTTTAAAGTTTGCAAATAGGGATATGTGCTTTGTATAATTTGCAAACTCAGTCATTTCATCAAAAATTATAGTCGTGATTATTTACCCTAAAAATGAAAGATTTAAAACAATTAAAAAGACAGACTTTGTAAATCACCTCATTTATAAAGTTTGACTTTACAAATTACCTAAACCATGATTATTGTTTGACCGAGAAATGAATGCATGTATCCTTTAAATGCAAATCAAGAAAACCACGTGAATTTTTTTATGAATTTTAGCCGATTTAAAAATATAAATTTAATAATTAATATTAATAGAACGGATCGAGCCGGATCAATTCATCCTCTTTTTAAAAATTTAAGCGCGCTCAAGAAATAAATAATCATAATAGTATAAGTAAATATATACATATGTATCTCCCTGATTATATTAATTGGGAAGAAGAAAATAGGGATAGAATAACCAGTAATAATGCTAGCAAAAGTGAACCAAAAAAAAATTAGTTGATTATTTTTTGGGAAAATTATAAAAATGGGTTAAATGGGAGGCTCATTTACATATTTAACCCATTTACTCAACCTACTATATATCTAGACTCATTTTGTGTGACTTTTCCATAATACCCTCAATATTTATGCTCGTCTCGCTCCCTCCCGTTTGACTTCCCAGATTCGATATCATGCAAAGTCTGCGAAGCTAATGTTTGGGTTTACTTGATGAATTTAATTAGCATATGCGAAGCCTGCGAAGCTAATGTTTGGCTTACTTGATGAATTTCATTAGTATATGTGAAGCCTGGATGTGTTTTGAAGCTAATTCGCGAAGTGATATATAACAAAAAATGTCAAACAACAACGGATTCTAACATTAAAATTATAACATTATCGAAATTTACAACAAGATTGCCACAATAAACTCCTAACAAATCACTTCAAAGTGAACCTGACTAATCTGGTACCAATTTTGAAGCGGATGAGTAATTTCTCTCTCTACAGGAAGTCCACACCTTTTGGGATGGGAAATAGAAGTCCAGACCTTTTGGGATGGACGTGTCCCATAGTGCACATCGAGATTGGCACAATCTCTCCTAACCAACCATTTTAAAGTGAATGTGTCAATCTTGAGGGAAATTTCTCCCTATAGATGAAAGAAATTTATCTCCCCTGCATCTGAGGATGCCGCCTTCTAGAAATGGATGTTATATAATTAACCACCTTCAGAAAAAATTAATCGTGTTAGGCAAGGAAAAAGACGATTTTGGCTTCGCGAAATGAGGATTAGCGAAGCATGCGAATGTAAATGTGCAGGAAAAGATGTGATTTTACTTCGCTAATCGATGTTTTCGCGAGGTATGCGAGGTCTGAAACGTGACGATCTACGTCGCATATCGATGCTTTCGCGAAGTCTGCGAGGGAAATCATGAACTTTTCTACTTGCAGACTTCGCGAACTAATCGATTCACGAAGTAGATCGTCACGTTTCAGGCTCTTTCTCTTCACAGATCTTCGCGAAATCATCGACTACGCGAAGTGTATTCATGAAAAAACGCAGAAAAACAGCAGATACTTACATTTTTCGCGTCTTTCACCCTTAAAAGCGACAATAACAATATGATAAATTAGGAAAAACGATGGAAATAACGTAGAATAACCATTTCTTTGATGGTAACAAGAAGAAAGAAACCAAGTAACGAGCAGGAACGGGAAGATGAAGAACCATGGCTTCGTTTTCTAGGATTAGGAAGTTGCAGAATCAAGAGATGAAGAGAGGAAAAAGAGAAATTCATTGTGATTTAGCGAAATTGTGCAGATTTCATGCAATTTAAAGGAAAATAGGAAGATCAAAAGTCTTGGAATCATTAATGGAGGAGCCAACTTTTTGCATAACCAATGAGAAGGGGGGAGCGACCGTTCGCGTTGGGGGGAAGTGGGAAGGTTAGGGGTATTATGGAAAAGTCACACAAAATCAGTCTAGATATGTAATAGGTTGAATAAATGGGTTAAATGTGTAAATGAGCCTCCCATTTGATCTAGTTTTGTAATTTTCCCTTATTTTTTATAAACACTAAAAAAAGAATTAGTTAATGATTTAATAATAATTTTCGTAATTGTCTTAATTTTTTTTTTTTTTTTTTGAGGAAATAATTGTCTTAATTTTTGGATTTGACAAAAGCTGCTTTTGATAATAGTATTAAAAGAAATTAGTTTTCTTTTTTAAACAAAAGAAATTAGTTATTTGATAAAAGTCATCTACATTATTTGTAAAAATTAAATGACGTTGACAGAATTTCCTCTAAAGGGATTTTGGTGGGCCTGGGCTGGACTTAATGTCATTTTTATTGTCTAAATTCGGTTAATTGGATTGGATGTGGGCCTCAAGGAATATTCAGATGCGTCAACAGGTGGAAGCTCAACTGGTTCAATAATCGGACCTAACAAATCCAACCTACTCGAGCCTAATTTTATGAGAAAAGTACGGAAAAAAAATCTCGTGGTTTGCTTAATTTATAAATAAATTTTTTTCGTAGTTTATCTAATTTATAAATAAAGATTTGTATTTTAAAAGTTTACAAATATAGATCATGATATTTTTTTTTTCAAAGTAGGTTTAATACGTCATTTAACTTGTCCAAAAAATTTGATTGACCCTTTAAACTTCCAAACCGTCTCGATAGTCTCCTCAACTTGCATAAAATATAATCAATTAAACACTCAGTTGTAAAAAGTAAGTTACATGTGGAAGGTGTATTGCACGCACCTTAGAAAAGCAAAACAACCAATGTCAGGATATCTGATTTTAATATTAGAGAATATAAGTATTATAGTTGAGCAAATAAGAACTTCATTTATAATATGTTTTAATCCATTCTCTGAATCATGTAATAACATTTTAAGGTGAGTGTAATACATCTTTCGCGTATAAATAACTTTTTTTTTTTTTGCAATCCGATGATTAATTGATTACATTTTACGCAAGTTGGAGGGGGCAATCTAAACATTTTATGCAAGTTGTTTGAAAGTTCAAAAGGTCAATCAAACTTTTTGGATAAGTTTTAGGGGGCAAATGATGTATTAAGTGAAATAAAGTATTACAGATTACACTGTTAAGTTCTGATTACAATCAATGATATTTTTATCTTAAAAAAATTTATTCTTACACATTAACAAAATATAGTACCCCAACTCCTAAAACACAACTCCTTAAATCGAAAACATAAATGGTGGATATTTTATGTTTTTTTTTGTGGGTTACTAAACCCAACCACTAATTTATACTTCTAGCCCCTGGAATAGACCATACTACCCTTTGCACTAAATTTCAAAAAACCTAAAACCTCTTAAGAACCCTATACGATTTTTGCTCAAATCCGGACAAATTACTGAACCCAATCATGGATGGTGAAAGAATTCGTAAAGGAAAAGATAAAATGGTAAGATTTACCGCTTTATTTCGTTGATTTGTAGCTCGAATTGGCACTGTTGGTTTATTGAAAAAATTCGCCGGAATCGCAGTCGGGCGTATGAACATCACGCCCGATCTGCGGTTCGGACGTATGAGTATCACGCCCGACCAGTGGTGCGGGCGTGATAGCCGCATGCCCGAACCAGTGGTAGGGCGTGATACTCATACGCCCGAACCACTGATATGGCGTGATGCTCATACGCCCGCCCAGTGGTTCGGGCGTGATTCCCTTACGTCCCACGCTGTTTTGTATAAAAAAATATTATTTAACATTTTAGTATTAATTTAGTAGTATTTATTTTAGTATAATGTATTATAATTTTATTAATTTAGTGTAATTTATTATTATTTTAGTATAATTTTATATAAATTGAGTATAACTTTAGTATAATTTAGTATAAATTAAGTATAATTTTATTAATTTAGTGTAATTTATTATTATCATTTGTATTAATTTAGTAGTATTTTAGCATAATTTTATAAATTTAGTATAATTTACATTATTTACAATTTTATTAATTTAGTGTAATTTTTTTTGTAGACGGAGCGGCCTACTAGGGGTGGGAAATCCATCCTGTCATCAGCTCGTCGTCTAGATATGGACGGCGAGGATGATACACCACGCCATACGAGATTGCGTAGTATTGATATATCCGGTCGTAGGCGGAGAGGGGCTGCGACGGACCAGTTGAGGAGGGGATCGACTGTGGACCAGCCCGATATTGATGGATCGGAGGGGGCGACTGATTATGATGACAGAGAGCCTGATAGCGATTATTTTCAGGACTACCTAGATGTGGCAGCCCGGGCAGTGCGACAGTCTGCAGTTGCACATGATCGCGAGGTAGAGGAGAGCGATGAGCAGCCGACCCTGGAGAGACAGCCGACCCAGCGCGTACGAGGTCGTTTTGTGAGTACATGTATTTTTTATAATTTTAGTTATTACTTTAAGTATATTTTATAATTTTAGTATACCTTTAGTATAATTTTAGTATAACTTTAGTAATTTTAGTATATTTATAACTTTAGTATAATTTTAGTAATTTTAGTATATTTATAATTTTAGTATAACTTTAGTATATTTTAGTATATTTTATAAATTTAGTACAATTTTAGTATAATTTATAATTTTAGTATAACTTTAGTAATTTTAGTATATTTATAACTTTAGTATAACTTTATAATTTTAGTATAATTTTAGGTATAATTTAGGTATATTTTAATATAATTTTAGTATAATTTATAATTTTAGTATAATTTTAGTATACATTTATAATTTTAGTATAACTTTAGTATATTTATAACTTTAGTATAATTTTAGTATAACTTTAGTAATTTTAGTATATTTATAATTTTAGTATAACTTTAGTATAACTTATAATTTTAGTATAATTTTAGGTATAATTTTAGTATAATTTAGGTATAGTTTAGTATAATTTTAGTATAATTTATAATTTTAGTATAACTTTAGTATAATTTTTGTATATTTAGTATTATTTTAGTATAATTTTAGTATAATTTATAATTTTAGTATAATTTATAATTTTAGTATAACTTTAGTATATTTAGTATTATTTTAGTATAACTTTAGTATAATTTTAGTATAATTTAGTAATTTTTAGGATACTTTAATATAATTTTATAATTTTCAGGGACAAGCAAACGTCCCAAAGCTAGTGAGGACGAGAGCTGGGTAGTTACTGCACCGGTTGATGGTGGTCCCGTTGATGGTTCCGTGATTCCTAGTTTTCTAGGACATGTTGCCTCACGGATGTTGGGAGGAGAGATTCGGTCGTTTCTGACATGCTACAATAGATCAACAGCATGCAAAGATTTGTGTCAGTGGTTTTCTGATGCGTCACCCGAGGTAAGCATAATATAGTGTGTCAACATTTATTGTAATTTGTATTTTTAACTATAAACATAAAAAACATTCAGTAATTGTATAAATTGTATATGTGTCATTTTACAGCTGAGGGAGATGATCGAGATGACTGATTTGTCTCACCTTCCACATGCCATGTTTAAGAACCTCGACACTCCGCTGTTGACTGCGTTCGTGGAGCGGTGGCAGCCTGATCCGAACTCCTTCCACATGCCGTTCGGGGAGATGACTATCCAGCTGCATGATGTGTGGCAGATTCTTCGGATCCCGATCGACGGTCCGATGGTGTCCGAGTCTCCCCCTACTGACGGGCTTCATGCCATGTGCATGATGATGTTTAGGGTGAGTCAGACTGAGCTTCTGTTGCCGACCCGACGTTTATGGGGTGGTGGAGGTGTATTTGTTGGGGCTGTACATGGGCTTCTGACCGAGGGTAGGGATGACGCTACTCGGGCCACAGCATGGATGTGGCTTATGCTTGGATCCACTCTGTTTGTTGACAAGAGTGGAGATAGGATTAGGCCGGTCCATCTTGCTGAGGTTTACAGCGGTGTCAGTGGGGCAACTGGACTATCATGGGGGTCTGCTACACTAGCCATGTTGTACCGGCAGCTGGGGATAGCGAGCAGGGGAGACTGTTCAGGTATATGCGGATGTTTGACTCTACTGCAGGCATGGATATACGAGTATTTTCCGGTGTTCCGGCCGCATAGAGGAGCTCACTTGATCCCAGCTGACCATGCCCGTGCACTGAGATGGGAGGTCGGGGTACCAGGCAAGACGACCGCCCGACTAGATACCTTTCGCGGGCAGCTGGATCGTATGACGGCGGCAGAGGTATTTTATAAAATTTTAGAATTTATTTAAGTATTATTTATAGTATATCATTATTTTTTTATTGAGTATTACTTTTTTCCAGGTGACGTGGTTGCCTTATGGTCCTGTCGCCGATGATGATCGGCTTCGAGTGTCGTACGCCGGTTGGATACGGTGTAGAGACATCGTCGAGCTGTATATGCCCGATCGAGTGTTGCGACAGGTCGAATATATTCAGCCTATCCCAGCTGAGCGTATTAGACCTGATAAAGCAGTACGACCATGGAGATCTATCGCGTATAAGCTCACGCATTCCTTAGTCACAGTTGAGGATACGTGGCAGAGATTTTCATCGGCTCGGGGCATTGATCGGAGGAGATACCGACCCGTTGGATACGATCCCACTGCTTGTGAGCCTGATTATATGGACCGGTACAGCATGCTCGCGCCAACAGCGAATTTGTAAGTTTATTATTATTTAATATTACTATTTAGTATTAGTTTATATGTATTTAATTGTTAATATTTATTTATTAATTTTAATTTTTTTTTGCAATGGGTTAGCTGGTTGTGGCGTGTCACCCAACTATCGGCTACCCATTGATCTGACGATGATGTTCCACGCATTAAGAGGGAGATGGATGAGTTTATCGATGCGTGGCGTCGGGCGAGCTGAATTTTTGTTGTAGAAATTCATACATTTTAACACTTTTTGTTGTATATATTATATTTACTCTTTTACGTTTATAACTGTTTATGTTTATTAATGTTTATTTTAATTTTTAAGTTTTCTATTTTTATTTGTTACGTACAATTCTGTAGTTACGGGCTTAACGGCCTATTTACGGGTTTCACGACCTATTTACAGGTTTAACGGCCTATTTACGGGTTTAACGAACTATTTACGGGGTTAAAAAGCTAATTTTTTTGCCAATCCGACACGCGGGCGTGTGGATATCACGCCTCACCGCGTGGTCGGACGTGATATACACACGCCTCACCGCGTGGTCGGACGTGATAGCCCCACGTCCGACCTTGCGGTGAAGCGTGGGGCTATCACGTCCGACCACGCGGTGAGGCGTGATATCCACACGCCCGCGTGTCGGATTGGCAAAAAAAATTAGAAATTCCCCTCCCAAAATCCATGAAAGGGCATTTTCGTCCTTTCACGGGGCTAGGGGTGGGAATTTGGGGTTGGGTTTAACAACACCCTTTTTTTTTACTAATTTGACAATTCATGGACTAAATTGATATTTAAATTTATTTTACACAACTGCAATTCGAATTTGAGATTTGTGTTTTATCAATATATAAATATAATTTTAAAAAAATGCTTTTAATTATCATCAGAACTTAATAACGTAAATTCAAATACGTTGAAACAAGCGACCACATATACGTGTTTTTTTACTTTGCCCTAATTTTATTAGATTTAAATTTGTTTTCTTTTTTGAAGAATGAAATTTGTTTTCTAAGAATGTAACTTAAAATAAAAATGGGGGGACACACTACGGATTATTGTTATTTATTTTTTTAAGAATTCAAATAAAATTTAAGAATTTAATAAAATAAAATAAATATACGAAGATCATATGATAAAAAGGTTATTCTTTTATGGAATTTCCTTCATAGTTGATGAAAAAAAAATTAATTTCAATATATGATGGAAAAATCTATACAGATTCATTCATGTACGATGAATTTTGTTAACAAATTTAATGTTTACAAGTTTATATATATTTATAATCTTAATTTTATAATTTGTGAATTTTTTTTAAGTGAAACAAGTTCTCCTTTACTAATTCAAAGTTATAAAATTATATAAAAATTAATAAATTAATTATTATGTGGTGAAACTCTTAGCCTGTTGGTTGAGAGTTTACTTATGATGTTGTTTGAGTCAACTCGATAAGAATAATACTGAAAAACATATAACTGGAATGAGTAAAAAGAATGTTACTTTTTAATGTATCGCGTGCCTTTTATTTTTTGGAGATTTGAATTGTGCGCTCCAAATGAGCTACAGCTCTACGTGGTAGCCACTAAATGAAGGAAGCCTATCGTCAACCTGAACGGTTTGTATTGGCTTTAACAGTGGTCACGTGAATCAAGGCACAAGAGTCGAGTATAAATGTGTGTGTTCTTAGGTCTTTCTTGACTGATCCACCACGTGATATTTGGCAGTTATCGTTTTAAAAAAAAATACTCATTAAACCACATGTAATCTGATTAATTGTGCACAATCATCTCTCTCCATATTACACTTAAGCAAACCTTACATTTTAAGATTTTGCAATAATACCATACGGAAGAAAATATGTTGTCTCCAATTCTCTATCTCCTTGCATGTTCTCATTCAACTTATGACATGTGGCATACTTATCATACTTTAATCTTATTAACCTTAGTTAATTTTAACTCTCAATCCCATTAACCTGGATTAAAGTAGGATAAATATGATGTGAATCATAAATTAAATAGGAAACAGGAGACAGAAGACAGAAAATTTGGTATAGAAAATTTCTTCGTATGTGTCCATTTTTTTTTTTTTGGTAGAAAAGGAAAAGAAAAACGAATAACAACAAACTACCGAGGAATTAGCCTAGGGAAGCTAACCCCAATCCTATCTTCTAAGAGAAGATGAGAGATGAAACTAGGGGAAACAGGAAGGGTAGTAACGCCTAACGTCCCTTCATGGCCCGCCGCCGCCAAGCGATCAGCAACACGATTCTGCTCTCTAAAAATGTGTCTGAACTCTACGAACTCAAAGGAGGAGCAAAGCCTTATAATAGCTTTGATGAGGTTGCGACTGTTAAGACCCATAGAATGATTCTCAGAAATCATTTTGATTGCTTCCAAATTATCAGACTCCACAGAGAGCCTCTTAACACCCAGCCTTTTAGCAAGATTGATTCCAGTAAGAATAGCCCAGAGCTCCGCAGAAAAGGAAGAACCCAACCCTAAATTCTGGGAGAACCCAGAAAGCCAGACGCCCCCTACATCTCTAAGCACACCTCCAGCCGCAATCTTACCGTTACTGAGGCAGGAACCATCAGTATTCAGCTTCACAACCCCCTCTCTTGGCCTGCTCCATCCCACGAGATGGACATCACAACACTGAGAGGCTCTGGCAAGGGACTCTCCTTTGAAACTATCGATAATAGAGAAAAGTTTTTTCGAGAAGAAATCAGCTAAGTTTGTCATAAAAACAGTTTTATCTCCAAAAATCTCCTCGTTTCTCCATTTCCAAACTTGGTGACAGATAATAGCAAAGAAAATGTCACCATGCTCCATGTATGGAAGCAACTTTCCTCTAACACCATCAGAGAACCAGTCGACCTCAGAATGTGCCATGAAGGAAGAGAAAATATGGTGTGGGAGAATTTTCCTCCAAACCTCTTTACTATTAGAGCAATCTCTAAGAGCATGGCACAAAGTCTCAACATGGCCTCTGCATCTACTGCAAGCTCCAGAATCAGCCAAGTGCCTTCTGTGCCTATCCAAATTAGTAAGAAGCCTGTCCTTAACGCCCAGCCACAGGAAACTCCTAATACGGAAAGGAACTTTAAGGGTCCAAATCGACTTCCACACATCCGAGGGAGGATCAGATCTAAAGAGAGAGAAAGCTTCAAAGGCCGATTTGCAAGAATAAACTCCATTGTTAGTCAGCGCCCAACAGTGCCTATCCAAGTCTTCCTCTTGATTACTCACCTTCACTCCCCGCATTCTAAGGAGAGTCTCAAGGCTAAAGAAAGTATCAAACTTTGACCAGATCCAGTCCGCTTCCGAGTCAACCATATCGGCAATCCTCCAGTTGCGTATATCACTAGGCGGGGGGGAAGAACACACCTCAATTAACGGTTTATCCCCAATCCAGTTATCAAACCAGAAACTAATGGACTTACCATTCCCCACCTCCAGGCCAACTCCCAAGCAGAACTCATCAAACACAGCGCTAAGTCCTTTCCAGAGGAAGGAACAATTAGCAACTCTCTCTTTCGGGCCCCCGAAGATTTTGTCTTTCCGATACTTACCACAAAGGAGGCGAACCCAAAGAGAGGAGGGGTTTTGCCACATACGCCAAAGGAGTTTCATTAATAAAACTTTATTATTGTCCTTTGCTTTCCTAATACCCAGACCCCCAGAATCTTTAGGCTGGCAAAACCTCACTCCAAGGCACAAGATGGATCTTCCTGCCCTCCGCAGCTTCCCCCCACAGGAACCTACGGTTAATCTTGTCAAGATCATTAAGCACAGGATCCGGAAGCTTACAAGCCTGCATGATGTGATTGGGAGCAGCACAATTAACAGATTGAATTAACGTGAGGCGGCCAGCGAGAGACAGAGTCTTGGCTTTCCAAGTGGCACACTTCGAATTAGCTTTATCCAAAGTCTCTTTGAAGGAGCCTTTAGACACACGCTCACTATGGAGGGGAACGCCCAGATACTTCCCAAGAGAATCAGTAAGAGGAATACCTGAGAGATCACTTAATCTCTTACAGATTCTCTGATTCATATTCTTAGAGCACATCATCCTAGATTTCTGGATATTAAGCTTCTGCCCAGAGGCCGAACAAAAACAATCCAGAATATCCATAATGACTCTCAACTGCTCCTCATTACCCTCAAGAAAGATAAGGACATCATCTGCAAAGAATAAGTGAGTCACCTGGGGACAGAAGCTGTTGATCGCCACAGGGTGGAAACTCCCATTATCAATCGCATCCTGAATCAGGTGAGAGAGCCTCTCCATAGCAATAACAAAAAGGAAAGGGCTCATAGGATCCCCCTGACGGATTCCTCTGCCCGGGGAAAATTCCTCCGACATATCCCCATTGACCATAACTTGAAACACAGGAGAAGAAATACATACCTTAATTAAACTTCTCCAGCTGTCCGGGATTCTAGCTCTCTCAAGGCTCTCCATCAAGAAATCCCAATTAATTCGATCATAGGCCTTCTCTAAATCCAGCTTCAGAGCCACAATGCCTTTCCTCCCCTTCCTAATCTTCATCGTGTGGACCATCTCTTGGGTGATCACCACATTATCCATCATTTGTCTACCAGGCACAAAGCTACCCTGATTCTGACAAATGATCGCAGGAAGAATGCCACGGATTCTATTAGCCACAATCTTTGTAACAGTTTTGTAAAGAACATTACAAAGACTGATAGGTCTCATATGCAAAAAGGAAGAAGGCTTATCAATCTTAGGAATCAGAACCAGGAGGGTTCTATTAACCAGCTCAATATCCTTCGAACCACTGAACACCCCCAAGACAAAATTATAGATGCCTTCCTTCACTACATCCCAATGCTTATGGTAAAAGCCCGCCGGAAGACCATCAATCCCAGGAGCTTTAGAAGCCCCAATGCTGAAGATAGCTTGGTCAATCTCTTTTCGGGAAATAGGTTGAAAGGCCTCCTGACTACAATCCTCACTGATTAAAGGAAATGTAGCAATAGAGTGAGCCCTCTCCAAAAGAACAGGTTCCTCTTTGAACAGCTCTCTGTAGAAATCCAGGGCTAAGTTCCGAATAACCTCATCTTCATAAACCCAATCACCATTAGAATCCTTAATGGCCTCAATTCTATTTCTCTGCCTTCTGATCAGGGTAGAGAGATGGAAGTATTTGGTATTACGATCCCCATCTCTAATCCAGGACTTCCGAGACTTCTGGAACCAAAGGAACTCCTCCTGCCTAAGCACAGCCTCCAGCTCCTTCTGAAGGGTTCTGAGGAGGCCCTCAAGGCTATGATCAAACCTCCCCTCCAACCTGCGTTGAATGCCCTCCATCCTCTTTAATAACTTGTTCTTCCTTCTGATAATATGCCCAAACACATTCCTATTCCACCCCTGCACCTTATTCCTGAACCCTTCAGCAGCTTGCAGTACATACGAATGAGGTCTCCAACTCTCATGAACGAACTCTTTAAACTTAGGATGGGACTCCCAAGCCAACTGATACCGGAACGGTCTCTTACCCCTAGGATGCTTACCTCTCAAAAGTCTAAACAAAATAGGACAATGATCCGAATGACGGAACGGGAGGTTCAACACAGAGCACTCGGGGAAGGAAGTTAGAGCTAAAACATTAGCGTAGACTTTGTCCAATCGAACAAAAGTATCATTACGCTTCCAAGTGAATTTATGACCAGAAGCCCCCAGATCGGAAAGCCCACATAAATCCATACTATTCTTGTGATGCAGACAGCGATTAACATAATGATTGGATCCCCCTCTCTGATCACTCATAAAGGCGATATCATTGAAGTCACCCGCCACAAACCAGGGCTCCGAAATGCTGACACTCATAGAATAGAGAACCTCCCAGAGCCGTTTTCGATTAGACAAGATAGGGTCAGCATACACAAGGGTAATAAAAAAGGAAGTATTGCCGGAAATACTCACTTTACAATGAATGAACTGCTTATCCATGCTAAGAATATCAAAATGAATCCGATCTGGCCTCCAAAAAAGCCAAATCCCCCCAGCCCGGCCAGTTGCCTCCGATCTAACACAGTGCCAGTTCTTAAACTTCTTAACCACCTCATCTGCTTTCTCACCACTAATCTTAGTTTCCAAAAGAGCAAAACAAGATGGATTAAACTGCTTAATAAGATCATTAATATGGATACGGATAGCCTTGCTAGCCGCACCCCTAACATTCCAAAATAACAAATCCATAGAAAGGAGGACAACTGACCACACCCCTACCCTAAGCTAGGTATTTACTAGGGGCTCCTGAGAGCCTTACCGAGGTACCCCCGAGCCCCCTCTTATCTGGAAACGCCAAAGTGTTAAGGCCACTTTTTTGTTTTCCTTTAAGCTTTTTCATATTAGTTTTGTTAACTCCCATAGATTTCCCAATCCCAGGATCAATACCAGGAACAGGAATACTAACCTCATTTGAATTCTTCATCCTTCTAGCTGCAAGGGTCAGGGTCCCCCCCTGGGCTTCATCCTTAGAGACAAAAAGTGGGTTCACAGATTCAACCACCTTCTCGACTGGATCTACAGACTCTAATCCTGGAATACTCTCATCCATATGATTCTCATCTTGGTCTGACTCTTGAACTTCCTCAATCATCAGGGCCCCAAATCTGGACCCAGGCAAGGCTACTGAAGAAACCCCAGCCTCCTTTCTAGCTTTGAGGACAGGCTTCTCCTTGACATTTGGAATAACAGTAGCTTTAGGAGAAAGGGACTTAGAATTTGTGTTGATATCAGGAGGACGATTGTGAACCACTGCAGGTTGATTCCTACGTCTAGCGGGCCTCTTTGCCACCATCCAGGGACCAAAGTTCCCTTCATACCCCTGGTTCCCTCCAGTAATCCGCACACTACTCTCAACCCTCTCTATAACAACCCTCTCCCTTTTAGGGCAACCCTCCTGAGAATGACCATACATGCCACAATCATAACAGATGTTATGTAAACCTTCATACTCAATAAAGAACACTTTATCCTGAACACAGAACTTAGAAAGTAAAGGTTTAGCCAGATCAACATCTATACATACCCTAGCAAACTTACCCCTAATGGCCCCAATTGTAGTCTTGTCCACATGGTGGACCTTACCAACCAAACCTCCTATTTTACTCAGAAAGTTTTCACTGTAGTACTCAATGGGAAGGCCCGGGAATCTTACCCAAGTCAAGATCCTGTTAACCGAACAGTCGTGAGGATTAAAATTAGGAACCCAAGGCCTTAAGGCCAAAACATGATTGGAAATGATATATGGGCCTCCCTTGATAACCGAATTATAATCCTCAACCCTAGTAAATTTAATGACATAGTAGTCATTTTCCAGGTCAGTAATACTGACTTTACCTTTCCTTGCCCACTGCGCTTGTATTCTTTGGGCAAAATAGTTAAAACTAATTCGCTTACCTAGGACAGTAACAATCAAAGACACCTTCCACTTCTCTCTAAGCTCACGCTTCTCTGCAGCGGAAAGTCTAATGACCGGACAGAGAGGATCCTCCTGGCCATTATCTTCCTCATCAGAATCCGAGAACATATCATCAGAATCTCCCACCATTAAAACTTCCTCTAAAACCGGCTCTTCCTCAGCCACCCCCATGACCGTGTCCTTCCAAGAGTTTTTACCAATCTCGCTCATCTGAACCCTAGGTCTGGGGGAGACCGTCTTCCCATGAGCTACTCCTACAACACCCACCCTTCCCGAATTATTAGAAACATCCAGACCCGAGGCAGCCTGCCTCCCCGTCGTAGCCCCTGCCTGCCCCTCACAGCCCGGAGGAGAGGATCCCGCGCAAGGCACTGCGCCGACAGCCCCAGCCCACTGCCCGACCGAGGAGCCGGCAGCGCCTGGGCAGTGCCCGGCACTATCGGCGCATAGCCCTGTGCCAGGCACCCCCGGCCCCACTTCTCCCCTCGAGATTGGGGGAGCCTTACCCCCGGCATCAGAAAACCCAGCCGCCCGTATCTCCCATTGATCCGCACCTAGCCGCGACAACCTTGTCGAATCTGCCGCCTGTGGATCGCAAAGATCCGTCCCCAGCCGCACGGGCGGCGCCCGCGAGAACCCTGCCGACGCACCATCCATGCCCACGAGATCCCTACCGACGCCCCTGGATTCCCCTGCCTCCACCCCGCCAAGCGCCCCGCCCCGATCTACACCAGGTGCACGCTCGCCGCCAACAAAACTTGCCTCACCCTTCTCGCCCCAAACCACCAGGCCACCGCCCCCTTCCTTGCCGCAAATCCCCTCCAGATCCGACCCCCCCTCGCCGGCCACAGCCCCCCTGTCCATTACAATTTAGCAGGTTAATTAAAGTTTAAGAAATAAATTCTAAATATTATTATATTAATTATATCTAAAATGTTTATTTTGTTATCAACACTATTATAAACGATTTGTCAAAATACACAAAATTATTTCAGTTTATATCGATAAATTTATTTAGAAGTAGAATAATTATCAAATTAATGCGTTTACTATATAAAATTAATTTTATTTAGTAACATTAAAATAAAATTTCACAATATCTATACTTCCAAAAAAAATAGGCAAATATAAACTTGGATTTTAAATTATTGAAAAGTGGATTACTAAACTCAGCCCCAATTTCACACTTTCAGCCCCGGAAAAAGACGTAACCACCCTTTAACCAAAAACTGAAAATTCCAATCCCTCCCAAACTCTCTCAAAGTCTCCCAAATACATTTTGATCCGAATCAAAGACAACACGTTTGATGGAAGGCAATCCATTATCACCGGGAAGAGACGGGAGTGATGCTGTGTCTGAAGTCGAGGTATTTTTCCGATTGAACTTCCTTTCATTTCTGTAATTTGATTTAAAAAAAAATTGGTTCGGCACTCGAGCGTGTGAGCATCACGCCTCACCATGTGGTGGGGCGTATGAGTATCACGCCCCACCACATGGTGAGGCGTGATGCTCACACGCCCCACCGCATGGTCGAGCGTGATACTCATACGCCCCACCACATGGTGAGGCGTGATGCTCACACGTTCGAGTGTATTTGTGGCTGTTTTTCGGGTTTAGACACCGAAACGCTGTAGAAATGTCACGTTTTGGAATGTAATGTTCATTATTTATCATTTATAGGAGGTTTCGTGAGAAGAATTTGACGGAAACGGCATAGATTACAGTTCACAGTTTTTTCCCAAACAAATGTTTCAAACATATCATGAAGCTGTTAACTGGGCAAAATAGACGGCAATTGGGATCAGGTTCGAGTTAACCACAGCGTCGCACAAGACGGGGGGCAAGTCAAAGTGGATATTGGTTAAATGTGCTCGTGGTGTTAAGAATTATAAAAGGAAAAAGGATATGGATATGGATGTTATACTACGGAAGAATACAAAAACAAAGTACTGTGGTTGCAAATTCCAGATAAAGGTTATGGAAATCGCTGAATTGGGCGGTTGGGTGGTGAATGGGATTCCTGGAGTTAGAGGACAGCACTGTCATCAGTTGGCTGTATATCGTCAGGGCTACAGACTAAGCCTTGTGCTATTTTTGCTGCAATCAAAGAAAAACATCCGGAGGATTGCCCGACACAAAGACATATCTATAATTACAGGGAGAAAATCAGGACTGAGAGCTTTAATGGTCGGGATGTAATCAGTCAGTTTTATCGGCTTGTTATAGATAAGGAGTACATACATTGGACGCAAGCGGTGCCGGGCAGCAATGTTGTGACTCACTTATTTATGGCACATCCAACATCGATCACACTATTCCGATCTTATTACTTGTTTGTTGGTATGGATTCAACATATAAAACAAATAAGTATAAGATGCCATTCTTTGAAATCATTGGAATGACGCCTTCAAACAAAAACTTCTTGATCGCCTATGCAATCATGAAGGATGAAACTGAGGATAGTTATATGTGGGTGTTACAAAAATTGAAGCTTTTTCTCCAACCTGATGTGCATCCGACAGCCATTGCTACAGACCGGGAGTTAGGACTGATGTGGCCGATTCGTGAGGTATTTCCTCAAAGTCATCATTTATTGTGCACATGGCATATTAATAAAGATGTGGAGGATAGAGTAGGCAAGTTGTGTGGAATGAAGAGGTTTGGTGAAATTTTTAAGAATTCCAAATGGAAACGTATAATTGAAGCCCCGACAATAGCCGAATATGAGGCGACAGTGGTAGCCATGAAGAATACTACTGCCAACTGGCCTCATGTCATAGAGTACGTGGATACCACATGGCTAGTGCATAAAGAGAAATTTTGTCGAGCATGGACGAACAATGTGTTGCACTTAGGAAACACCACAACCTGTCGAGTGGAGAGTTCACATGCACAGTTGAAATAGTGGTTGAATTCATCTACTGGTGCACTCGATACAGTGTGGGCGAAGGTGCACAAGGACATTGAGGCTCAGATCGAGGCGATCAAGTAAGACATTTATTCTGTTATTTGCTTTAATCTTGTAAAATTTAATACATTAGTTTTGTAATCTTTCACTGTATATAATCAGATACTCACTCGATGACTCGAGAAGAAGATCTGCGGTGAATCACTGTGGAGCACCTTTCATGTATCTCGACTACATGTTTCACATTACTGCTTGGCTGTACTAAATGATGAGCTTAAGCGTATGCACGGATTGAGTATGGATGTGATAAGTGAATGCGAATGCGTGTTGCCCATGACTCATGGCATTCTGTGTGCATGTGAGCTTAAAACATATATTGACACAGATGAATCGGTCCGTGTTGACCGCATCCATCCTTTTTGGAGATCTCTTGCTTTTGAAGGGTTGAGTGACATACCAGTTACTGCTCCAGTATATGCTGACGGGTCTGAGGATCACCGATTTTTTCAATCTCTTATGGAAAAGGTTGAAAAATTAGATCCTTCAATGGCGCGTAGCATATCGATGTACATTCATGATCAGATAAACCCGAAACAGAGTGGCTTCAAAGAACCTGAGGTCAAAGACACTGTTAGGGGTAGACCAAAGGGAAATTCATCAACGAAACGAAATCCGAGTGCATGGGAGTACAGTCAACGAGGTCGAGCACGGTCATCAGGTTCGAGGAGTAGTCGTAGTCGAGGTCGTTCCTCATCCTCATCTGTGCATAACAGCCAGATGTCGGGTATATTTTATTTTATTAATATATATGTTGAAGTTAAAGTAAATATATTTTTATTGATGAATTTCATATATTAATATTTTTAGTCGGATTTGATGCGGATATCGCTGGTTACCACCATTTACATTGGGTTCAAGGTCTCACCGTACCATTTATTACTGGATTCCATGATGTTGTAGCAGATGGTAACTGTGGATTTCGTGTTTTAGCCGATGCCATCACCTATAACCAAGAGGAGTGGAAGCTGATGAGAGTGCTCATAGAGATTGAGATGCGGGCAAACCGTGATCTGTATGCGCCAGTGTACGGGAACGGATTTGATGCTGCCCTCACATGTATTAAATGGGCAGGAGCGGGTTGTGGTGAGTCCCACTAGATGGTGAGTCCGGATGACTTATATGCTGCTGCATCTGTATTGAACGCAGTAATATTCCTCTTTACTACACAACAGTTAGGATGTTGCACTATACTGCCGATGCATTCGAATGATGGAAGACCACCAGAGCGAGAGATTGTGATTTGTCATTTGGGGAGTTATCATCACTACATACGTCTTTATTTACATCCTACGTTTCCAGTGCCTCCCATTGCCATCCAATGGCGTTTATTTCGTCATCCGAGTGTTCGTCACTTGGAGAATCTATACGCTGAAAGGAGAGAGGCTTGGACTAAATTATATTAGTTTGGGTTAAAGTGCAAAAATACCCCCTAACGTTTTAGCCCAGGAGCAATTTTACCCCTAACGTTGATAAATTGGGTCAATTTCAGACACTATTATAAAACACAGATATTTTCGTTCCTTATTATGTACCAATTGCATAACAATTCGTTCTAAAAAAAAGGATTTCATGTTTTTTATAATTTAATAATAGAATTTGAGATCAATATTTATAAATTCGGTGAATTTTTTGAAATTTTTTTGTCTAATTCGTACAAAAAGACAGTATTTTTTTATATTTTTTTTCATATCTCAACGTATGTTTGTGATTTGTTACTGATAAAATCACACACGTGTGAAATATAGATGACAAGATTCATGACCGAGAAGACAGTTTGATGAATTATTTCTCAAATTGACCCAATTTATGAACGTTAGAGGTAAAATTGCTCTTGGCTTCCAACGTTAAGGGTAAAATTGCACCATTTTAGATGTTAGGGGTAAAATTGCTCCTGGTCCAAAACGTTAAGGGTATTTTTGCACCTTAACCCTATTAGTTTTATATGTTGTGATTAATAATATTTATTAATTAACTTATATTATTTTTACTGATTTTAGGACTAAATTGTATGGTATTTTTAGGTTTTAAGTACAATTTTGTAGTTACAGGTTTAACAGCCTATTTACGGGTTTAAAAAGCTATTTTTTTTGCCAACCCGACACGCGGGCGTGTGGCTATCACGCCTCACCGCGTGGTCGGACGTGATAGACACACGTCTCACCGCGTGGTCGGACGTGATAGCCAACTGCCCGACCTTGCGGTGAGGCGTGGGGCTATCACGCCCGACCACACGGTGAGACGTGATATCTATACGCCCGACCACGCGGTGAGGTGTGATAGCCACACACCCGCGTGTCAGATTGGCAAAAAAAATAGAAATTTCCCTCCCAAAACCAATGAAAGGATATTTTCGTCCTTTCACAAGGGTAGGAGTGGGAATTTGAGGCTGGGTTTAACAACACCCTATTGAAAAAGAAAGAAGGGAAAAAAAAGATAGTAGCCGTATAGATTGTAGCATATAGGATAGGCCCACCTTTTGGCTTTTCAACTACACGGCTAAGCATGAATCATGGGCGGTGACCGACCCTTTTCCCATTTCCTCATCTTCTTTCTTTTTTCCATTTCTCACAACACTGAACTTCTTCCTTCGCCATTTTTGGACTTCTTTTATATATATATTTCTTTTCAAATCGTAATACGTCATCTGCTTTTTTAACTTATCGAAATTTCATCCACCTTCTGAAATTTAAAAGTTTTCAATAGTTCTTTTTAACTTTTTTTCTTTAAATTTTCAGATAGTTTTTAACTTGTTTAAAATATAAACTAATTAATGGTTTAATATTATTTATCGTTTAAATTTGTTTAGTAATTTTCAAAGTATTTTAATAGTATTTTTAATTTGTATAAAATATAATTATTAATCACTCGATTACAAAAAAAAAATGTAAACTGCATGCCGAAAATGTGTTATACGCGTTTTAAAATATTATTACATAATTTACAGAATAGATTAAAAAATATATTCTTACTTGCTCAACTGTAAAATTTGTATTCTCTAATATTAGAACTGCATACCTTTTCGAAAAGAAAAATTATTAGAACCGCACATCCCGACCTTGGTCGTTTTACATTTTTTTAGACGCATGCAATACATATTTCATATTTAACTTACTTTTTTTATAACTGGGTGATTAAGAGACTAATTATATATTTTATAAAAGTTTAGGGGGCTATCGGACACTTTAAAAGTTTAGGACACCAATTAAGTTTTTTGTATAAGTTATTAAGCTTTAATTAATTTTTCGGTTGCAAAAAAAAAAGTAAATTGCATGTAGAATATGTGTTGCATGTCCATTTGAAAAATTAAACAAATTGACACGTAAACGAAGACTTTGATTGTATTTTAATAGTCTGTCCAAGTTTGATATGTCCCACGCGGTTCCCAAATTGCCAAAAAGGACAAGCTACATAAGCTCTATTTTGTATTATCCAAAAATGGAAAGAATACAAACTACAAACCTACAACACCAAAATTAGAAGAACGCGCGGCTCAAGCGATAGAGCCCAAACTGTGACAACACTAACCTTTTGGATAACTGTCACAGAAGTTAGAAGCAGACAACGACAGAAGTCGTTTCCCTCTAAATGACTAGTTTGAATTTCAAACGGATCTTTCCCAAAGCTTCTATTATAAAAGCCAAGACCATGCTCATTTCACGCTAACGATAATCCACGTTGAAAAGAGATAAAAACCTTCAAGTGAAAAGCTCGAGCAATATTTTAATACACATTCATTTTCATATTTGTGTAAATCAAATAGAGAGTAGTACTTCAAATGTGTTCTATATTAGAACCAAATTTCTATTTGTAAATCAGAAGCTTTGTTGTTTACTTTGGTTATAGGCAAATAACTAGAGAGATAGATAATTGAGTGTGAATGTAAATGAATGTACTTTTTAGAAGCTCTATCTATTGTATAAAGGTTTGTGCTCCACCTATTAAAGAGTGTTTTAGTGGATTAAAGCTCAGAAAAATTTATTCTGAGGACTGGACATAGGCGAGAGGCCAAACCAGTATAAATCTGTTGAGTAACATATTTCTTAACTCTGCCTTTATCACCTCTGATTATATTATTTACTTTAACTTATTTATCTCACTCATAAGCTTTGAACACTGTGTGCCATTTAAACTATTAATCTTGAGAAATCAGAAGATCTACTAAAATGAGTTGTCCTCTGAGCGCATTCATCAAAAGCGGAATCAAGCTCAGTAGACTGATTAACTCAGTAAACTGAACTTTCCTCTAACGCCAAGTGAGAAATTTATGAAAGGTGAAAATTAACCAATAGTTCCATTCACCCCCCCCCCCCCCCCCCTCTTTGGAACTAATCTAACTTCACAAGGGGCCAATACTTACATCCCATTCTCATCCTCCATTCTTATATAAACTTGTTTTTGACATCTTAAATTTGATTTTAGACTTTTATTTCACCTTATTTCATATCCGGAAACTCATTTTACAAGTTATTCTTCCGACCCTATATCTTTTTACACAATATGCCCAACTTTTTATAAGTTTTGCCCCGCCATTTTGTTTTTACATTTCAGATCTCTTACGTCTCGTTTCTGTCCTTAATATTTACACTAAGTTGTTTCTAACACTCTGAACTTGATTTTAGGCTTTCGTCTCACCTCATTTCATGTCCGGGAACTTGTTTTACAAGTTATTTTTCGCACCTTAAATTATTTTACATGTTCTGCCCACTTATTTCATTTTTATGTTTCTGAGCCTTTAAAGTCTGATTCTATTCCCGATTCTTATACACACTCGTTCCTGATATCCTAAAAATGACTTTATCCTTTTGTTTTTTCTCATCCCGTTCCCGAAAACTCGTGTATGAGCCATCCAAATTCAGTCTAAATTCTAATCCAAATTTGTCCAAAATAAGGTAGTCCCGCTCTTTACCGACCACTCAAAGTGCTTGTGGATTCAACACCTCATATAGGAACATAAAAATCACTCCTTCCACCGTTGGTAAACCGAGTCGAATAACCAACCTATGAGGGAACTCATAAGACACTACCCCTAGTCTTTTCTGGTCAAGGAACTAAAGCCCTATAACCAAGGTGACTTCCCACCGGTTCCATAATAAAGGACGTTTGGACCTCCTCCTTAGGAGTATGGGGCATTAACCATAAGACTCGAAACCCGATATATTCCGAAAACAACTGGGCCATGATTGCCATATGGACACAACTCCCTATAGGCATGCGCTCTATAGTGAAGGAACATCCTCAAAAGGATCTTCCTCCAGATCCATGCTTCCCAAATATTCAAACCATGGAGGACCGTCCTCTGAAGTTGCGGGGTTGCTATTGAAATCATGTAGAGGCATAACTTGAAAAGACAGAAAAACATGAAGAGAAAAAGACACAAAAACGGGGAGACGAAACCTCCTTTTTAAAAAGGACAACTATTTATAGCCAAGTAATAAAAGAAGAGTCGACATTCTATAATCGCCTTGAGACTATAACCCGCCAAGCCACATCACAACCAAAGAAGACCCAACCCCCCTCTAGACAGACTCACACCAAGTGCCTCGCAATAACCAGAAGGGGGGACTCATGATGAAGCATATGGGCCTAAAGCCTAACCACAGCCCGCTGAACAGAATGGAATGCACAAACCCAAGGGACCCAAGGCACAAAAAGGGAGCTTTCGCAGTCGTCCTGGAACCATCAAGGGACTGCTTAAGCCGACACAAACCAAGCGTATATAATGTCATTTAGGCTTAAAATAATGCCTATAAATACGAGGAACCAACCACAAAAGTAAGTGATTATTTTCTTTCTATCTCTATACTAAGCACATTCTTTCTCTATCATCTATTTACTAACTTGATTATCGAAGCATATTTTGAGAACTATTCTCGGTGCAGGCAGACTTTACTAGAAGGAGAACATTGCTCAATTCCAACATTTCATCATATATCTGTAAATTATATATAAATTTTGTTTAAAAGAAATTTGCTATTTTGTAAGAAAATATATATTATTGAAAAATTAAATAACAAAATGTATTAATTTGTATCTGTAAAGTTTAATCATTAGAGAGAATAATTTAATTAAATGAAGTTTATCATATAGAGATAATATAACATGAGGGGAGGGATCAAGCGAGAACCTCCTCTTAGGTGAGGACACTTCCTTATGGTGAGAACACTCAAAACTACGTCGTTTTGAGTATAAAAATCAATAAAAATCAATGAAAAACGCTACTGTTGATGATGTGATTCATTAGAGAGAATAATTTAATTAAATGAAGTTTATCATATAGAGATAATATAACATGAGGGGAGGGATCAAGCGAGAACCTCCTCTTAGGTGAGGACACTTCCTTATGGTGAGAACACTCAAAACTACGTCGTTTTAAGTATAAAAATCAATGAAAAACGCTACTGCTGATGATGTGATTCAAAACCATGGACCCTTCCATCTACACTCCACCCTACTTACCACTGAGACAATTACTTCTCTTGTCCATTATATCACGTGCGCTGCTTAATATACCATTATGCTAGTAGCTTCTATTGTTTAATATTTGGCGCATGCACTTATTAATATCGATTAAATATATATAATAATGAATTATTAATAAAAAAAAGAAATATGCATAATAATGAATTATTAATAGAAAAAAAAAGAAATGTGCATAATAATGAATTATTAATAGAAAAAAAATCCAAAAACATGCTCTAATTTCTTATTTATTTAATTCCTTTATATTTTTATAATTTATGTTATATAAGAAAATATATTTTAACTTTTGAAACACGAACTATGAAGTTTAGAACGTACGACATATTTTTTAGAACATACGTTATGTTTTTTAGAACATGTATTATGTTTTTTCGAACATAAGTTATAAACTATATTATAGAACAAATGAAAAAACGATCCAGATATATACTGATTTTTATAGAACATTATACTTAATTTTTGGAACACAGACTATATATTTTTTAAAACATACGTTGGAACATATATTTTAACTTTTAAAACACGAACTATGAAGTTTAGAACGTACGACATATTTTTTAGAACATACGTTATGTTTTTTAGAACATGTGTTATGTTTTTTCAATCATGAGTTATAAATTATATTATAGAACAAATGAAAAAACGATCCAGATATCTACTGATTTTTTTAGAACATTATACTTACTTTTTGGAACACAAAATATAAACTTTAGAACATACGTTATGTTGTTTAGAACATACGTTATGTTATTTAGAATATAAGTTATAAATTATATTATAGAACAAATGCAAAAATTGTCCATATATTTACTAATTTTTTAAAACATTATACTTAATTTTTAGAACACAAATTATAAAGTTTAGAACATATGTAATAATATTTAGAACATCGTCCTTCACATTTTATAACATAAATTACAAAAATATAGAGGAATTAAATAAATAAGAAATTAGAGCATGTTATTAGATTTTTTTTCTATTAATAATTCATTATTATGCACATTTCTTTTTTTTCTATTAATAATTTATTATTATGCACATTGAATCGATATTAATAAGTGCATGCATCAAATATTAAACAATAGAATCTAAAAGGGCAGTGGTATATTAAGCAGCGCACGACATAATATACAAGAAAAGCAATTGGCTCAGTGGTAAGCAGTGTGAGGTGTAGATTAAGAGTCTAAGGTTTGAACCCCTAAGTAGCAGTGGGTTTTTTTAATTTTTATACTCAAAACGACGTAGTTTTGAGTGTTCTCACCATAAGAAAGTGTCCTCACCTAAAAAAGGGTTCTCACAAGAGCCCTCTCCTATAACATGATATCAAGTAGTTGGGGTAAATTTCATCAATGGTGTACAACCTTTATCCTATTTCACACTTTGGTGTACAACCTTCATTTTGTCTCACTAATATGTACGAACTTATAGGTGACCTCCCAGTTTGGTGTATAGCCAGTTAAAATGACCGGTCAACGCCAGTCAACGCGCCACCTCATCCATTTTCCATCTCTCCCATTAAAAACGTGGGACCCACTTCTTCTACAATTACTAAATTACCCCTATTAATTGTCCATTGCTCAATCTTTCCCTTTCACCCCTCCATCTTTCCCTTCTTCTGTAAATCTTTTCTCTTTATCTCTCTAAGCTCTACTTTCTCTATCCAATTCCTCTATTATCAAAGCTTTCATTATCAATTTCTGCGACTCCGCCATAAAAAATTTCCTCTCCCCTTAAAATCCCAAATTACTATTATTTCATATCTGGCGGACTCATTGTAAATGCCTTTGAATCGCTAGACCCAAACATACCCACCACTATCTGAACCCACTTTCCCTAGATCTGTTCTGTTAATGAATTCCCTGTGCAAAGTAGAGTTAAATCTATGCTTTCTAGAGGGGCGATGATTTCAATCAGTTGATTCTGCTATAATTAGTTGTGAGAAATCAAATGAAAGCTTATCTTGGCTTGATTCGCAACCTGTGCTGTGAAACTGAATCGAAAGAAGTGTTCCTGTCGGCGGCGGTTGTCGTCTTCTCTGCACCAGGCCAAGGTCATGTGAACCCTTCTAGAATTGTTCCTGTCAGCCGTGGTAGTCAGAAAAGTCTTAGAGCGAAGTTTGTAGCTTCTGATAGTGATACGGGCCCATGGAATTTCAACCGTCGTTGACTACGCTCCAAAACTCCGATTTACTGGAGGAATTAAGTCTTTATGATGCAGAAAATCAAGAAATGGGAGTTAAGTCCTTATGATGCAGAAAATCAAGAAATGAACCAATTTGGATTGCAGTGTTTGTTGGGAGATAAATTGGTACAAGATGCTTTGTTGTGTGGAGTTGTTTCGATGTCCTGGATTTTGATTAATTCAATTTGTTAGTTGTATAATATAATTAATTTACATGTAACCATCCACCTGCTTATGTGACAAATGAAATGAGAAAATCAAATAACTTTAGTGAAGGTTAGAGAGAGAGAGAGAGAGGGGTGAGTTAGAGAAAGAAAGAAATTTAAAGAGAGATGAGTTAGAGAGGGGAAGAAATAGAGGAAAGAAGATGAAGGATAATGTTAAAAGAGAGAAAGAAGGATATTTTAGTAATTGTATATTTGAAGGGTCAATTTTTGACTTTTTGACCGGTAAACTGCTGAAGTGGCACGTTGACTTAGCGTTGACCGGTCATTTTAACCTGCTATACACCAAATTGGGAAGTCACCTATAAGTTCATACATATTAGTGAGACAAAATGAAGGTTGTACACCAAACTGTGAAATGGAGTAAAAGTTGTACACCATTGATGAAATTTACCCCAAGTAGTTGTATTCTATAACTATTTTTTGATAGGGTACTACTATTAAGTAGAGTATCAATCCTAATTGACGGTTGAAGTTCCTTTCTAGCAAACTTAAGCATACTCATATATACTTTACAAATTTGTGATACTTTTAAAGTACAAAAAAAAAATACATGTAGTTTATTCTATTTGCAAACACATATCTGTTGTTTAAAAGTTTATAAACAGAGGTTTGAGCCAGGGGGGAATCCAGTATGGGGGCAGCTGCCCCCACTGACATTTGTATTTTTTAAAAACTCAGGTATTAATTTTGAAGTTTTAGAGCTTTGCCTCCATTCATCAATGGTGGTTTAGGGTTTACTGGTTCTATAATTGAAGAAGATGAATGGTTTTAAATTTAATATTTTCTTTTTATTTTTTTAATTCTGTTTTAAAACAAAACGACGTCATTTTATTTAATTAGAACTACGTGTTTTGTTTACAACAAAAATAAAAAGTAAATATTTAAATGTAAAACTAAATAGGTCCTAAAACAAACCATCAGTCTCTCTTACTCTCTTTAATCTCTTTAGTTCTTCTTCCTCAATTCCTCTTTCTTCTTAAGCCCAAATTGAAATCCTTAATCCTAACTAAGATTAAATAAAAATCGGCAACCAATCCTTCCGTAGTCGGATCGTTGATCGTTGGTCCGACACTCCAACTCCGATCTTTGCCTCTCTGCTTTGGTATTTTTTTGCTCCTACTTGAATTTTGATTTTATATTTCTGCTACTATTTTACTTGAGCTTTGATCTCTGGTTTTCTATAATTATTATTTTTTGGATAAAAATTATTTTATTTGTATTGTTTGCCCCATGGGGAAGAAATCCTGGATTCGCCCCTGTTTGTAGTATTTTTTTGTTTTACAAAACAAATTATTTGAATTACACTGTTAAGTTCTCATAAAATCAAGAACATTTTTATCGTTAAAAAATTATGATCTAATATATCCCCAATCCCGCCAAGTTGTCCAAAATATAATACAGACGTTTAAACCATAGACATATATTTACAAATTGAACAAAACACATGTATTCTTTTTGTAATTTTTCCTATTTTGTAAATATCATGTAATAAATGCAGGTCGTATAACTAGAGTGCAATTTCAATAAACTGCATCACTGTTTTAACTATACTGCGTTACATTAATTATGGTTCAATGTATTTTTACTTAGCTAAGTTCTCCAAAGATGAAGATTATGTTGCAGCGTTTACTGGGGTTCCTTGGATAATTGTGGATCATATAGTAACAAGCAGACCATGGCAACCCAATTTCAATCCACCGGAGGACAATATATCAAAAATCCTAGCATGGGTACGTTTTCATGAACTCCCAATTGAATACTATAATCATGTATCCCTTATGAAAATTGGCAACCTAGTGGGAGAGGCACGTTACGTCGACAAAATCTCGTCCAATGGTCTTCGAGGCAAATATGCTCGAGTTTGCGTGGATGGATCTATCCAGACCTCTTATAGCAAAATACAAAATGAAGAGGAAAATCTACAGAGTTGAGTATGAAGGCTTGCACGACATATGCTTCACCTGTGGCCTATATGGTCACAATATGGAGCAATGTAGCAGGAAAGAAGGCCAAAACCAGCAGAGTGAACAGAACCAGTCCGATGAAACTGAAGCAAACCAGAAATTACCAGGAAGGGATGAGGTCCTAGAAGACTATGGCCCGTGGATGGTCGTACGTCGCAAAAGGAGAAGAGAAGCCGGAAAAGAGAAGCAAACATACCAATAGGGAAAAGTCAACAGTTCAGACACCAGCATTAACTACAAGCATGGTCCTCAAGAGGCATCAGAGGTGCAAGGGAAACCACTTGCACAACAAAACAAATTTGCTGATTTAGCACCACAGGTTGACAAAGCAGCAGATAACTCCAAGGTTCTTAAAGACCATGTTTCTAATACAAAAAAAAGGGGAATTTGGGCCTGGGCCTAACCGTTCTAAATCAGCAACAACCAAACAATGAAACCCATCCACCCACAACTCTAATATCACAATTGATTGCCAAAAAGTTAACCAAAGGAATACCTTTGGCCTCCATCACCAACCAACAAATTAACCCAAGAACCCCCCATGTGCACAACGATAGAAAAATTAAAGGACCCGCCTTGCCTTTAACTAAGGAGAAATTGAAGGAGAGGACAACAGTAGCTGCAAACACTGGACAGATAAAAAAGCTCTCGGCCATCTTCCAACAAGAATTCAGCCAAGGTCCCTTGAAGGGAAACAAAGCTATCGATATCGTTTTGGACTCAGGCACCTCATCAGGACAGATCGAACAAGCCAAAAGCAGGGATATAGCTCCTTACCCATCTGAAGGGGGGCGAATTGTCTCCAAACGACTATACTAGCCGTTTAGGTTGTCTCTTTCTTCCCAACTTAATCAGTTTTATTAATGTGATTGATGTGTTGGAATATTAGAGGAGCAGCAAGTAGGAATAATCTCCTCCATCTACATGACTTGATTAAACAGCATCGACCGGTAATGTTTGCTCTCCTTGAGACTAAAGTTACTAGGGAAAAGGTGAATAAAATTGTATCAAAGTTTCGAAAGTGGGAACATTGTAAGGCAGAAACAAGAAGTAGAGCAGGGGGGATTTGGTTGTTCTGGAAGAAAGGGGCTATTATTTTTAAACTGCTGAATTCAGATAAACAATTTATCCATGGTTAGGTCACTTGTATGGACAACTCTTTTTTCTTTCTCACAATTTTTTATGCAAGCCCGAACCCTTTTCTTCGGAGGTGCCTATGGGAGGATATTGATAATCTCAAGCTAAAAGCGGACCAAGCATGGGCAGTAATGGGAGATTTCAACGACATCGCCAAAATGGAGGATCAGTGTGGGGGCTCTAATCTATATATTAGGCGGAGCAACATTCATAAGGATCAGATAGATAAAGTGGGACTGATAGACCTTGGGTCCAAAGGTCTACATTTTTCTTGGAAGCGTAAGGGATTACAAGTAAGACTAGATCGAGTATACATGAATGTGGAAGGACGCCTAAAATTCCCAGAGGCCGTAGCTCAAACCTTGCCTTTTAGAAGCTCTGATCATGCGCCTATTATTCTACATTTGAAGGGGATGAGTAACTTCAGCAGGCGAAATAAACCCTTCCGTTATGAAATTGCTTGGGAACTTCATGAAAGCTTAAAAGAGCTAGTGAAAACCTCATGGTGTCCACATCAAGATCTTATTTCCGCGGCTGAAAAATTCAAAATGAAGGCTCAAATCTGGAATAAGAATGTCTTCAGAAACATTTTCCGTAACAAGCATAGGGTTCTCAACCGATTGGAGGGTATTCAACGTAGATTGGCATAAAGGTGGAATGGCTACCTAGCAAAATTGGAAAGCAATCTCCAACTGGAACTAATCAATATCCTAAAGCAAGAGGAACTTCTATGGTTCCAAAAATCCAGGAAAACGTGGATTAAAGATGGAGACCGCAACACCTCATACTTTCATGCTTCAACCATGATTAGACGTCACCGAAACAAGATAGAAAGTCTAAAAAATGAGTCCGGAATAGAGATTTCTGACCAAGAAACCATGAAAAAGATGTCTATCTCCTTCTTCACGGATCTCTTTTCGTTGGACATATGTGAGGACGACGGCATACCAACGGGTGCTAATTTTCCCACACTGTCAGAAGAGCAGCTTATCAACGCCTTTAGAAATGTGAATAAAGAAGACATTAAAGGAGCTGTGTTTGAAATGGGGGCATCTAAAGCACCAGGAATTGATGGTCTGACAGCGGGTTTCTTCCAGAAACACTGGAAGGTGGTGGAAGAAAGTGTATACAAGTTTGTGTTGGGTGTGCTTCAGGATAGGGTCCCTATCTCAGCAATCAACAAAACTATCCTAGTACTCATCCCAAAAATCAGCACACCTGAGAACCTTAGCCAATTCAGGCCAATCAGCCTATGCTCAGTTATGTATAAAATGGTCACCAAAGTGATATCGAATCACTTAAAGGTATTACTACCAAATCTAGTTGACCAAAACCAAAGCAGTTTTATCAAAGGGAGGCAACTACATGACAACATTATCTTGGTCCAAGAAGCAATCCATTCTATGAGAATCCGGAAAGGGAAAAAGGGCTTAATGGAAATTAAAATCGACCTGGAGAAAGCATATGACCGACTCCGTTGGGACTTTATCCTTGACACTATAAAACATATTGGAATGCCTCTTAGCTGGATCACAGTAATTGAGAGATGTCTGACAACCTCTTCTTTTCGAATATCCTTCAACGGAGAATTGACTGAATCTTTTCGTCCTAGTAGAGGAATAAGACAGGGGATCCCCTCTCGCCCTATCTGTTTGTTCTATGCATGGAAAGGTTAAGCCATTTGATCACAACTAAAGTGGAAGAGGGGAGATGGAAAGGAATTTCTCTTGGCCGACACTGCCCTAAACTGTCTCACTCTTTTTTTTGCAGATGATCCCATCCTCTTTGCAGAGGCCAATCCAAATCAAATTGAAGTTATTAAAGAGTGTCTGGCCTCCTTTTGCAAACAATCCGGACAGAAGGTAAGCCTCTCAAAATCTAAAATCTATTTTTCAAAAAATGTCTCCAATTCTCTTTGTCACGTCCGTGACTAAATTTCTAGAATTTATATTTTGATATTAGTATATATGATAATTATTAGGTGTATGATTTTTATTTGGTGTTATAGGAAAAGTTTGGAGTTAATTTGAGGATTTTAGATGTAATTAAAAGTTTAGGATAATTTTTAAAAGATTATATAAAGATGAGGATCAAACGGGATATTCTCCAGATATGGATATATATATATATACGCACGAGGTGGGGAGAGATGATCATTATTTGATTTCTTTTTCCTTTTTCTTCTTCTTCCCGTTTCTTCTGCACATTATCGTTCCTAAACCGTTTTTCCACCGTTTCTTTGATTTACGGATATTCGACCGTCCGAATCACTTGAAATTTAAATCATAGTATCCTTATGTATAGATCTAAGTCCTAACCGAAGAGTTTTTGAGTTTCGGCAGTGTTTGGAGGAAAATGTCTTAAACAGAGTTTAGAGGCGAATTGAACGGGTTTGTGGTCTTCAATTAGTGACCAAGGTAAGTAACTATCACCTATATATTGAGTTTTATGTATACATATATATATATATATAATCAAAGAATTTTCAGAAATTGATATTTTAGGGTTATGCAGGAATTTTATAAAATTGAGGTTTTTCACGATTTTGCTTTTTATTGTGAATTTATGGTTCAAATGAAGCTATTGATTATGCTTCTATGTGAATTTCAGATTTTACTTGATTATGTTGATTTAAGACTTAATTTGGTTGATTTACATATATACATATATGTTTTTGGTTTCAATATATCTCTATATTGAACAAAATGAATTTGATGATTTCTTACGAATTGTTTTTGGATTGAGAAATCTGTTGCGGTTATTGTTGTTATTATTTTGGGTTGAAGTCCAAATATGATTTTTATGATACAAAAGGGCTACTTGAAGCCAAATGATTTTTGGTTATCAAATAGTTTGGAATTTGATTGTGAAAGGATATTTGAGCACGTTATTATTTTATAATTTTATATCCATCGGGAGTTATCCGGATCGGTGGTTCCATATTTGAAGACCATGTTCAGTGAGGGACATGGCCTGTGTACACAGTCTGAAGACCTATTGGGTATGGCAGTGAAGTGTTGGGTAAGACCATATGGGATAGGCAATGTTAAGAGACGTCTCGCTTATATATGTGGTTATGGATTGATACTTAAGGGGAGAAACTCGAGGATGGATACAATGTTTTAAGTTCATTTGGATTATGTTTTCGGTTATGATTGATTTTGATATAAGGTTTTACGTTTGATTATATACGAGTTGGTTTGAGAAAACACTTATTTGATTACCATATTTTATAAGGTTTTGAACTCAAGAATGAATACAAGATTATCTATATTTTTGGATTTTGGTTTAATCCTTTGACTATATTATGACTTTACGTTTTGAGTATATTTTATAAGGTTTTGATTAAATCCCTTTATAAATGTATATATGTAGCTATGTTAAATAAAGTTGGTTTTTATAGCTGATAGTTTCTTACTGAGATTTTTGTCTCACGTTTTTAAATGTTTTAATGATTTTAGGTGAGAAAGTACAGGATATAGAGAAGGTTACCGACCGTTTAGGCGGGGTTTGGAAGTTGGCTGCTTATTGTGAGAATTATGGTTAGAACTTTGGCAGCTCAATTGTAATATAATGGCGTTGGATAATTTGGAGACTCTTAAGTATTGATTACGATCTTTTTATTTCACGTCCGATGCCGATTGAGGTCGTCTAGGGTCGGGTGTGACAGTTTGGTATCAGAGCTCTAGGTTAAATTCTTCGGACCTAAGGTTGATAATAATTGAGGAATATCGATATCTGATGATAGCTAAGAAATAATCGATAGTAATTGAGGAATATGGATAGTTGGTGATAGTTAAGAAATAATTTGGAATTTTTCGAGGATTGAGTAACTAGCTAATGAGGTGTAAAAATGAGTTTTGATGGTTAGCAATATCTAGGTGTATGAAAAATAGTAACTTATTTGATATTTGGTGATATGGGTTATGAGTACATTATAACTTTGAGCTAGAGATATAGAGAATTGTCTATATAGGTGCTGCTGAAAAATCAGATTCGAACCTGAATCTTGTGATGCATTTTTCGACTAGATATAGGTTGAATCTGTCACGGAGTCCTAAATGGAAGTTCTTTATTATTATCTTACGTTTCCAGGTGTTTTTGAATCGCCTTAATCGGACTCCGTATGAAAAAGTTATGCTGGAAACGACATATGTTGGTCATTTTAGCTTTCAACCAGAATTTGGTTTTTGTTTGATTTTTCTCCTTAGTATAACTTGGAATTGATATTTGAGCGATTAATAGTTGGCTGAACAATATACGTATCTCAGATGTGAAGTAAGGTTATGAGACTTTGAAATGATATGATGAGTTTTGCAGATAATCTATATGTGATTAAGAACGTGAAAATGTGGAGATGTCAATTAATTGTTTTGGAGGTTGATTAATTGGAGATTATGATAGGAGTTGAATAAGTTATGAAATCTTAATTTGAATAAAGGATATCCGAATTCGAAGTGCAGATCTATTGTTGAACTTTCTCGGGTTGAGGTATAGAATTATTTGAAAGTTATATAAATGATGTTTAGAGAGATACTGATGGTAGTGATCAATGAGAAGTAAAGTGAGAGAATATATTAGAGTTTATGATTTGATGATTACATATGAAAATTTGGTAAGCTTAAATAGTGTTTGAGTTTTGAGGATAAAATTCTTTGATCCTAAGCACAGTTGAGGATATATTGACATTTCAATTTATATAGTACTTTTATCATAGTCAAGTTATTTTAGTTGAAAGTTGGAGGATTATAGTGTAAGTTTATATAATGAGGATCAAATTAAGAGTTTATAGGTCAAATAAGACAATGAGATAGCAATATAAATTTTACTGCATATGGGTAAAGATAGGTACTCTATCTTCCTTGGTTATATGGTTTGGAGAAAAGATTGAAGTTTCGAGGATTATAGTCTAAATTACATAACTATCTACCTGCGTATTTATAGATCAAATAAAGAAATTGAATGACATTATAAAAATTTTAGGCTTTTAATGTGTTTGAGGATATTGCTTGGAGATTTCAAAAACTTTCACATTGCGATTTAAGTAAATCGTATTTGTTATCCATATAGTTTGATGAGAAACTTAAATTTATTTGGAGTTATTAATGGGATGTAGGATGATGGGTATAAGAATGATCGATATTGATTTTTCTTATTATAAGGATTTGATTATAGAGGTTTTACGAAAATAAATAAGTCAATGTGATATTCATAGAGGAAATATGTTATCGATATAAGGTTTATATTTGATTGATGATGATGACTTGGAGTTCATATTCATCATGATTGGACTGAAAAATTATAGATTTAAGTATTATTATGATGAAATGTGCTTATAGGTGTGTGATGTTTATTGATTCGAATTATTTGGAAGATCTAAGAAAAAAATAATCTCATACATATTAGGGGGTCAAAATTGATTTTTTTTTTTGGAAGTCTATAGAACTTGGAGATAGGTGAAATATATTTGATATATATGCAATTGATGGAATCAATTGTGATTTAAATCTATTAAAGTGAGATTTGGTTTAACGATAGAAAGATATGAATATAAAGTATATCATATGATAGAAAACTGAATATATGATCTTTGAAGTTTTATTGTGAATTTATTGGTGATGGAATTGACTAAGTTGAAGTTTAGAGTTACTAAGAGTATATTAAGATGTCAATATTGATAAATGATGACGTTAATGGAAGGCAACATTAGAATTTATGGTCTTATGTTGATTATGAGGAATTTTGAAAATTTGAAATAATTTTGTGATCTTGGAGATTAGTTGAGGAAGAAAAATTAGATTAGAGAACGTGAATTTCGAGGACGAAATTTCTTAAGATAGGGAGAATTGTCACGTCCGTGACTAAATTTCTAGAATTTATATTTTGATATTAGTATATATGATAATTATTAGGTGTATGATTTTTATTTGGTGTTATAGGAAAAGTTTGGAGTTAATTTGAGGATTTTAGATGTAATTAAAAGTTTAGGATAATTTTTAAAAGATTATATAAAGATGAGGATCAAACGGGATATTCTCCAGATATGGATATATATATATATATACGCACGAGGTGGGGAGAGATGATCATTATTTGATTTCTTTTTCCTTTTTCTTCTTCTTCCCGTTTCTTCTGCACATTATCGTTCCTAAACCGTTTTTCCACCGTTTCTTTGATTTACGGATATTCGACCGTCCGAATCACTTGAAATTTAAATCATAGTATCCTTATGTATAGATCTAAGTCCTAACCGAAGAGTTTTTGAGTTTCGGCAGTGTTTGGAGGAAAATGTCTTAAACAGAGTTTAGAGGCGAATTGAACGGGTTTGTGGTCTTCAATTAGTGACCAAGGTAAGTAACTATCACCTATATATTGAGTTTTATGTATACATATATATATATATATATATATATAATCAAAGAATTTTCAGAAATTGATATTTTAGGGTTATGCAGGAATTTTATAAAATTGAGGTTTTTCACGATTTTGCTTTTTATTGTGAATTTATGGTTCAAATGAAGCTATTGATTATGCTTCTATGTGAATTTCAGATTTTACTTGATTATGTTGATTTAAGACTTAATTTGGTTGATTTACATATATACATATATGTTTTTGGTTTCAATATATCTCTATATTGAACAAAATGAATTTGATGATTTCTTACGAATTGTTTTTGGATTGAGAAATCTGTTGCGGTTATTGTTGTTATTATTTTGGGTTGAAGTCCAAATATGATTTTTATGATACAAAAGGGCTACTTGAAGCCAAATGATTTTTGGTTATCAAATAGTTTGGAATTTGATTGTGAAAGGATATTTGAGCACGTTATTATTTTATAATTTTATATCCATCGGGAGTTATCCGGATCGGTGGTTCCATATTTGAAGACCATGTTCAGTGAGGGACATGGCCTGTGTACACAGTCTGAAGACCTATTGGGTATGGCAGTGAAGTGTTGGGTAAGACCATATGGGATAGGCAATGTTAAGAGACGTCTCGCTTATATATGTGGTTATGGATTGATACTTAAGGGGAGAAACTCGAGGATGGATACAATGTTTTAAGTTCATTTGGATTATGTTTTCGGTTATGATTGATTTTGATATAAGGTTTTACGTTTGATTATATACGAGTTGGTTTGAGAAAACACTTATTTGATTACCATATTTTATAAGGTTTTGAACTCAAGAATGAATACAAGATTATCTATATTTTTGGATTTTGGTTTAATCCTTTGACTATATTATGACTTTACGTTTTGAGTATATTTTATAAGGTTTTGATTAAATCCCTTTATAAATGTATATATGTAGCTATGTTAAATAAAGTTGGTTTTTATAGCTGATAGTTTCTTACTGAGATTTTTGTCTCACGTTTTTAAATGTTTTAATGATTTTAGGTGAGAAAGTACAGGATATAGAGAAGGTTACCGACCATTTAGGCGGGGTTTGGAAGTTGGCTGCTTATTGTGAGAATTATGGTTAGAACTTTGGCAGCTCAATTGTAATATAATGGCGTTGGATAATTTGGAGACTCTTAAGTATTGATTACGATCTTTTTATTTCACGCCCGATGCCGATTGAGGTCGTCTAGGGTCGGGTGTGACACTCTTGCTTGATCCCTGAGTAATCAATGTGGTATTCCTCTTACTACTTGCCTGGGGAAGTATTTAGGAGTGGGTATCTACCAGAAGAGAACATTGGTGAAGGATTTCAATGATATAGTGGAAAATGTCTATAACCGGTAGCTGGCTAGAAGGCTTCTACATTTTCACTGGCAGGCAGAGCCACTCTAATCCAGTCAGTCACCAGCGATGTCCCCTCCTATGTGATGCATACTAATCTCCTGCCAAAAACCACAAGTAGGAGAATTGATAGCAAGAATAGACAATTTCTTTGGGGAAGCAAAAGTGAAAATAGGAAAATTCACCTAATTCCATGGGATGAAGTTTGCAACACAAAACTACAAGGAGGAATCGGTATTCGACAAACTGATAACCAAAATAAGGCTCTCTTGATGAAACTGATATGGAGAATCATTAGGGAACCAACTCCACTCTGGGTAAGGCTACTCAAAGGCAATTATTTTCCCAACACTGACTTTTTTGCTGCTCCTCCCTCCAAAAAATGCTCTTATATCTGGCGAAGCATAATTAAAGTCAAGCAGGATTTTCAGAATGGTACGAGATGGAGTGTTGGGGATGGAAAAAAATGTCATGTTCTGGACTGATAAATGGTTGGGGGAGTTTAGGCTCTCTGATGTATGTGGTCATATCCCAGTTCATCATCAACAAAGGAGGGTAGCTGACTATGTCAATAATGAAGGAAACTGGATTTGGTCAGAGATAGAGGAGCTATTGCCAGCAGAAATATGCCTCACGCTAGCAGCCCATAAAGTTGATATTATAAACACTTACCCTGATGAATTGATTTGGCATGGGACATCGAACGGAAGCTTCTCAACCAAGTCTGCATATTCAATTGTCACAGCGAAAGAAGATGAAAGGGATTGGAAATGGCATTTCATATGGAAGTTGAAAATCCCCAACAGGATCAGAATGTTCCTTTGGCTACTTACACATGGAAAACTTCTTACCCAGGTAGAGAGATGTAGAAGACACCTAACTGATAATTCCACATGCTACCGCTGCAAACAAGGTATAGAGACCAACATCCATCTATTTCGGGACTGCCCCGTAACCAAAAACTTCTGGCAGAAATTCCAAGTGGAAATAAGTGACCAGAATTTTTTCACCACTAGTTGGGATAGATGGCTAGTATCTAACCTGAAAAATGACAAGGAGAGAAAAAATGGGAACAACAGGTGGAACACTACTTTCTCGATCAGTTTGTGGGCTTTATGGAAGGGAAGAAATGAATTCATCTTTGGAAATGTGGCAAACAGTGCAGAACATCAGCTAAAATGGGTCTGAAAATATACTGCGATGTGTTGCCAAGCGGATCTAGAGAATGACTTGATAAAGGTCCGAAATACTGAAGAGATTCTGGTAAAATGGCACAAACCAAACTTTCCTTGGGTGAAAGTGAATACGGATGGCTCCTGCAGTGCAACTACAAACTCAATTGGAGCGGGTGGACTCGTGAGAGACTGGAATGGCTCTTGGATCATTGGGTTCATCCAAAACATAGGCATTGGAGATAGCTTTGTTGCTGAACTGTGGGGGATTTATAGTGGCCTGAAACTAACTATCTCCCAAGGGTACATGCAAATCATTGTGGAATCGGATTCATGGGAGATTATCCAAATGTTGAACGGAAGAGTTCAGAATCTCCAGATTCATCCCCAACGCATTCTAATCCAGGAAATCCTGTCTTTCCAGAACACTGCACAAATCCTGTTTAGACATACATACAGAGAAGGCAACAAATGCGCAGATTGGCTTGCAAATCTGTCCCATGAGGCTTCCGTTGGAGTAAGCTGTCTGAACGACCCGCCGGACGATATTAAAAAACTGTTATGGTTAGATTTTATGGGTATTAGAGAGTCTAGAATTGTTTCTGCTCCCATAGTTTAATTTTTTTTTTCTGCAGGTTCTAACTGATGTGTCTTAATTCCTGCACTTCCTCTTCTATTTTTTTTTCTTTGTTTTTGCTGCTGTATTAGCATCCTTCAGATAAAAAAACAGTAAATGTAATGTTTATTTTTATGTTATCAATTGGAGTAACTTTTAAAAGAATATAAAGGCCCGAACCATAGTAACCCTTTGAATTTATCATTTTTGGTTATTTTATCCCATGAATTTATGAGATGGTCTATTTACCCCTTCACTTCAACTATTTAAAAGTGGTATTAGCAATCCCATCTTTTCATTATAACGGAAATAATCATGACATGTTCTCATTGCAAGCACCAAGATCATAATAAAAATGGTTGTGCACTACTAAAACAAGCTACAAATGAGATTAGTATAGCAGTACACAGATTCTCTTGTAAAAATTACATGTAGCTTTAACTCCTTCTAAATCGTTTACATATATGCAAGTTGGTTCCAATAATTCGATGAACACTTGTACTAATGTTGAAACTTCATCTTTTTTCTGTTATTATAAAAATAAAGGATTGCTAATACCACTTTTAAATAGTTGAGGGGGTAAATAGATCATCCCATAAATTCAGGAGGTAAAATAACCAAATTTGATAAATTCAAGGGGATACGTATGGTTTAGACTGAATGTAAAACAAAAAAGAATTAACTTTAAAAATAAAAAACGGCGCGGAATTATATAAATATAATTAGAGTTTTGAATGGATAAACTTAAATTAAATTATGTTAACCCAAATGAGGTAAGCACCTTTTTTAGATAATAAATTAATACAAAGGAATCTTGATTACAGCAAGCATAACTACAAATTCTACCTGTAAAAATGCAACCTTTCCATAAAGGTTCGTCAACTTTTTTTTTTTTTCATTCAACAACACCATTTTTCCAAAAATTTAATCTTCTTTATTTACACTTTTTACTGCTGTTTAAAGGAAGTGATATCAAATAGAAATTTGAGGTAAAATTAAAGATTTTTGTAGCACTTTCAGAGATTTAACTAGTCAAACTTCTAATGTCGTTGTTTTAATAAAAACAGAGTAACATTTATATTAAATGTTTATTTAGAAATACTGCTTTTAAGAGTTTTTTCAATTAAAGGATACCAACATTTATATTAAAATAGAATTGTCCCGTTAGGGTTGGACTTTGAAAATTTACCCTTAACCGCACGGCTAAAATTAGCCCCCCTCCAAGTCTAAATTCCTGACTCCGTCACTGAGAACGTTTATGGTAAAATCGATCTGTCTCGACCGATCCAACCACACATGGACATAGGATCCTACCAGGGTAGACCGCATTCGCACTGAGCTACGCCACACTTACATCGCATTTCCATCTAATATTCTTTCATACATGGTTCGAATCGTCCCAATAGAATCAAGTAGTGCTGAATACCCATGAAACGCGTACATGATACCATCTATACCTAAAACCCATTCCTACCGAACATTGATATCAATTTAATTCATAGATAACTTTTCGTTAAAAAAAAAATCAAATAAATTATAAATTATATAAAACTTAAATGTTCCATCAGTTTAATAAATCATTGAGCAATTCAATAAATAAATTCAAACATTCAGATATATTCTAAATAACTCAAATTAACAAAAAAAAAAAGTAAAACATTACTAAAAAATAATTGATTTCTTTTCCTCTAAATATGACGAATATAGATAAGGTGTGAGTATTTCTATTATAGTCTTAAGTCAAAGGTCATAGACCATTATGATCAAGCGGCGCTCTCTATTTAGTTACCTATTTTTGAAACTATAGACTGAGGGTCACTCGAACAGACCAACTCGGGGAGGTACCGCTAAACAAACGTTCAGCCTGTTTAGAGCGTTTATGGTAAAATCGATCAATCAATCTGTCTTGACCAATCCAACCATACATGGACATCGGATCCTGCTAGGGCAGACCGCATCCGCACTGAGCCAAGCCACACTTGCATCGCATTTCCATCTGATATTCTTTCATACATAGTTTGAATCGTTCCAATAGAATCAAGTAGATACCGAATACCCACGAAACGCGTACATGTTACCATTCATACATAAAACACATTCCTACTAATCATTGATATCCAATTAATTCACAGATACCTTTTCGTTAAGAATAAAAAAAATCAAATAAATTATAAATTATATAAAACATAAATAAAATAAATATTCCATCAGTTTAATAAATCATTCACCAATTGAATAAATAAATTCAAACATTCAGATATTCTAAATAGCTCAAATTAATAAAAAATTAAAACATTATTAAAAAACAATTGATTTGTTTTCATCTAAATATGACGAATATAGATATGGTGTGAGATGATTAAAAAAAATGGTGTGAGTATTTCTATTCTAGTCTTAAGTCAAAGGTTACTGACCATTATTATCAAGTGACACTCTCTATTTACTTACCTATTTTTACAACTATAGATTAAAGGTCACTCGAACAGACCAATTCGAGGAGGAACCGATAAACAAACGTTTAGCCTGTTTAGAGCGTTTAGGGGTGGAGCCAGTCTAGGGTCTGGATGGGCCCGAGCCCCTCGGCTACCAAATCCACCCTTGAGTACGGGTCATTTTACCCCTTGTAGCCCCTCTAATATTAGTGTATATAGACTCAATGTAGTATTATTAAAATATTTAAAGATAGATGAGATGGTTAAAGATGCATGCTTTTACTTAAGAGATCCTAGGTTTTACTCCCACTAACCTCATTTTATTTTTAGAATGTTTTTATTTATTTTAACATTATTTTTCAATAATTATAATACCATTATTAATTAATTTAAATAGAATTTTTATTTTCATAACACTTTTGAACTTATTTTTATTATGTTTTTCCATTAAAAAATAATTTCTTATTTTTAAGATTCATATAACTTAATTTCTAAATTAAATTTAATTTATGAAAAATATAAAAATTTTAAAACTAAAAATAAAAATATAAAAATGTTATAAAAATTTTACCCAGCCCATTACGGCTGGACTTTGAAAATTCACCCTTAACCGCACGGTTAAAATCAGCCCATCCTCCAAGTCTAAATTCCTGGCTCCGCCACTGAGAACGTTTATGGTCAAATCGATTTGTCTCGACCGATCCAATCGCACATGGACATAGGATCCTACCAAGGCAGATTGCATTCGCACTGAGCTAAGCCACACTTGCATCACATTTCCATCTAATATTCTTCCATACATGGTTCGAATCGTCTCAATAGAATCAAATAGATACCGAATACCCATGAAATGCATATATGTTACCATCCATACTTAAAACCCATTCCTACCAAACATTGATATCAATTTAATTAAAAATAAAAAAAATCAAATAAATTATAAATTATATAAAACTTAAATATTCCATTAGTTTAATAAATCATTCAACAATTCAATAAATAAATTCAAACATTCAGATATTCTAAATAACTCAAATTAACAAAAATTAAAACATTACTAAAAAATAATTGATTTCTTTTCCTCTAAATATGGCGAATACGGATATGGAGTGAGTATTTCTATTATAGTCTTAAGTCAAAGGTCACTGACCATTATGATCTAGCGACGCTCTCTATTTACTTACCTATTTTTGCAACTATAGACTAAGGGTCACTCAAACAGACCAACTCGGGAAGGTACCGGTAAACAGACGTTCAGCCTGCTTAGAGCGTTCAGGGGTGGAGCCAGCCTCGGGCCCAGGGGGCCCGAGCCCCCCGGCTACCGGCTCCACCTTTGAGTACGGGTCATTTCGCTCATTGTAGCCCCTCAAATATTAGTGTATATAGACTCAATGTAGTATTATTAAAATGTTTAAAGATATATGAGATGGTTAAAGATACATGCTTCTACTTAATAGATTCTAGGTTTTATTCCCACTAACCTTAATTTATTTTTAGAATGTTTTTATTTATTTTAACTTTATTTTTTAATAATTATAAAAATATATTATCATTATTAATTCAAGTGGAATTTTTATTTTCATAACACTTTTAAACTCATTTTTATTATGTTATTTTCATAATGCTCATCCAGCCCCTTTAACTTCTCCAAATTGGTCATTTTACCCCTTCAACTCATCGAATGTTCTATTTACCCCCTTAACTCCATAAAATGATATTTCTTGTTGTTGCACGAACTCGGAAAATAGGAACAGACCGAACAAAAATTAAATGGGCAAAGTCGCGGACAATGTCGCTTTCTTTAAGACGTTCGCGGAACTGCCGGAAATTAGCAAACAGTATAAACTCCGGTCGCCTCCAGGATAAAACAGCCCTCTTAATTACGATTTTGTATTGCACCGTACAAAAATCGTTTCTGTAATACACTCTGTAACTTGCTCGGTTTTTGTAATCGAAAAGAAGAAAGAATGAATTCAATTGTAATTTTCTGTATGCCAGTCTCACCTATTTATACAGGAAAAAATAGCTGTTGAGCTCTGATTTCATGGAGAATGTGAAGGAGGAAAATCAGGAAGACTGGGTTTGGAGAAGACACGTTCAGAAGAAGAGAGACGTTATGAATAACGTTCTAAAAGACTGAATCAGAGGCAATTAAATTTAATAAAAAATAAAAACCGAATTTAATAAAAAAAATATTATTATTAATAATTTTTTTCAATAAAAAATTATATTGTTCACACCACACCACACCACACCAACCCGGCCTGGTTCGGTTCGATCGGACGGCGCGCGCGCGCGTGTGTGGTGGTCAACCAAAGAGATAGGTCCTCACCCTTTCACAAAAGTGGGTACCCCTTGGGGCACACCCCAAGCATGTGAGGACCTTCCTTATAAACATCTCCACCAAGTGCTTTGAAAGCAATGTGGGATGTTTTTCACTTGAGAAAATTTAAAGGCATATGAGTGGGCTAATTTTATAAATTCTAATTGGGCCAAGCCCAACAATCCCCCACTAGAATTTTTGAAATCGTTTTACTGAGCAGTTACATAAGGTCAGACATAAACAGAGGTATCTTTCGATTTGAACCTTTGTGTAGTGAGTATAGTTCAGATTTTACTAGAGTGACTCGTAGTCTTGAACTCTATCTCTGATGTATATCACGCCATAACCTTTTCAGAGTGTAGTTCTAGTAGCCCGTGCGTTTATGGCCATGCACGTCTATCCCGGTTTAATGAATGCTCTAGAGTTTTGCCCTAAACTCATAGGAAGCGGCCTCACTTCCACATTCATATAGGTGAGTCTATCAAAAGTACTCCTGTAGCTATGTACTTCACTCTAAATGGAGTATAGACTTCATTAAGAGTTTCTATTATCTCAACCTCAAATCGCTTTAGGATATTCATGCTTCAAATTGCATGATCTGACTCATATTACAACATAACTTGTTATTACCCATTGAACCTATTTCTTGGGATCTCCAGTCTATAGGTTGGGTTACCATTGTGTGTAACTCATCACTGTAGGGGCATAAGTCCCATACTCTTTGTCGTATTATGGACTTTCTCTCTAGCTAATCCTTTCGTCAAAGGATCGGCTAGATTCTCTTCTGAGCGTATGTGATCCACTCTAACAGCTCCTTTAGTGAGTAGCTCTCTCACAGTGCTGTGCTTACGACGTATCTGTCGTTTCTTATCGTTGTAATAACGATTCTGAATCTTAGCAATAGCCGCAGTACTATCATAGTGGATCAATACAGCTGGAATTGGTTTTTCCCATAGGGGAATCTCAGCTAACAGACTTCTCAACCAACCTGCTTCTTCACTAGCCACAGCTAGTGCAATCAGTTCTGATTCCATGGTTGATTGAGCTAGGATAGTCTGTTTCTTAGACTTCCATGAAACAGCACCACCAGCTATATTGAAAATATAGCCACTGGTAGCCTTGGAATCATCTGATAAGGTATTCCAGTCAGCATCACTATATCCTTCAAGGACTGCTGGAAACCTTTGATAATGTAATCCAAGTTTCATGGTTCTTTTAAGGTATCTCATGACCCTTTCTATAGCATTCCAATGCTCTACACTAGGACTACTAGTAAATCTGCATAGCAATCCTACGACATACGCGATGTCGGGTCTAGTACAATCAGTGCCATAGCGAAGGCTGCCAATTATGCTAGCATACTCTGATTGTCTTACACTGTCTCTAGTGTTCTTAAAAAGTTTTATACTAGGGTCATAAGGTGTACATGCAGGTTTACAATCAAAGTAGTTATATTTCTTTAGAATCTTCTCAACGTAGTGAGATTGATCTAAAGAAATTCTAGTTTCAGACCTAGTTATCTTTATGCCAAGAATGACGTTCGCTTCTCCTAGATCTTTCATGTCAAAGTTTTCACACAACATTGACTTAACAACATTCACAACATGAATATTAGATCCAAAAATAAGCAAGTCATCAACATATAAGCAAATAATGGTGCAAAGACCATTTTCATATTTATAGTAGATACACTTATCACTTTCATTCACCTTAAAGCCATTTGAAATAATCAAGTTATCAAACTTTGCATGCCATTGCTTAGGTGCTTGTTTTAGCCCACATAAAGACTTATCTAACTTACATACCTTATGGGCTTGACAAAAGACTACAAAGCCCTCAGGTTGATCCATATAAACCTCTTCTTCTAGTTCACCATTCAAAAACGCAGTTTTAACATCCATTTGGTGCACCACTAGATTGTGCACAGAAGCAATAGCAATCAAAACACGTATAGACGTAATCCTAGTGATAGGTGAATAAGTATCAAAGAAATCAACATTTTCTCTTTGTCTAAAGCCTTTAGCTACAAGGCGAGCCTTAAACTTATCTACTGAACCATCAGGTTTCAGTTTCTTTTTAAGGATCCATTTACAACCTATTGGTTTACAACCTGGTGGTAAGTCTACTAAGTGCCAAGTTTGGTTTGACTCAAGTGAGTCCATTTCATCATTAATGGCTTCTTGCCATAAATCAACATCTAATGAGGTTAAGGCTTCTTGTATAGTAAGTGGATCCTCTTCTACTGTGAAAGCGTAAAAGTCAGAACCAAAGTCTTTAGATACTCTAGGTCTCTTACTTCTCCTAGGTTCAGATTCCTCAATCTCTTTTTGTACTATAGGTCTAGTAGCAGGTATGCTACTCGATGATGCACCCCCACTATTTCTTAATTTAAAAGGAAACCTATCTTCATAAAAGTCAGCATCATTTGACTCCAAGATGACTTTTGCATTCAAATCATAGAACCTATATGCTTTGCTATTCACAACATATCCAATAAACACACATTCATAAGCCCTACTAGCAAGTTTGACTCTCTTAGGGTCAGGAATCCTAACATAAGCCAAACAACCCCAAGTTCTAAAATATGAAAGACTAGGTGTTTTATTTTTCAAGATCTCATAAGGAGAGATTTTGCTTCTGGATTTAGGGACCCTATTTAGCACATAGCAAACAGTCAAAAGGATTTCTCCCCACCAATGTGAGGCAGCACCTGAACTAAGCATAATAGCTACTACAGATTCGGTAAGTGTCCTATTTTTTCTTTCAGCCTTTCCGTTCATTTCTGGTGAGTAAGGTGCTGTGGTTTCATGTATAATGCCATGTGTTTTATAGAAATCAATAAACAGGCTAGAACCATATTCTGTGCCTCTATCGCTATGAAGTCTCTTGACTTTCCTATTGTATTGATTTTCTATTTCAACTATGAACAACTTAAACATGTCAAACGCTTCACTTTTATTTTTCATAAGATAAACAAAAGTAAAGTCAGAACAATCATTAATAAAGGTTATAAAGTACCGTTTGTCATTTCTAGTCAACTTTCCATCTAATTCACATATATCTGAATGAATTAAATCTAGAGGTTCAGAATCCCTAACAACAGATTTATGAGGTGTTTTTGTGATTTTTGCCTGACTACAATAATCACATTTAAGAATTCATTCAAATTCAATTTTGGAATTAATCCTAAGTTACTCATATTTTTAATGATACGCTTATTAACATGACAAAAACGAGCATGCCAAACATTAAAAGTACACAAGGAGTAAACAGAAGCATTCACTTTATTAATCTCAACATTCAACTTAAACATGCCTTCAGTAGCATAACCTTTTCCTACAAATACATTGTTCTTAGTCAAAGTAAATAAATATGCTCCTATAGTCTGAGTAAAACCAGCCTTGTTGAGAAGATAGCCCGAAACCAAATTTTTCCTCATTTCTGGAGTATGCATCACAGCTTTCAAAGTTAAGGTTTTTCCAGATGTGAAGTTCAATTCCACACTACCAATTCCAGCAACAATAGTGGTATGGGAATCACCCAATAACACTTTCTTATCTTCGGTCACAACACTGTATGTTTTGAACATACTTCTATCATAGCAAACATGGCGAGAAGCACCAGTGTCTACCCACCACCCATCTGATCCACCTACGAGGTTGATCTCAGAAATCATAGCAACAAAGTTATGTTGCTCTTCAGTCAGGTTAACACTAGGAGTAGTGTTTGGCCTGTTCCTGCACTTACGTGCCATATGACCTGGTTTCCCACAATTAAAGCATAGGAAAGCAGCATCATTTCTAGGTGGTTGTTGTTGTGGCCTATTTTGGTTCCTTTGAAGGTTCCAATTCAAATTAACTCGGGTGTTGCGGTTTTGGATTGGTTTGTGGTTCTGATTCTTAAAATTCTTTTGAGTGGGTTTCAGAACCGCAGTGGACCTTTTAGTGCTATTAGAAACAATAAGCACTTCCTCTTTTAAATCTTGTTTTCGAGCTTCCTCCTCAATTTGGAGGCGAGTAATCAAACTTTCCATTGAAAATTCTTTTGTTTTGTGCCTCAAAATATTTTTAAAATCTTTCCACGAAGGAGGCAATTTGTCAATAATGACAGCAACTTGAAATTGATCGTTTAAAGGCATACCTTCTGAAATAATTTCATGTGTTATCTTCTGTAATTCATGAGATTGAATTTCCACTGACTTGTCATCAGTCATCTGGAATTTGAGGTAGCAGCTTACAGCATACTTTTTCGATCCGACCTCCTCAGTGTCATATTTCCTCTGCAGTGCTTTCCATATTTCTTTGGCAGATTTTTCTTCAGCAGTGTAATAATCATACAGATCATCTGTCAGCCCATTGAGAATATAATTTTTGCACAGAAAATCATTTTCTGTCCATCTTTCAGCAGCACGAACAGCAGCACGAACATCTGCCTCATCACCATCTTCAGGAACAATTGGGTTTTCAGAAGTTAGAACAGAAGCTACCTTCTTTGTTGTGAGGTAGAACAACATCTTCTGTCTCCATCTTCAGAAATGAGCTCCTTCAAACCGGAATGGTTTGTTGATCTCAGCAATCCCATTTGATTGTTCGGTAGCCATTAGCAGTGATTGAATCGTCTTAAAATTGTTGTTGCACGAACTCAGAAAATAGGAACAGACCGAACAAGAATTAAATGGGCAGAGTCGCGGACAATGTCGCTTTCTTTAAGACGTTCGCGGAACTGCCGGAAATTAGCAAACAGTATAAACTCCGGTCGCCTCCAGGATAAAACAGCCCTCTTAATTACGATTTTGTATTGCACCGTACAAAAATCGTTTCTGTAATACACTCTGTAACTTGCTCAGTTTTTGTAATCGAAAAGAAGAAAGAATGAATTCAATTGTAATTTTTTGTATGCCAATCTCACCTATTTATACAGGAAAAAAGAGCTGTTGAGCTCTGATTTCATGGAGAATGTGAAGGAGGAAAATCAGGAAGACTGGGTTTGGAGAAGACACGTTCAGAAGAAGAGAGACGTTATGAATAACGTTCTGAAAGACTGAATCAGAGGCAATTAAATTTAATAAAAAATAAAAACCGAATTTAATAAAAAAAATATTATTATTAATAATTTTTTTCAATAAAAAATTATATTGTTCACACCACACCAACCCGGTTCGGTCGAACGGACGACGCGCGCGAGCGTGTGTGGTGGTCAACCAAAGAGATAGGTCCTCACCCTTTCACAAAAGTGGGTACCCCTTGGGGCACACCCCAAGCATGTGAGGACCTTCCTTATAAACATATCCACCAAATGCTTTGAAAGCAATGCGGGATGTTTTTCACTTGACAAAATTTAAAGGCATATGAGTGGGCTAATTTTATAAATTCTAATTGGGCCAAGCCCAACATTTCTCACCCCGTTAAATTGTCCAAATTGGTCATTTTATCCCTCTCCAACTCATCGAATGTCCTATTTACCCTCTTAACTCATAAAAGTGGTATTTCTTACTCTTTTATAATGCAAAATTAATAGAACTTATTCAAATGAGTTTGAAAATATATTTTTTTAATATCAACTTTTATTTTGTTTTAATTTGATAATTATATCTTTCATGTGTTTATTACAATAATATTGTATTACAATAATTAGATAATCAAAATTTAACTAGCCAAAAAAGTTGAAAAGAGAAAGAATGAATAAAAGATACAAATAACAAGAACATTAATATAAACAAGTCAAAAACATTATAGGTAGAGATAAGGTATCAAAATAGGCCTATGGTTTTTGGGGAAGTATCAATTTAGGTTCCACGTACAAAATAGCACCAATATAGGTTTAACGTTTAAAAAATGGTATCAATTTAGGTCTCGATAACGGATTGTAAGGGGTGAGAATTACCACTTTTATAGAGTTAATGGGGTAAATGGACAAGTTGAGGGGTGAAAAATACCACTTTTATGGAGTTAAGAGGGTAAATAGGATATTCGATGAGTTGAATGGGTAAAATGATTAATTTAGACAAGTTAAGAGGGCTGGAGAAACATTAACCCTTTAAAATATTGAATGTATATCATTCTCCAAAAACATTTATGGTAAATTTGGATATTATCTGTTAAAGAAATGAAAAAATTGGTGGTAATTAATAAAGTGCCGTAAAGAGTTTTTACTGTCCGATTTACCTACCTAGTTTTCTCTCTTTCCGTTAAAAAAAACAGCTCAGAGGAATTAATAATAATGGAGGTTGCATTCTTTAAAATTCTTAAATTAAGTTTAATTAATAATATTAAATTCTATTCAATTGGACAGTCAAAGAAGAAGAAATGTCTTAAAACCAACAACAACAATAAAACACCACCATTGATTAGCCAATAAAACAATAATAAAAAAAATTAAGAAATTCAAAGAAATTCCTACCAAAAAAAAAAGAAATTCAAAGAAATAAAAAAATTCAAAGATTTCCAATACCACTAACTCACCTCTTTCTCACAACTATAATAATTTAATAATTCTAATAATAATGTATTTTTTTTTTTTTTTTCAATAGAAAGAAACTTTATTATTCAATATCAGCACTTAATTATTACAAGTGATTGAGGATTATATTTCAATAACCCATGATCAGACACAGAATTAGACGCTCTTGTAAACATATGAGTAATCTTATTCGTTGACCTCTTAATGAAAGAAACAGATAAAATATTGAACTCGCTAATCAAAGCTTTACAATCATCAACAATAATGCCAAAAGGGAAACTAGTTCTGTAGTTCCAGAAATTGCAAGAACCAAGAGCTGAGAATCCATTTCCATATGAACATTCGGAATACCTCCCGTCTTCAACCAACTAAGGGCTTCACGACAACTCATTCCTTCTGCCAATAGCGGGTCCTAGGTGCATAGAAAAAATCGCAGCTTTAACCTCCTCCGAGACAAACGGTCTTAATAACTCATCATTATCTGCGACATTTAACTTACAGGAGATATTAGCTAAAATAGGATCAGTCCAACACGGGCTAGCTGCAAAAGATATCATTATAATAGTTTAGTAGAATCTGAGCTAGTCCCCCCCCCTCCCAATCATGCCAATCCCTATCTAACCCTTTCAATCTAGTAAGAACATTCTTCTTTCTACGCGCAGTTGCAGCTTTATGAAAGAATTTCGAATTTTGGTCACCACTCCTAAGCCACAATTGTTTTGCTCGCTGACCCCAGTAACTTTCCTTTTGAATTAGCAGCGTTGCTAGTTCATCATTTGCTAATTTGTATGCCTGAACCGAATCGACATCATTTCTTCGCGTAGTTCTGTGAATCTGCACTTTACACTCTCCAATTTTCAGTTTGAACTGGTTCCTAAGTTCATCACCCCACCGTAACAGAGAGGAGCCACACTACTTTAATCGTTCCGGGAGTGGTAAGTCTCTATCTCCCTGCCAACCACTAGTAACCCTATCCCGGCAATCAACCTCATACAACCAGGCGTTTTCAAACCCGAAACAATGTCTTTTGTACATACTATTCCGCTTTGGAGAAAGAAAGAGAACTGAGTGATCAGAGCATATGACTTCTTCGTTAAATAACTTTGCCTCAGGAAAACGATCGTGCTATGTTGTATTAGCCATGGCTATGTTTGTATGTGTTCTTTTATAGATAATAATTCTAATATTATTTAAATTACGTTCGGTTTCTCTCGATTTACCTAAAAGAAACTGAATGACTCACTTAATTTTGGAAATGTTTTACGAGCTTATTTAACTTATTTAATATGATACATTTACTTCTATATTTCTATAAATAGTATATTATATCCTGAATTTAATTAGAGTTCAAATGCCTTTTTACGTTATCCATAATAATAATAGTTGATTAGTTATATCTTATTGAAACAATTTAGAAGATGAATGACTCACTTAATTTTAGAAATGTTTTACGAATTTATTTAACTTATTTAATATGATACGCTGCCTTCTATACTTTTATAAATAACATGTTATATCCTGAATTTAATTAAAGTGAGTTCAAATCCCTTTTTACGTTATGAGGTAATACTAATATATTTTTTTGAAATAAGATAATAATAATTGATTAGTCATATCTTATTAAAACAATTGAGAACATACAGGAACCAAATGGTTTTTAAAGTTCAAATTGAAGGTCCTGATTAGGAGTGAGTATCGATTTGGTTCGGTTATTAACCGAACCAAAATATATTCTATTTTAGGAACCAAACTGAATTGCATAAAATTGATAACCTAATATTATGAAACTGAAAAATTTCGGTTTAGTCACCAACTGAATAATCGAAATATATAATTTTCTAAATTAAATGTTTGAAATTATAAATTTGTATACAAGAAAATATATTTATTTATCAATTCTTTTTGTTGTATTTGCTATTAATGATAGATAGTAGATATTAATTGATTTTTTTTTTTTTTTTTTTTTTTTTTTTTTTTGCTAAAAACAACAATTTTAAACTTTTATGAAAAACAGTAGTTCCAAACAATAAAAATAAACGAGCTCTAAAATTCAACATTAATTTAGTATCTAAACATAATGTGGACGGTTCTGCTTTTGGCACTCCTAGCGAGGCAGGAGCCAGATGTATTTTTCACAACTATCGAGGCTTTTTCAAAAGTTGTTTTGCTTTTTCTACATCTTTTTTTTTTGCTTCTATGGCTGAATTGAGAGCCACTATTTTGGTAATTGAACTTGTTTGGGAGAAAAATTGACATCAGTTTTGGGTTGAGTCAGACTCAATGTACATAGTTAATCTGTTTAGACATCGTTCCATGGATGTTCCTTGAAGTATTCGACAAAAGTGGTTGCATTGTCTCAACATTTACTCTAGGACGAACATTCACTTTTCACACATCTTAGGGAAGGAAATAGAGTTGCTGATGCATTGACAAAGTCTGAAGTCTATTCCTCAGCGATCAATTGGTGGCCTTCAACTCCTGTTTTTTGCAACATGTTTATCAATGATGACATCTGTATTATTTCACATTTGCGTTTTTCTTGACTTTTCTTATCTTTTCTCATCCCCTTCTTTTTGTTTGTTCTCCTTCCTATTCTCTTGTTCGAAACTCACTTTTTTCTTTTATTAATATATTGCGGGTTTGACAGTTTTTGGGCCATGGGTCCGCACTTCTATTTCCATTTCGGTTATTTTGGTGAGAGCTACCTGAACTATGTAACCTATACGAGCTACAGTATTTATTACACGGGATTGTTGAAATTAAGTGATGATTATATTAAAATAAAGCATATATTTAAATTGCTAAATAACAGTTCATTGAGTTCTTTGTGGGGTGGCTTTTGTTGCCGTTAGTGATAAGCACGCCTGGCACTCATCATTCCCTCCAACCCTTCTTCTCTCTCCTTTTCCCTCTTTTCTCTCTCTAGCTTTTCTCTCTCTAAAGCTATTCTTGTTCTTCCTCTTCTCCTTAACCCCACTTTTCACTCTCTTCCTCTCTCTTTCTTTCTCTCTCTCTCTTCTCCAACTTTTTTTCTATCTCCTCTTCCTATGCCAGCTTTTCTTTTGTCTCAGCTGCCGCAGGAAAAATCAGAATTCAATCAAAAAATCTGGGTTTCCTAATTTCCACCATTAGATTGGATCTGTGTTTACTCCTATCTTCTCCGAATACCAGGTTATTTTAGTTTATAAATTGTTAATTTCCTACTTCTGGATTTTATTTCTAATGTTTTTGATGTCTGGGTTTTTGAATTGAAGTCTTTTTTGCTGTATTCAATGAAGTCACTATAAGTGGGCCTTTTGGTGAATGATGGAAATTTGAAAATTGGAGTTCCCTGTCCTATCGGAAGTAGAAAAAGTTTTGTTCTTTATTGTTTTGTTTGTTTGTTTTTGTTTGTGGTGGGTGTTTGATCTGGTTTTTGGATAGCTTATTTAGTATTTTCTTATGATTGATCTGAGTTTTTTTAGCTTAATTTTGTTCTATGATTTCCCTCGAAGGCAATGGCTGGTAACGTAATCAAGCTCGGATTCTGTGTTTTTAATGTGAATTTTACGATAGCATTATTGTACTTTTCGAGGTCTTGTATGTTATCGGATTTTGTTATTTGGGTAATTGGGAATTTCTGGTTTTGGAAATGTTGGATTTCCAATATGGGTTTAGGCTTTATTATTTTAATACTCCATTCATTCCCTTATATTCCCTTATATAGGTCATTCTAGCAAATTAGTTTTTCCCCCAAATATAAGTTATTCTAGCATTTTTAGTTTTTTGGTCCAAATATTAAATTTTTTTTGTACTGCTACATGTATTTTTTAATATTCCAATTTTTATTTCCCAACAGTGACATGAGAGCGAATTTTTTTAAGTTAACCAATATATTTATGAGGGCGAGCCTTGGCGCAACGGTAAACGTTGTTGTCGTGTGACCGAGAGGTCACGGGTTTGAGTCTTAGGAGCAGCCTCTTGCCAAATATTGGCAGGGGAAGGCTTACTCCTAGTACACCCTTATGGTGGGACCTCTCCCCGGACCCTCGCTTAGCGGGGACGCGTAGTGCACTGGGCCGCCCTTTACCGTATGAAGAGAGTACATTCGTGATGCAAAAGTTATTTTCTATTAATATTTAATAATATTTGAATAGGTTCTTTCATACTTTCTGAAGCTAGCTTGTGTCTCATATTACTTTTGGCTATGACTTAATTTATTTCTGCAAATACCATCTGGGTTGGTGCATTTTAATGAACTCCACAATCATGGTTTATGAGTGTTTATAATTTTGTTATGCATATGTTACCTGTTCATCTTTACACTTTACCATTGGGCTTTATTGGAACAATGTATCTCATTTTCATTGTTTGGGGCTAAATTCTGACTCCACAATTAGTAGTTTTTCAAACTTTTATTTTACATATATTTTCTCTACGTATCATAGTTTTCATTAAACTCGTATTTTAATACCATTTAAATTCACTTACTTCGATTCCTCAATAGTTTATTTCGACTCAATCTTATTTGGGTTGTAGAATTTCTTTGAGTATGTGATAGGAAAGTTTGGAGTAATTTAGTTGGAGTTGTTATCGAATAGGAAACTTAACGGTGTTCGGAGTTCGAGGTGAGTGGTAATTATGGTTCATGGCACTCTATTTTGCTTGATTTTGAAATCTCTAGTATGAAAACTATTTGATAAGAGTAGTATTTTGTTAAAAATGTCCTTCAATACTTTGAAATTCTCATTTTATGAAAATGTTCTTTTGGTAAATGTATTTCTATTTGAATCTGAACTTTAATTTCTATTTTGTCTTAACACCACTCAAATGAATTTTGTCAAATATTCTCTGCATTAGAGCGTAGGTTTCTGTAGACAGGCTCTTTATATTTCAATTTACTTGATATCATCTGTTTTAGAAATTAAAGGAGTCCATTGAAGTTATATTCAGTTCTGTTTAATCAATTGTTTTATCTGTTACATCGTTTGTGTTGAAAATCTGAATTTGAATTCCGTCATTTGGATATTTATGTTATCGGACAAATATGAGATACAACTTATAGGTTGTGCTCAGTATATCTGTATATGTTATCTGGTCTCGCACCGACCTTCATACTAGGGTTGCAGTATTTGCTCTTGTGTTATCTGTGTATTTGTCTATCTCTGTGTCAGTTGCATTTGCATTAGAATCATGCATAAGGTCGGTGAAGGCATTCTGTATTTGTATCGGGAAGCGCTACCATCTGTACATGTTATCTGGCCTTTAGTGATGTGGAGTATCATCACCCTGATGTTACTGTACCGTGGTTTTGATAATTTCTGTAATTTAGTTATTATTATTTAACTTACTTGATTTGAGTAAATATCGCATTATTATTTGATTTCTTTGCACTATCATGTTTGATAAATTCTGAAAACAAATTTGAAAATTTATCAGCATGTCTGCCTGTTGCTTGTTTGTTATGTGCTATGATTATCACTCACTGAGATTTTCGCTCGCATAGACGGAAATCTCATACCACGATGACTTTAGCTTTTTCAGATTAAGATCTCTATAGCTGGACAGACTTTTGAGTTCGATATTGAAGGAGGATATTATTAGTTAGATATTTCTATTGTACTTATTTGGAGATATTTGGGGTATTTTGTGATATATATTGCTTTATAGTTTAAGTTGCATCATCATGGTATAAGGCTTTATTAGTTAAAAGAATAGTATTTTGTAATTTGAATTCGAGGCTAGCATATGTTAAGGTAACCTTAATTTATGCGCCGGTCATGGCCCGGCTCGGGTTGTGACACTTCGTTACCATAAATATGCAGTCGTAGGATACAAGATTTTCGAAATCTTTAAGCTTGTTATGATGTTACATTGTTACTGTGACCTATAATTCTCAGCCTAGATTGGCAGTAGGGAGGATTAAGAAATTGGAACTTGAGAAGAAATGAGATCAAAAGGGATTTTAAGCGATTTATTAAAATTCTGATGATAAACTGAGAAATTGGCTTTGAAGCACTGAAATACTTGAGTGCCTCAGTTCTGGAATTGCTTAGGAGATTTCCCTATATCGTGATACATAAAATGAAGATAGGTTTTGGCCCTGTTTGGTAAATAGCTTTTTGGGGTAAAATTAGAGGTTTGAGCCTCTGTAGAGATTTTGACTGGTCAAACCTCTAATAGTGGTGTTTGGTAAAGAGAGGTTTGAAAGAGCTTATTTGGTCCAAAAAAACTAATTTTGAAAATGCTGGGTTTAGGAGCTTTTTCAATTAGCTTATTGCTCCATCTCTTTTTAAGGACATTTTTACCCCTAATTACTAACCCTTTAACCCCAAATAAAGGCTTTATCATGTCCTTATTTGTCATTTTACACAAACAGTTATTAGCAATTAGCTAAGTTTTACCAAACAAGTTTATAATCAAATCAGCTAGTCAAATCAGCTAACCAAAAAGTTAATCAGCTAATTGCCAAACAGGGCCTTTATGCTTATTGAACGAGCTTATGCAATTCAAGAAATTTTAACATATTACCTCCAAAATGTAGTTGCATTTACCATGATCAATGTCCTGATGAAAAGATTTGACAGCTAAAAGGTTTTAGTTTAAGGTGTATCACATGTATTGTGCACCAGTTTATTTGACGTTTGTCTGTTTTACTTTGTATTAGCTTCAAAGGTTTTACTTGCTGTAAGACAGAAGATTCTGAGCATAAGGTTATCTCCATTAAGAACGTTATTGCCTAAAATCAAATTTATGTGGGTTCATGCTTCCTCCATTATAGAGTTATTGCCTAAAACTATTTGGGTATATGCTTCCTATAGAAGTTTATGTATTTTATTTTTCAGTTCCTTGTTTTAATTAATTGTACCCTATTCTTTTTCAGGGTCATCTTGTTTCTGAAGCAAGGATTATTGTTTCTGTGTTTAATCTGAAGTTCTGGCAAATTGAAATAATTTAAGTGCAGAAACAATATGGCTGTTTCCATGAAAGATTTGGATCCAGCTTTCCAAGGAGCTGGACAGAAAGCGTATCCTTAATAAAAATATGTAGCATCTTTGTTTTTATAGTGTTGTACAGATAATTTACTCTTCTGGAATTATTTATTTATTTTATGAAAAGTTGCATGTACTGGCTTCTTGATGGCTCATTGGACTAGGTGCTGCAACTTCTGTTGTTAAGATTAGACATGTGCTCCAATGGACCTCTTCACATAATAATTTCCTTAACTGATTTATAGTGGACTAGAAATATGGAGGATTGAAAAATTTTCTCCAGTTCCTGTACCGAAGACTTCTTATGGGAAATTTTTCATGGGTGACTCCTATATTATTTTGAAGGTTAGTGGTCTTTTTCCTTTTCATCTGTGTTGTCTCTGCATATATGCTTTACTTGGCTGGAAAAGATAGGATTCATATATGCTACATTTTGTCACGGATCAATATAGCAGTAACAATCTCACCTTAACTGAGAGTAACATGATATACTGTATATAAATGAGTATGTGATATGAGTCCTGTCACGGAACCAATTGAACTAAGAGCTCAAGTTGATAGTTAAAGGTCCACATCATATTAATATTTGACATACCCCCACACGCAACTGCCCACTGGGCTTGAAGCGTGCACAACACAGGTGCGTATTACCATGTCCTGCAATTTAATCAACAAATGGGGTTGCCAGGAATCGAACCCTTGACTGTTTGGTCAGGGAGGCTCTGATACTATGTCATGGAACCAATTTGAACTAAAAGCTCAAGCTGATAGTTAAAGGTCCACTTCATATTAATATCTGACAAGTCCTCTGTATATATATATGTTGCATGCAGAAGGTCCATTCAGATCTTTAGATGATCATCATTGTAGGTTGCAGTTTGCTAGGATTTTATCATACTATTCTAAGTAATCTATTACTGCATCTTCATCTCTATGCTATTGCTATTTTATGTTTTTTGCATGATGGCATGTCAAAAACACTGACTGAAAACATGAAATTGTACGTTTTCTGCTAAATAATGTGTCCATATATCATCTATAAAAGGTATGTCGTATGTCCCTGTAATGCAAGTGGGGAGCCTCTTCCTGAAACCTTTCATGCAGTTGAAAAGGGACATCTCATTTGGAGGGGCAAAAAGAACCTGTAGTAAATATAGGAGCTGCAATCAGTGGCGGAGCCAGGACAAAACGTTCCAGGGGGCTCAACTGGGAATTTTTTTTTTTGGCCTTCAACATGATAAAACTGTTTCATCTTAGTGTGTTGACTAAAAAATTAAAAGTGTCTAACATGAAAAGTGTAGACATATTTAATTTTCTACAAGTTCAACGCTAGTTTTCTAAATTAAAAGCCCCTAAACAAGTATATTATTCTTTATAAATTGAATATTTAGATTGACATTTTCATTAAAGAAAAAAATAAAAATTAATTAATAATAATGATGAAAAAAGATAATTAAATTAGGTAATAATATTGACATTTTCAAAGGGGAAGGAGGTTTAAGGGAAAAAATTAAAATGGGATAGAAACTGAGAGGGAGATTCATACATGGAAGCAGTTGGTTGTGGAGGTGCCTTTAACTGCCACTAAGGCTGCAAACTTAATTTTATGTTATATAATTACGTCCTATATTATAAGTACTAATTTAACTATCTTGGGGGGCTGCTCGGGGCTGAATCACTATTCCTCAGGGTGTTCCGGCAGGCCGGAGGGTCGGCTGACCCTCCCCGCCCCCTCTGGCTCCGCCCCTGGCTGCAATCTACAATTGTTTTTGTGCTTATTATAAGTTTGAGAAGGAAAAAGTAGAACTTAGAATACACATCAATTTCTTAGGAGAAAAGTGAATAAAAAGAGAACTGACAATACATTGCCAAAATTTTTGGAAGATTAAAAATTTAGAACGATTTAGCTAGTTGCGAACTGGAATGCTGCATTTGCCATTCTATCACCATGGTTCCTATCACAATCATCATTGCTTCTGCAATAGTTCAATACATTATATGGGATCTTAAGGACAACTACGCTTTGATACATTCAGTTACAATCAATAGTACATATTATTACTTTTACTAATAATTCAATTCTATAAATTTCACTTCTGGATTAAAGTAGTTGCAGTTATTTTATTGACTTGTAGAAATCCACATTATGACATTGGTTATTATGACTTAATACTACTTTTCCTTTGTAGACAACTGCCTTAAAAAGCGGTGCCTTACGCCAGGATATTCATTATTGGCTGGGTAAAGATACCTCTCAAGTGAGTCCCTAATTTGTTTTGCATGATTTTGATATTTTGCTGGTCCAGTATTCTTCTCTTTGCATTGCGCCTTGTGATTACACCTCTTTTTGCATAGGATGAAGCAGGTGCAGCTGCCGTTAAAACTGTTGAATTGGATGCAGCCCTTGGAGGTCGTGCTGTACAGTATCGTGAAGTACAGGGCCATGAAACTGAAAAGTTCCTATCTTATTTTAAACCATGTATCATACCTCAAGAAGGTGGGGTTGCATCTGGGTTTAAAAAAGTTGAGGCTGAAGAATACCAGACACGCTTGTTTGTCTGCAAAGGAAAACATGTTGTTCATGTAAAAGAGGCAAGTCTGATGATTTAAAACTTCCCATTGATAAAGAATTGTTAACCCATTCAAAAAGAATTTCTGGTAGTGATCATGATGGCTTATCTTATTATGGATGTTTTTTTTATGGATTAGAGAATGAATTATTTGTGATTTAGCAAGTTTTTTATAAATTTTTATATCTAATATATATATATATATATATATATAATTAATTATATAAAATTTGCCGTGTCCCGCCGCACCCGTGTCTCATATTTTCTAAAAATGCCGTTTGCCGTGTCCGCACCCGTGTCCGTGCTTCATAGCGTATATGTCTCTATTTTGAGGTTTTATTTTTCTATGCAGGTTCCTTTTGCCCGATCTTCACTCAACCATGACGATATTTTTATTCTTGATACCAGTTCAAAAATCTTTCAATTTAATGGTTCCAATTCTTCTATCCAAGAGAGAGCTAAGGCTTTAGAAGTAGTCCAGTATATCAAGGACACTTATCATGATGGAAAATGTGAGATTGCTGCCATTGGTAAGTGGATAATTGGATTGAAAAGTTAAAGGTTATATGATAATTGGGTATTGCGTTATCTTTTTTCCTTTTTTTTCATTTAATATTTCATAATTTTGCAGAGGATGGAAAATTGATGGCTGATGCTGAAAGTGGAGAATTCTGGGGTCACTTTGGTGGTTTTGCTCCCCTTCCTAGGAAAACAACCACGGATGAGAATAATATCGTTTCATCTAATTTTACTAAGCTGTTACGGTACGGCATTTTATATGTTCTACCTTGCTTTTTCATTCCTACTCTATTGTATTCGGCAATGCCGATGATTCTGTATTCTGCATTTGAATTTAGGTTTTAAGAGGAGAATTATGATGTGGTTGTTCTAACTGACATGTTTTCCTTTCAAGTGTTGAGAAGGGGCAAGCAGAACATGTTGAGGCAGATTCTTTGTCAAGGGACTTACTAGACACAAATAAGTGCTATATTCTGGATTGTGGACTTGAAGTGTTTGTATGGATGGGGAGAAGTACATCACTTGATGACAGAAAGAGTGCAAGTGGAGTTGCAGAGGTATACTTTATCTGTTCATATTCAATATGGGTCTAGTTTCAGGATATTTGGTTTCATGTAAATTCTCACTTATCTGTCCCTGTTGTTGGTTGTACTGATCAGGAGTTAGTCCACAAAGCTGAACGGCCAAAGTCCCATATTATTCGTGTAATTGAGGGATTTGAAACAGTGATGTTCCGGTCTAAGTTTGATTCATGGCCGGAGAAAGCTGACGTGGCTGTCTCCGAGGATGGTAGAGGAAAAGTTGCAGGTTGGTGACTCACTCAATGTTTTGGAGATTTTGTTATCATTGTATTTTGTTCCGGTTCACGAGAATCCATCCTAATTGTCATTATTCTCACTAGCGGTAGCGTTTCCAATCTAGTTATCATGTTTGTTTTTTATTATTCTTGTAGTTCTGATTTTTTTAGTGATTTTGCAGCACTTCTAAAACGGCAGGGGGTTAATGTTAAGGGTCTGGTGAAAACTGCACCAGTGCAGGAGGAACCTGAACCACATATTGATGTCACAGGAAATTTGCAGGTAATATGTATTTTCTAGATTTTAATAATTTATTGGACTTGGAATACCAGTTTTGATTGGCTCTTTTTATATATTTCCTGTTTTGATTTATATTATCTCAACGGCCACTCATATATACTGAAATGAAAATCTTTACAAGTAGGCAAATATTTATAGAATTAAAATTTTATCAAGTAGGTCTGAGGGTTTTATTTCTTAATTTGAATTTACAAGAGATCAATCACATATATTACTTTTACTGGATATATCATCTAGTAACCATCTGGCTCATTTTGGTATTTCTCTAGTGGCAAGCTTCATTCTTGACATAAATGCAATTAGCTGAAGCAGATATTTAAAGGACATAAAGGGCTCTCAAAGAGTATAATCAATCTCAACTTATATGAATGAATTAAGAAGCTTTGGTCTTCCGTTTAGGAACTTGGCAACTTATTGGAAGTGTTTAAAAGACTGTAGAAAGGTTACGGAGAACAGATCTCAACTGGAAGTTTCTGTACATATGATATGAATGCTTTCTAGGGATCTTTTTTAAGTCCGCGTTTGCATTTCCTTCCTCTCTATTAGCAGTTTTATATGTTTGCCTGTCCATTTTGCACATACTGTTGTCTGCAAATAACACTATGATCATGTTGCTAAGCAGAATTTCGACCTTGGTTGCACAGGTGTGGCATGTGGATGGGGATGAAAAGGTTCTCCTTCAAGCTTCAGATCAATCAAAGTTTTATAGTGGAGATTGCTATATATTTCATTACGCATATCCAGGAGAAGATAAGGAGGAATTTCTCATTGGAACCTGGTTTGGGAAGAAGAGTGTTGAGGTGAATTTAAAGTATTTCGATTAAAATCATTGATACCTTTATTTTCTCCTTTTCTGTTGTCTATGCTCTCATATTCTCAATATGAGAAGTCTTTTGAGTTTGAGTTTGCCACTTTTTATTCTTCTGTGTGGTTTGAGTTTGCCTTGCTTGGATTTTTGAAGAGGTGCTACAGTTAATGCATTGTAAGATGTTTTCACTAACGGTAGACCCCTAAGTTTCTAGTTCTACCAATGGGGAGAAGAGTGCAGCAGAACTAGATTACTTGTATGTTAATGTTGGATATCGGTTTCTAAATTTTTGACAGCTTCATGATTGAAAAGACCATTGTGGTTTGATTTTCTTGCTGTATGCAAAATTTCAGGTTTTCTATACTTCAAATGGCTGTTAAATTATACCTGAAAAAATAAATGAAACTAATTTCGTACGACTTTACTCAGGTTTTATCTCTCTCCCTCTTTGGATAAGCTCTTTCAGCTGATATCTCTTTGGCATAAAATGTTTTCAACCTTCTTCTTATTCAAGTTCATTATCTTTATTTTTGTTTTGATTTATTGAATAAGCAATTGGGATTTATTCACGTCTCAACCCCATCTCCTTAAGCAGTACAAGTGACACATTTCACGTTGATCTGTAGTTAGCTTCCCGTGTAGTTGTAATGTCTGTGTTCTGTTAATTCTTTTACCCTGCTGTCAAATTCATTTGATTGTTTTTTGGCCTCTCTTGTTGTTGCCGGAAGTAAACACTTGCAAAAGAATGAAATAGAACTTCTTGTTAGACTTGCTCCCATTTTTTGATACGATCAGCAATAAATTTCCTTAATATCAACCAAATCATTGTGTTTGCTTGTGTTGGTAATCAATGGACCTATGCAGAAAAAACTACCATATACAAATTTGCATTTTTGGTATCTGAGTTAGCATGACTTCTGTTGTTCAGTTTATTTACCTCGGTGCCCTTGAAACTGGTCTTCACTGATGGGGCCTTTGTTCTTTATCTTTGTGATATTTTCTTGCTTATATTTTTTTTGCTTGAAGAGAGAGCTCAAGGTTTGTGCGGGCCGCAATTTGTTCTTTACTCACATTGCAAAATTGCATGTATTGATATCAAATTTTGTGGTTTGTCATGTTCTCTGCTTCATTGTGGTGAAACTGTAAAGCTGCCAGTATTTATACTTACATCATTGCATATTGATTTGTTTACTTACAATGCATTTGTTCTGAATTGTAGGAGGAAAGAGCTTCTGCTCTTTCATTGGCAAGCAAGATGGTTGAATCATTAAAGTTTCTTCCAGCCCAGGTTTTTTTTAGCCATTGATCTCTATAAAATTGAGAAGTTACATGTTCTAGCCCTCGTACTGATTTGTTTTTTTTTTCTTCTTAATATGTTTCTTAGGCTCGCCTCTACGAAGGAAGTGAGCCAATTCAGTTCTTTACAATCTTCCAGAGCTTTATAGTTTTTAAGGTTTGTGGGATTTGGAGATATGATGGACGTATCATAATCATCCATTCGTTGATTATAAATTTAGCCTTGACCTCTTTCAAACGCACTACCGAACCAACTAATTTAAAGCTTATCAGGGTGGTATTAGCTCCGGGTACAAGAGTTATATTGCAGAGAAGGAACTCCCAGATGAGACATATAAGGAGGATGGGGTTGCATTATTCCGTGTTCAAGGTTCTGGACCAGATAATATGCAAGCAATACAAGTTGAACCAGTATGTCATGGTCTCCTTTTTATTATCATTGCTGACTAATCCTTTTTTTATTTTAAATATGAAGTTAAAAGTTTTAGTTCAAAAGGTATGCAACTTTTACCTAGCCGATGTGTGTGCAACATGTTATATGATTAACTTTTTCTTCACTAGTCTCATTTTTCTACATATTGTTCTTCAATTGGAAATTCTTCACCCTGAAAAACAAAATTGCTCACATTTTACAATGCTATTGCATGTACGTAATAGTTTGATTCCGCTAGGATATATCCATATTATTTATTTAGTTATCTAAAAGAGCATTTACTATAGGGCAAGTTGTCCTTCAAAGTCACACAAGTTGCATTATGTTATTGTATTGTATATTACTCGAGAAAAAGGCATTGGAGTTTCTATAACATCCATTTACCAGTCCTATATATTATTTTGTTTAAATGTAGTGTAGATGTCAGTTTTGGAACTACTTTCTGTTGATATGCACATGTTATAGGTTCAAATTTTTTCTATGTATATAATATGGGATTTACTTTCTTATTTGCACAATCAGGTTGCATCATCTCTGAATTCCTCCTATTGTTACATATTGCACGATGGTTCCTCTGTCTTTACTTGGTCTGGGAACCTCACAACCGCAGAAGAGCATGAAGTTGTGGAAAGGCTATTGGATTTGATAAAGGTTTGATGCATATTCTTATGCTTTCTGTAGGTAGTTTGATCTAGATTCTTACATTTACAGCTTCGTCCCTCCTTTTTTTAAAGCAAAACATTACTTCACCTTATGTTATATGAAAGTTATGCTGGATTTTAGGTGTTTTTCAATATTATACTGTGTCGCAGGTTTAATAGAAACCTTACTTCTCTTCTAAATATTACAGAGAACTGATATTTAATTTTCAGCAATTATCCTCGGTTTTGGGATTATGTGGCGATCCTAACTAGGGATGGCAATGGGTATTGTACCCGCGGGTATCCGGCACTACCCGACCCTAATGGGACTACCCGTACCCTGTATAAAAGGGTGTGGGACGGGTATGAGATCAAAACCATTACCCGTGATGAGTATGGGATGGGTATGGGAATACCCCAGGGTACCCGTTACCTGTCATAAATCTTTTATATATTAATAAATTATATTATTTTCTAGATGTAAGATGTGGGATTCAAACCCCAACCTTTTGTTCTTCAACCACTGAGTGATACCATTAAGCTACTTTATTCTTATTGATTAAGGTTCAATTTGTTCAATTTTTAGATGGATGATTTATTAAATTTATACTTTGTTAAATTTGTATGCTTGTTGTCATGGAACCGTTTTAACCAACAGCTCAAGCTTATAGTTAAAGGTCCACTTCATATTAATATCTGACACACCCCACATGCGAATGACCACTGGGCTTGAAGCGTGCGCAACACATGCCCATATTACCATGTCCTGCAATTAAATCAACAAATGGGGTTGCCATGAATCGAATCCTAGACCACTTGGTCATATACCATGTCATGGAACCGTTTTAACCAACAGCTCAAGCTGATAGTTAAAGGTCCACTTCATATTAATATCTGACACTTGTAAAATTCTGCAGCCCAATATGCAAACGAAGCCACAAAAGGAAGGTTCAGAATCTGAGCACTTTTGGAACATATTAGGAGGAAAAACTGAGCACCCCAGCCAGAAACTTGGGAAGAACGCTGAGAGTGATCCTCACCTATTTGCTTGTGTATTCCAAAAAGGTAGGGAAATTTTATTTTAGTGGGGATTCTTGGGCTACTTTGTACTTCTGTTTTTATTGATAGTATTTGTGAAAATCTAATTCCTGACTCTTTCTTTCTCCCATGGTTTTAATTACTGCCAAATTGAATGCTGATCTGCAGAAATTCTGAAGGTATCTATGCTTTATAGTATATTAATTTCAACTTTATAATATACTGTATTATTCTGAACTTATTCGTGTTTTCAACTTATGGTGGCTTCGAAAATTATTCACCCCTTACGCAGTTGTGTATTGATGAATTCTGAAAGAACCATGCTTGCTAATAAGATTTTATTGTATGATTTTGTACCAAAGATACAGGTATATGCTTTGCTCTGTAATTATTTGTTCTATTCATTATTGTAGGTGACCGAGATATACAACTTTACTCAAGATGATTTGATGACCGAAGATATATTCATCTTGGATATTCACTCTGACATCTTTGTCTGGGTGGGGCAACAGGTGGACTCCAAGAATAGAATACATGCTTTATCTATTGGCGAGGTATGTCTTAGATAGTGGCACGGTGGAAAATTCCACGATGATACTCTTTTTTCTTTCCTCAATTGATTAAAGTTTGTGATATAGAACAATCTATTTTGGGTCAGTTATTGGGTCAAACCTATGTTGCACGGAAACTCCTCTTCGGTAGCATTTCCACATTTCATGTCCGTTTCGGTTTCAGTTTCATTACCGTTTCTGTGTTTCCTATCTATGTTTTTCTAGAAATAACGTTCCCTGTGTCCGTGTCAGTTACAGTTTCCATTTCCGTGCAACGTATAATCAAACCAGTAAGACCGAGGATTTGGCTTGGTCCATATGTTAATTGGTCCGTTTCCGTGCAACATAGAGTCAAACCAGTAAGGCTGAGGATTTGGCTTGGTCCATATGTTAATCGGCTCTTAGCTTATGATAATTTACCATTCATATTAGCATCTGATTGATTCTTGTATTCTTGCTTGCTACCGACAGAAATTTCTTGAGAATGACTTTCTATATGAGAAGTTATCTCGTGAAACTCCGATATATATTGTGACGGAAGGGAATGAGCCACCTTTCTTCACACGTTTCTTTACATGGGACTCAGCAAAAGCAGTGGTAAGTTAGATTACAATGATTTTGAAGTAGTTAAGTGTATGACTTTAGATTTCTGAAAGAGATCTTAATGTTTCATGGATCATTTGGATGCAGATGCACGGGAACTCATTCCAAAGAAAGCTTATAATTGTTAAAAATGGTGGAACTCCAGTTATGGATGTAAGTTTCTTTCTAAATTTACATGGGTTCTTTTACCATGATGCTTGAAGACACTGAATCTTTAAAATTTTTATCTTCTGTTGAATTTTGGAAAAGGATCTGTGGTAGTGACTAAAACATCAAATTTATTGATTTCTCTTATGATGGAAATAAAACATGTATGCTAAAAATTTATACACCAAAAGCTTAACTTGGTTATTTAGTTCAAAGCTGAAGGTTGAAGGGACAATATGTTCAGTCAATACTTATTGTGCGACACATGTATTATATATTGGGTAAAGTACAAAAGAAATATCCGTGGTTTGCCTGATTTGCAGACGCAGTCCAGTGGTTTAAAAACTTAAATAGGGGTCTGAGGCTTGTGAAGTTTTCACTTAAAGGATGTGAGTCAATTTTTCGGTCAAACAATAATTATGATGGTTTAGTTAATTTGCAAAGTCAGACCTTATATGTATATAGGGTAATTTGCAAAGTCAGTCTTTTTTGCTCCAAATCCCTCCTTTTTGGGCTAAATAGTCACGATAATAATTTTTGACAGAATGTCTGTGTTTGCAAACTACACAAAGCACATACCCCTCTGTTTTCGAACTTTTAAACCACGGGATTGTCTTTTCAAACCACATGTTTTATTTTTGTGCTTTTCCTTTATATATTTTTATTATTGGTTATAAGTTCGAAAGCTTGTAACTGGTTTCAGTCTCTAATTTCAGAATGCAAACTTCCTGTAAATGTCTATTACAAGTAACTAGTTTATTCATTGTTTGGTGGTCTTATTCCTCGTATGCGGTTGTTTTTCTGTTTCAAATCAATTTCTGATTGTATAAAATAATGCTTGATTAGAAACCCAAACGAAGGACACCTGTCTCATATGGAGGAAGATCATCTAGTGTGCCAGAAAAATCACAGCGTTCCAGAAGCGTATCATTCAGTCCTGATCGAGTTCGTGTCAGGGGAAGATCACCAGCTTTCAATGCACTAGCTGCTAATTTTGAGAGCCCTAGCTCAAGGAACCTTTCAACTCCGCCACCAGTTGTAAGAAAGGTTTATCCAAAATCCGGTGGGTCCCCAGATTCAGCAAAAGCAGCTTCCAAATCTTCAGCTCTTGCAGCACTTACTGCAGGTTTTGATCAACAACCGCCACCGGCACGACAAGTTATCATGCCTCGTACTGTCAAAGGTATTATTGAAGCTTCTTGAAGGCAATTAAGTTGGCAATTAGCATACCTAAAATCTTCTTGGTTGTAAATTTGATCATATTGCTTGTCATGTGTTAAAGCGACGGGCCCTGAGACTCATAAATCATCGACTCCTAAATCATCATCTGAGTCAAACAATAATACTATGAGCAACCGAATAGAATCCCTCGTAATAGAGGAAGACGTGAAAGAAGGTGAAGCTGAAGATGAGGAAGGGCTTCCAATATATCCTTACGAACGCCTTAAAATTAACTCTTCAGACCCTCCCACTGATATCGATGTGACCAAGCGAGAGGTAAACTATATTATACTATCAACAATTGGCTATAAATTATCGTAATCATACATTTTTCAACTGTTCTAAGATGTTTCTCTTGTATTCGTGTAGACTTACCTATCGTCAGCAGAGTTCAGGGAGAAATTCGGGATGGCAAAAGATGCTTTCTACAAGTTACCTAAATGGAAACAGAACAAGCAGAAGATGTCCCTTCAGTTGTTCTGAGTGTGTCCTTTCGCTTCGTTCGCACCTCACCTTTGCCTTTCATTCGGGTCCCGAAAGAAAGCTTATTTATGAATGTGTACAAATTCTTCCCTGGAAAAAGATAGATACATTTTTGGGATGTTTAGTTGCTTCTGAAAATCCTAAATCCTCCAAATTTATTCCTTCCTGCAGTGAGGGAGCTCAGTTGCTCAGAAGTAAAAGGGACAGCATCAGTGCTTTTTTAGCTGCTTCTGCTCCCAGGAAGCTTGTTTATTGATTGATGGACAAAACCAGAGTTTTTTTTTCTTTTTTTCAAAAATTTCTTTAATTTTTTTTTTCCTCCTCCCCCCTTTTTGATTGAGTTAGTTGGGTTGGTATTCTTTTTATGAGCAGAGGTTTGTTGTGAGCTTGCATTTTTGTTTTCTATTTTTGAATTGGAAATTTGAATTAGGGTTGAGAATGGAGACAGTTTAGGGTGTAATTTGTACAACTGAGGATGAAAGTATGTAAAGCAGAGTGTATAAACCAGTTCACTCATCATCTGTTTTAAATAAAGGTGTGTATTTTGAATCGCACTTACAAATTTATTTTTAAATGAATTTCACCTAGAATTATTTTTGGATTAAATAAAACTTTTAAATTTATTATTTTTTAAAAGTTGTGCGCAATGCACTTGCATTAAACAAATGAAGATTACATTAAAGAGAAAGAAAAACCTCCAACCCACTCCATCTATGTGATTCAAACCCATGATCTCTAGAGTCATAGGTAAGTTCTCAACCAACAGGCTAATAGCTTCATTTTAAGATACAAGTTAACTTTTGTTTTTATTTTTGAAAAGAAACAATTTGTATTAAAGAAGTCAAAGGAAAGAACATCGATAATAAAAAAAGAGGTGATGGTCATGTCCACTGGCCTCTGATCAGGTTTAGGACTATTAATAGTGTGAACCACAGTTTGTTATTGGCTTGAATTGCTAATGTTTCTGCTACATGTTACTTGTCGTGATCACGAATAAGGATTTGCTGCTAAATGTTATCTGTCGTGATCTAAATGTTATCTGTCGTGATCACGAATAAGGAACACAAAGAACAAAAGCAGATTTGCTGCTAAATGTTATCTATCGTGATCACGAATAAGGAACACAAAGAACAGAAGCCTACTTCCTGAGAGATTCCAGCATCAACGTTGCAAAGAGAGCAACCCTCGTACAGATTCTTCCAATTGATGAATAGTTATACAGTATCCCTACAACTAAAAATTGTATGATCAGTTTTGAACCAATTGCCTTGAAGAAAAGTTAGCTTTACATAATTTTATGAAATTGAACTTGTGGAATTTGATTTTTCTTTTTTAACAAAAACTTGGAATTACAAAAATACTTTGTTATGTGCCCGCGAATAGGATCTCGCCACGGGTCCTAGGAATTAAGAAATGAGAAATCGAAGATGAATTCTACGAATTCTATTATTGAATACAATCGGATGATTTGCAAGTAGATTACAATCTGTTATTTATAACAGATACAATGGAAATGGAAAACTGTTTTGTAACTAACTTTGTAACTGCAAGTTACTAAATCACTAGAGCAAAATGTGTTGTAACTAGTAAAACTGTAACTTTGAAACAGTTTATCTTTATAGTCCCCCCTCAAGCTTGAACTGAAGGTAAGACAATTCCAACCTGGAATGATAACTCTGTAAGTTTGGAACCAATCCATGGTTTAGTAAAGAGGTCTGCTAATTGATCTGCTGAATTAACATGAGGGGTGGTTAAGAAACCTTGTTCCACATAATCGCGTATGAAATGGACATCAATATCGAAGTGTTTAGTTCGATCATGATCTATAGGATTAGCAGCAATTGCAATAGCAGAAGTGTTGTCACAGTGTAATGCTATAGGAAGTCGAACCCTAATAAAAAAAGGTTTCAAGTATGAAATAGATCCATCGAATTTCACAAGATGTAACACCTAAACTTCTGTATTCAGCTTCAGCTGATGATCTGCTAACAGTAGCCTGTTTTTTGGTTTTCCAAGAGATCAATGCTTTGCCAATCAAAATACAGTAACCTGTCACTGATTTTCTTGTAGTTTTGCACATAGCCCAATCAGAATCACAATAACCTCTAACAATTAAGTCATGTTGGATAGGATTGAGAATAGCCCTGTTTAAAGTACCCTTCAATCAAATACCTCAGTATATGCAATGCAACATCAAAATGGTGTTGATAGGGCATTGACATGGCTTGACTTTAATAAATGAGTTGGAAAGCTTATGCCTGGTCTTGTAAAACCTAAATACAAGAGTTTACCTATTAGTCTTCAAAAACTGTCTGGTGATGTCAACTTCTCTGTCTCTGCGTGAAACTGAAATCCTGAAGGCAAAGGTGATGTTGTTGCATGTGCTTCAGCCAGGTTAGAATCCTTCAATAGATCATTGACATATTTTATCTGTGAAACCAGTAAACCTTCATCTGACATTGCCATCTCTATGCCCAAAAAATACTTGGCATACCCCAAGTCTTTGATTGTGAACTTCTTGTACAAATACTGCTTTACTTGAGTGATTTTGACCTCTGAAGTACCAGAAATCAGAAGATCATCTACATATAACACAATAATAGTAAAATTCTCTGCAGTTTTCATTGTATACAAACAATGATCATGTGCAGACCTAATGAAACCAAATGCCACGAATGTTGAGGACATTTCCTTATTCCATTGTCTGCCAACTTGTTTTAACCCATAAAGGGATTTAACACGCTTGCAAACTTTTGATTTATCTGCCACTTCATACCCTTTTGGTATTTTCATATATAGATCCTCATCAATAAAACCATGTAATTAGGAATTATTGATGTCAATTTGATGTACTGGCCACCCTCTTGCTGCTGCAATAGCTAGAAAAATTCTTACTGTTACACCTTTTGCGACAGGAGAATAAGAATATGTATAATCAATTCCAAACAATTGATTATAACCTTTAGCCACAAGTCTGGCCTTAAATCTGTCAACAATGCCATCTAAATTGTATTTGATCCTGTAGACCCATCCTGATGCAATTGGTTTCTTTTCTGGTGGCAATGTCACGAGTATCCATGTTTTATTCTCCTCTAAAGCTTTTAGCTCCAGTTTCACAGCTGCAATCCATCTTGGATCCTTCACAGCTTCAGCATAAGATTTAGGCTCATGTTTTTCTGTAATTTTAGCCAAGAAAGCTAGATGTTGTTGATGAAAGATATATGTGCAACTAATGGCATTGGTTGATTCTGTCTGTATTGCAGATACAAAATCAGTGAGCCATGCTGGTTTGTGAACTTGTCTGCCTGTTTTAGTAACTTGTTCAACTGCTGGTGGTGAAATAGCGATAAGTTTATCACTTGAAATTTCTTTAGAAACATACCTGCAGAACTAGTAAACACAGGCAATTCAAAAATATTAGTGTTAGTTGTTGTCACTGTTTTGATTTCCTTAAAAGGAAATATCTCTTCATGAAAAATAACATCCTTGGATACTGTTATTGCCTTTATATCAAGATTATATACCAGGAATCCTTTTTGAACTGGTTTGTATCCCATAAAAACACCTTTAAAAGCCCTTGCGTCAAATTTGTCTTTACTTGGCTGCATGTTTGTGATGTAACATAGACATCCAAAAACCCTTAGATTCTCATACTTAGGCTCTCTCCCATATAACTTCTGAAATGGTGTTTGCCAATTCATAGACTTCACAGGCAAGAGATTGATTATATGTGTTGCTGTCAGCATCGCCTCTCCCCAGAAAGTGATGGGTGTATTTGATTGAAATAATAAGGATCTTGCCACTTCCAAAATATGTCTGTGCTTTCTCTCTGCCACCCCATTCTGTTGGGGTGTGTAGGCACAAGTTTTTTTGATGAATAATGCCAAGAGAAGAGAATAAACCAGTACACATTCCATTTACAAACTCAGTCTCATTGTCATTTTTCACTACTTTGACAGTTACTTCAAATTGATTGTGCACATATATAAAAAAAACTATTTAAGAGAACCATGAACTTCTGTTTTAGATTTAAGTAAGATTAACCACAATGCTCTTGAGTAATCATCTATAATAGTAAGGAAAAACTTTGATCATGTCATAGATTGTTGATGGTAAGGACCCCATACATCCAAATAGACTAATTCAAAAATTCTGTGAGATGCAAATTGACTATTAGAAAAACAGAGCCTATGTTGTTTTGCAAGTGGACATATGGAACAAGGATATTTTATTTCTTTGAAATTGACTGCAGATATGTGCTTCATCTTTTCAAAAGAAGTGTGTCCTAAGCGAAAATGCTATAACAAACTATCGTTCTTAGAAATACAATCAACATTTTGAGCATTACAACTAGAACAAAAATCCTTTATAACTTTTTGCTGAAAAGATCTCTGTGTAAGCTTGTATAGTCCTTCATGGTAAAATCCTACTCCAATCACCTTCTTAGTCCTCAGGTCCTGTAACAAGCAATGATTTGCATAAAAATGACCCTGACTTGTCCTTCTTGCAATAACTGTCCCACTGAAATGAAGTTATATTGAAATGCAGGAATGTGCAATACATTATTCAACACCAAATCAGGAATGTGCAATACAATATGTAACCAAAATTAGAAGAGTAAGAACCATCCTTTGAATAATGCAAGATGTGCCTATTCAGAATAAGGTTTAATGAAATAACCATATTAATAACAACCAATGCCTCATGGTGGTGTAGCAAATTAAACAATTTACCTTTATTCCAAACATACGAGCCCTTAACAACGAGATCCACGAGCTTACTATTTTTGTTCCTTGTCGCAGAAGGGGAAGACACAAAAAAACTAGATTCATTTTAAGCAGATTCATGTCTAAACCAGACAACGAGCACTAGAACAGTTGCAATGGATTCTCAGATATCCACGGGGTACCTCCAAAATGAGTTTATGCCTTAGAGGTGGGAAGGCTGAATTGAATGGCTACACAGATACAGACATGACAATAGATCTTGATTCCAGAAAATCTACTTCAGGATATCTGATTACATTTTTAGGGGGAAGAAGTTTCATAGTAATCAAAGTTACAGAAATGTGTTGCTCTATCAACTACGGATGCAAAGTTTATTGCAACTAATGAAGCGTGCAAAGAAATGCTTTGGATGAAGTGGTTCCTACAAAGGGCAAAGGCAACATAAATACATGGATTGTGATAGTCAAAGCGCGATCCACTTGAGCAAGAATTCGAGTTTTCACTCGAGATCGAAGCACACGATGTGCGATATCACTGGATACATAATATGTTGGAGTCTGAACAATTACATGTTGACAATAGTTGAGATATGATGACCAAGTCCTTACTCAAGGACAAATACAAATTTTGTAGAGAAGCAGCTGGACTGCTAGAGCCCTCCACCTAATTTGGAAAGGGGAGATTGATGAGTTTCCCTCGTTAGTGGAGAGGAGAAAAAACAGAAAAAACATTAGAACTATAACTTTTTTTTTGGTATAATATTAAAACTATATTAAGTAAAGAAAAAACAATTAAAGGAGAAGAGAGAAATATGTTAACTATATGTAACATATGTGTTAGAATAATAACAACTAAGTTTTGTTTGTAAGATCATGATGATATGGATTCAAATTAGCTACAAATAGTTGAGAAATAAACCCATTCGTGTTAGAGAAAATTATCTCGAGAGAAAAACAGAGTTTAACCATCAATATTTGGTGAGATTATAATTATATTTTTATTTTTCTTGGTGAAAAATAAATTAATATTTACCCATTTTATTTATATAAGACTGAGAGAGGTCCAATTCTAAAAGTGCTATATTTATTTATTAATTCTTTGATTTTTTTTTTATCTTTCCCAACAAATCCACCTTATTCTTTACTAAAACAATTTAATGCTGTTTTGAAACCAAATATACCAAGAAAAATATTTATTTTTTTAGAAAAAAATTTTCTTAAAAAAATTGTCCATTACATGCAATAAAAGCCTTGAAATATTGAATATTTCATTTATTTTAAAAATAATTATGATTAAAAATGGTTGTGCTTTATCTTTATTGATAAAAAATTATATCACAACGAAGAATGTAATTTAGATAGTTAAGATACCAGATTAATTTAATCATTCAACCAGAATTTAAATCTTAAAGATAAATATGCGATATTACAAAAAAAGATAAATATGTAATTATAATTGAAGAATAATGTATAAATTTAACTGTATAATTATTGTGGGAGAGTGAGTTTAACATCCACATTCAAAACAATACAATCTTATCCATACTGTTTACCAAATGCTGCAATTTCAATCCTGATTAACCAAAAATGATTTTTTTTTCATATACAATTTCATATTCATCACTCTCAAACTTCCAGAGTTTTGGTCACAAAAAAAACTTGAAATCACAATTTTATATTATAAAAATTTAGGTTTGAAATTGCAATGTCGAAAACGTTATACTTAATATTGGATTGTTTGTACATGAAAATTAAAGGGTAAAGTATAAAAAAATGCTCGTGGTTTACTTTATTTGTAAATAGAGGTCCGTGGTTTAAAAGTTTACAAATAGAGGCATGTAGTATATTTTTTTTTACAAAAGAAAGTATTTAAAATTAAATTTTTAAGTAATTGATGACAATAGGAGCATTTTTTTAAAAAAATTCAATTATATTTATATATTGACAAAATACGGATCCCAAAGTCAAATTAAAACGATTTAAAATAAATTTAAATATCAATTTAGTTCATAAACTGTCAGATTAGTAAAAAATGTAAAATTCCCCCATATTATTTATTGCTTCGATTTAGGAAGTTGTTTTTTTCGGAGGTTATATTTTGCTGATATGTAAGAATAAATTTTTTTAAGATAAAAATGTATCTAGTTGTAATCAAAACTTAATTGTGTAATTGTAATACTTTTGTTTTGTAAATAAAACATATCACATACCTTTATTTGTAAACTTTTAAACCACATACATCTGTTTGCAAAATGGGCAAACCACATGTATTTTTTGCGTACTTTTCCCAAAATTAAATATACTCTTTTCCAATAACCATGAATTTATATCTAATTCACATTATTAAAATAATTGATGGAACTTTAATTTTCGAAAATACCTACCCAACTTTGAAGATTAGACAAAAAAAATAAATAAATAAATAAATAAAAAAGATGATAAATCACATTAAGTATAAACAAACTAAAAAAGTGAGAACTAAGTCCATTTGTTTTCTTCTAAAAAAAATCCAATTGTTTGACCAGTGTTATGAATAAAATAGGTAATAATATATATATTCTTTCAAAAAAAAAATATATATATAAGAAAAGAATATTAGAAAAAAATGTTATTCTCTTTAAAAGATAAATAAATTATATGAAAGCAAATAAGAAAAAGAAAAGATAAAACCAAACTATTTTTGGATATTCTAACATTATTTTTTAGTATATCTTTTAAATATTCTGAAATGAACCAATGTTATTTGTGAACAAAATAGGTAAAAGATTCCAGGGTTTTGGAAAATAAAAAACTAAAAATTAAATATATTATCATAAAGATAAAGTTCATTATCTCAGAAAAATACATTACAAGTAAGAGGAATAAGAAATGAAGATGAAAACAAAACTATTTTCCCCCAAAAAATGTTAATTTAATAAATTTAGATTTTTATTCGAAAAAAAATAAGGTAAAATAATAGTTTTTTTTGAAACAAAGATAAACTTTATTAAACATCACAAAACATGTCTCTTACAATGGCATCACCCATCCAACTCAGTTCAGAAAAAGAAATGTAATCGTTAGCTAAGGAACCAGACTGTCTTGCCATCGCATGAGCAGCTGTGTTCGCTAACCGCGGTATAAATGAGACGGAATAACCTGGTCTAAAAATCAAAATATCCATATAATCCTGTAATATACAACTATAGTCTGAAAGATCTTCGCTGTTGTTAAGAATACTAGAGACCACTCATTGCGCATCCGACTCGAATATAACTCGTTCCCAACCCTCGTTTGCTGCTAAAACCAGTGCTTTCCGGATTGCCAGAATTTCAACAACACGAGGTTCCGTTACACCAATAACCTTCGAGCTGCAGACAACAATTACCTTACCCTGGCTGTCCCGAACTACACATCCCAGGCCACCCGATTGATGCTCGTGGAAGACAGCACCATCCGTGTTGCATTTCAGATGACCAGTAAGCGGCGGGTTCCACTGAACTTGGGAACGAACTGCTGTATCTAGTTGATTGGACCTGCAGATTGTACGATTTCCACTTCTCATAAAATAATAGTTTAATTTAGTTTTTCTGATAGTTTATCCAATTTCTCGGTTCGTCACACGTTTTTGGTGAATCCTTTTCCAATTAAAATTTTATACGTACGTTATGATTCAAACTCGAGATTGATACCTTTCGTGACTTAAACTAAATTTAATTGAGGTTTATATTTATGTTTTATAAATAAAAATTTAGTTATTTATGAACGCAGAAAAAGACAAAATGAAAACTATCTTTTCAGGAATCGGTTGGTTGGGCTATAGATGTAGATGTTGCTTGCTTTGCCTTTGCTTTCTCTCTACAAAAATAAAATCATTTTTTAAATAAAAAATCCTAATAAATAAATAAAAGCTGTACCAGAAGTAGCACCGCAGCTCTGTAACTGGCAACAACAAAACAAAAACCAAATATATACCGAAATTTCACGAACAAAAGCATCACTCTGCAGAGCGAAACAGATTTTAGAGAGAGAAGCAAGAAATTCACACTCTAGAGAGATATATAGAGAGAAAGAGGTTGTTGAATTTGTATAGTCAGTTCATTCTTCAAGGGGAAGAAGAAGTATAAAGAAGTTGCTGAAGCTGAGATTTAATGGCGACGGGAAGGGATAGAGTACCGGTGGAGGTTTGTAAAGGAATCAACGGCCTCGAAAAGGTTGTTCTCCGGGAGATTCGTGGCAGTGCTGCTGAGGTAAGATAAGATGTCTATTACTCTCTTTCTTTCTCTCTCTATCTCATTTTTTTCTATTGATTCTTGTTTAGGATCTAATTTCTTTTGCTTCTTGATCTTCTTCCGATTTTCTTCTTAGGGTTTAGTGTTCGGGTTTATGTGTTCGTATTAGTCCTTAGCTTGCTCAGATCTCTTGATTATGCTCTGTGCGAATGATTTGTAAGAATTTAGGTTAGCGAAGCTGGATTTTGATTAAATCTGTTACTCTCGTCTCTTGAATTTGAACAAGATTTCTATGACTTCAATCTTGAAGTATAAGTTTGCAGTTTATGATATAGTTGCGGTTGGATGTGTTAATAGTACATAGCTTCTATTGAATGTGCATTTCAGGGCCCACGATGTGATTTCTCGATAGATTCTCTTGTTTGGGATTAAAGATGTCAGTAGAAGTTTTTTTTTCAGATATATAGTAAAGACTATCAACATTTCTGTTGCTATTTTTGACGAGTGTGTGCTTGTGTTTGCTGAGTACAAGTTATTTGCGGAAAGTCAATTCTAGTAAATGTAGTCTATTTAATGCGGACGACTAAAATCTTATGGATCTGTACATGTATGTGCACACTCAAGTAGACACATGATTTAGATTGTGCATTGAGAAGGATATTAAGATGGATTTGTGATATTCGGTGTCTTTCTTTTCTTTTGTTTTTTAGTACAAGAATTCTTAGTACCTGGAGTTATTTTGGCATATTTGTGATGTTCTTTTGAATGAGGAAACTGAAGTGATAGCATCCTCATGCTTCTGTATGTGTGTGTGTGTGTGTTGGGGGGTGGGCGGTGGGGGGAAGGGAGGGGACCTATTGTTTGCTATCTTTCTGTGGATTTTCTATGAATGAAAGAAAAATTTCGGAGTTGATTGTAACATCCATTAGACCTTATTAGAGCATTGAGTAGTGATTCTAAGAACCAAAAGGCTTTTGAGCTCAGTGTACTCAAACAAATGGTGCCTTGTCAGATCTATTTGGTTTAAGTTTAACTATAACTGTCTTACTTAGTATGGTCTTTTATATATCTTTTATCCCACTTGGAGAGAAAGTAGAATAAGAGGAAATGTATATGGTATCACCTAAACTAGATTCATGCCATGTCTCTTTCATCTCTGTTCATGTATCTGTTAGAGCATTAAGTAGTGTTTCTAAGAACCAAAAGGCTTTTGAGCTCAGTATACTCAAACAAATGGTGCGTTGTCAGATCTATTTGGTTGAAGTATAGCATGCTTTTTTTTTTCTTTTCTTTTATTTATCTTTATGCTCAGTTTGAAGAGAAAGTAGAATAAGAGGAACTGTATACAGTATCAAGTAAATTAGATGCATGCTTTGTGCCTTTCATCTCGGTTTATGTATCTAACTGATATTACAAACTAGGTCTTTTTTTTTCTCTTCCCTTTCTTCAAAGATTGCCTTACCAATTGATGTACTAAATTACTACTTCCATCTAGTTTTAGATTAACTTGGATTCAAAGTGGATATCCTATAATGGTATTTTCTATTTGTTGCACTCCCCCATTTTTGATATCTTCGGATCAAGTGAGAGTCATTCATGTACTGGTGTGAACTATACCATGCAAAAACTTGAAACTGTGCTGTTTTGAGTAGACATTATTTTCCATTTTAGATTTTCGCAGGTCTGTGTCTATGCTTGGGCTCTATGGTACTCTAACCCGAGTTAGAGAATAGCTTAGGCTGCATGCTACATTTTTGGATTTTCTTCACATTAACCTATTTTTGCTAATTTAACAGTAATGGCTTGTTAGAGAGAACCAAATTTTCTAGTATATAAGGTCCCTAAATTGAATAAACTTTCTTTCCTTTCATTAAAATATCAGATAAATGTCACATAATGACGACCAGTGGACCAAATAATTACCACATAATAAGGTCTCTAATTACATTTTTATTTTGATATTGAACTTGAAAGAGAAAAGATCATAAATAAAAAAAATAGTTTTCCTAGAACAAACTGAAAATAATTAAAATTCACTGCCGCACCTATTGGTTCCTAAGTTTGTGGCATAAGGTTACTTAGTAATATTATTTTCCGTCACTGAAATATATTGCATGTAAAGATTAGTGAGATATTTCACATGATGTAGGTGCGTAACCTTTACCATAGTGCATCTGCATCATTACTGTGACAATGGTAGATTTTGTTTGAGATTTGATAGCCATGAATCCAGATGTTTGCCTTTTCCCTTATAATAGATAGGCTATTGGTTTGAAATGTTTGCTAATAACAGCAATTTTAGTCAACAGTTTTAGAGGACTTGTTGTATAAGATTTGTTAATTTGGTTTAGAAGTTGAATTCCATGAATCCAATGTTTTACCTTTCCTCTTTCAATATATGGACTGGTTGTTGGAAACATTTGTTAATACTGGTCATTTTTTGTCCTGCAAATTTAGAGGACTCCTTGGATAATTTATTAGCTTGATTATGGGAAGTGTCTTTTTTTTTTCCTATTAAGCTTAAATGAAGAACATGTATCTATATTCAACAAACACCATAATTAATACTAACTCATTGGTGGAAAAGCATAGGTTTCCACTAACAAAAACTGCTAAAGCACTAAATAAATAAATAAAATAAAAATATTATCATTAATTTAAGTCTTGATTATGAAATGTTGAACTATAATGAACATTGCTCCACAAGAAATCTATTTCATTGGGATTATGGGTAAAAAGTGAAAAAAAGGGTAGAGGCCTGCTAACTAGTGCTGTGCAAATAGTTCTATTTTTCCTTTTACTTAACCATTTTTTATTATTCTGGTTTTATTTCTCCAGGTGTATTTGTACGGGGCCCATGTAACATCCTGGAAGAATGACCATGGGGAGGAGTTACTTTTTCTTAGCAATAAGGTGATTTTCAGCAATCTAATTATGTCTTCAGTTCCATAATTATTGTCCATTTTAATTTTGAAAATTTTTCCCCTTAAGAGAGCAGCAATCACTTGTAAAGACTTATTATTATTTTTTTGATGTATATCCAGTACAGTGAGGGCGAGCCTTGGCGCAACGGTAAACGTTGTTGTCGTGTGACCAAGAGGTCACGGGTTCGAGTCTTAGGAGCGGCCTCTTGCCAAATAAATTGGCAGGGGAAGGCTTGCCCCCAGTACACCCTTGTGGTGGGACCCCTCCCCGGACCCTCGCTCAGCGGGGACGCGTAGTGCGACCGGGCCGCCCTTTTTATATCCAGTACGGTGAAAATAATAAGCAAATGCATGTGTGTTGAACTGTCCTCATATATTGCGGAAGTCTTATGGGTAGATAGTGTAACTCTCTATTATTACTGGTTGATGCATTGGAAAGTAATAACTTGCTGGTTTATGCCTTCAATGCTACCAAGGACCTACCCTATTTATTGCCTTTGACATATGTATACTACATTGGTTGTCTTAGTGCTTGTAAGTTCAGTTGAGGTCAACCTTGTGTACTAGTTTAATGTATAATTCTTGTCTATTAGCTTGGGTTTACATCAACATAAAATGTGAGAAGAAAGAAACAATATCATACAGTTGATGTCCACTAGCATGTGCTTAAGAATTTATGTGGTGTATATAATTTCCACATACTTATATCGAGCTCATGAAAATTCACATTGGGCATGCTTGGTCTGCACAGTTTACTTAAAGTAACTTCTTGACTAATGAAATTCATTTGCAAATGCATTGAATTCCATCTTCATCTTCTGCAAACATAATATAATGCTCATTTTTTTTTTTTTTTTGCGTACTTCTACCAAGTACATCCAATCTGACCGTCTTGATTATATTATGCAGGCTATATTCAAACCCCCAAAGGCAATTCGTGGAGGCATCCCACTGTGCTTTCCTCAAGTATGTACTAGTCACTCAAATTCTCATCTTGTTTTGCTCGAGTTCATCTTTGTTAAGAGAATTTGCTCCTTGCACAGTTTGGAAGTCAAGGTGGTCTTGAGCAGCATGGATTTGCAAGGAATAGAATCTGGAGCATTGACACTGACCCACCTCCTTTTCCAACAGTTTCTACTAGTAAGGCTTTTATTGATTTGCTCCTTAAGCCTACTGAAGAAGATATGAAGATTTGGCCTCAGAGGTGAAGTACTTGAAATCTTTTCTTTCGATGCTTGTCATAATCTTGAGGATTGGCATACTTAATAAGCTGTAATTGAACCATGTTTCTCTTTGATTTTAGTTTTGAATACCGTCTGAGGGTAGCTTTGGGACCTGGTGGAGATCTGATGCTGACATCTCGAATCAGGAATACCAACGCTGATGGAAAGCCATTCTCTTTCACGTTTGCATATCACACATATTTTTCTGTTTCGGACATCAGGTAGTTAATGAAATTTGTTTCTCGTGTTTGGTTTTTATTATGTTGCTGCGATAATATTATTTCATATAGTTCATATATGCATCCATGGTTAGTGACATGTAAAATTCATTTTTTCCCTAAAAAATGAATTTTATTTATCAAAAACCTTTCTCTAAAATTTGTTCTGAAAGTTTTATTTAGGATTGAGAATGAAAAAAAAAACTGTATTTGTATCTTGCCACATATCTGATAGCTGTTGATTAATAGTATTATCAAGTCACAAGTTAATACTTATCCAGATTTCCCTTTCAGAAATCATGCTCTTAAAATCTCATAATAGTCATGAGTTAATGAAAAATTAAAGGGTGCTTATTATATTCCTGCTTGAGCAAGTGGCCTTGAGTAGCATCCACATGCAGTCTTGTTATTCTTCTGAAATATAAACATAACTTAGAAATTTAGTATTAAAATCAACCTCTGCCTATAGGATGGGGCATTGCAGGCAGGGTTTGGAGTTGAGCATTTGTTATTGGATCTGAAATGCTTTATTCTACTGTCTCACTGCCAAACCTCATCTACAAGATGCCAGCTTGATCTGATGCTGGATTTACAATAGAACTCTTATACCTCATTTTCTTCCCTACCCAAATACATAAATTCTTATATTCTGTGGCCTTGATGGTGTGCGTCTGTGCAGAATTAGTCTGCTTGATTGCATGTGTCCAATTGTGTCTAACTCTGGATTCACATCAAAACCTCCTTTGCCTCTGGTTGTCCTTTCTTTAGCAAATATTTGAACCATTGTTCTTGATGATATTCACATGGGAGATGACAGGACATAGTCATGGTATGAAACCCTTTAGTAATTAGTATACTTATCATGTTTAACTTTTTAGTCCCATTAGCACTAACATTTGAGTTGTAATTAAAGACCAATCTTCTGAATCTGCCAGGGTGTACATTCTATCATTCTGATAATCCATTTGTTAATTCGTGAAGGCTTTGTTTAGTTGCATTTGTTCACATATAGTTTGCTGGACTTCGTTTTCAGTGAAGTGCGAGTTGAAGGATTGGAGACACTGGATTATCTTGACAACCTACAAAGTAAGGAACGTTTTACTGAGCAAGGGGATGCAATAACATTTGAATCAGAGGTAAAGTGAAGATGGTGAATGTTTCCTTCTAATCAAAACTAGTTTGATTAAAAGTTTCTTAATTTAAGCTTTTATCACTATACAGATTGACAAGGTATATCTTAGCACTCCTACAAAGATAGCAATCCTGGATCATGAGAAGAAGAGGACATTTGTACTGCGCAAAGATGGACTTCCAGATGCTGGTAAGATTTACAATCTCTTTGTTTCTAGTGTGCCTTGGAGGAATCATGGTTTAGTAAGAACACCATGTGTGATGATGGAATTCTAAATATAAGAATGGCAATGCTAGGACATTGAGTCAAATGTTTGTGTTTGTTAAGAGTGAGCAACAAAAACACAGCAAATACAAGATTTAAGTAATAGAAAGGTAACAAGAACAAGAATGAGAATAATATGACTTCAATAAGTCTTCATAGTTTATAGTCTTCTGTCTACATATCCGACTCAGTTCCTTGAAGATATTTCGTTGGTTGAAGTTGGGGAGGCTACACCACTCTTGGTGAAGTAATGAAACAAGCTTTAAAATGGATTGACCTGAGCTGAACATGAGATTGAATTATTGTTTGTGTTGTGAATGTAGTGGTGTGGAATCCGTGGGATAAGAAGGCAAAGGCAATGGCTGATTTTGGAGATGATGAGTACAAGCATATGTTGTGTGTGGAGGCAGCTGCTGTGGAGAAGCCAATAACACTAAAACCAGGTGAAGAATGGAAAGGAAGACTGGAACTGTCTGCCGTTCCATCCAGTTACTGTAGCGGTCAACTTGATCCCGCAAAAGTTCTTCTAAGCAGCTAAAGGGAGATGCACTCACTCACAATATTTTGTGTACTGTACAGCTACATTGGCTGGAACTTTACTGCAAGTCTAAGAAATCAATCTTAGTATATGGAATTTCAGTTTTTTTCTGTGTACGTTGATGGATGTATAAATCAAGTTCAAGGATGCTTCGCTTGAGTTGAGTTGAGACCCCATGTTGTAAAAGATTTGAATATTGTAAAGTCTTTCTACAACCCCACCCATATTGTGAAATCAAATGCCTATTTTCAAGGGTATGATATTAGTTTGTTTTGTACTTGTACTTGTGTCCTAAAAAGATAGCCTACATTTATATATTATGCTTTATTCTCTTTTTTAAGGTTATTATTTACAGGAAAAAATTCATTGGACTAGAAACTACAAAATAAGCAATAACTATAGAATTTCAGAGCTGTATGTTAGTTGAGTCATTAGTGCCTCAAAAAATATATGGACTCAAGGGACTATCTTTTACCAATACGGGAGTATTTTATTTTGTATGTGCTCTTTTTTTTCATTAGAACATAAGCCTTCTTTGAGAGGTGGGAGTTCGTGTAATTGAATAATGTTAATGCCTAGTAAACCTTGGATTCATCGGCAACACTAGTTAAAGGTTAGTTAAAGGTTTATGTCCCGTTTGGTAAGATGTAATGACCTTCATAATGGAATGACCATTTAGATGGTTCACCATGTTTGGTTGCATGTTACAATTTTATTGTAATGTAATGAGAAAACCTTGAGTTAAATTTTGTTTAACAAATCTTGTAATCCCCATTACATAGAAAAAGGTAAAAAGCATTATTAGGTCCCTGATCTTTTATTTTTTAGTTCATTAAGCCCGTGATCTTTTATTTTGATACATTAAGTCCTTAATCATTTATTTTTGTCTCATTAAGTCCTTGATGACCAAATTAGTAAATTGTGAACATGTAATTATATTAAAATAATGTTATTAACTTCATCTGTATTTGAAATTATTCAAAAAAAATATTTTTTACAATTTGAATTAAGGGTTCTACAGTTTTTCTATAGTCACTTTACACATCCAAAACTGCTTTCAAACAGTGAAAAAATACAAATTTCGAATCCAGATACAATGAATAACAACAATATGTTAACCAAATTTTATGGTCAATTTTACCTTTTTTGGTCATCAAGGGCTTAATAAGACAAAAAATAAATGATCAGGGCTTAATGTATCCAAATAAAAGATCAAGGGTTTAATGGACCAAAAAATGAAAGATCAGAGGTCTAATGATGCTTTTTACCCATAGAAAAATGACTTGAATTCTCATTATATTGTCATTTAACCTCTCATTTTTCAAATCTCAATCTAGTCTCTCATTCTTGTAAAAAATGTAAAAAGTAGAAAAACATGAAAATTAAAAACGAGAAAAAAAACGAAAAAAACGAAAAATAAAAAAAAACAAAAAACCGGAAAAAGGAGAAAATAGAAAAATGGTGAAAATGGAAATTAAAAGTAACGGGAAAAATGTAAAAAAGCGAAAAATTATACACTAATTTATTGATTTCGGTTAATCTAATTTTGTATTTGATTTTCGATTCAATTTTTCACATTTTTCGTGCTTTTCACGTTTTTCACGTTTTTCGTTGATTTTAATTATGTAAATAAAATTTTATGATTATATTTAATTAGAAAAATATAAGTATTGTAATGGTAATTACATTCCATCATTTTCTTTTTAATTGTCAACAAAACATGGTAATAGAATCACTATTCCATTCCATTACATTATAACTTTGATTACTTTACGACTTTGATTACATTACATTTCATTACAGAGAACAAACTGACCCTTAATACATAAAAAAATCATCTGAACTTGTCTACCTTCGCGAAAAAATGGAGGTTCACATAAAATCTTCAAACTTTACGTAAATCTTATATTGTTAGACATAATTTACATAAAGTGAGAGTTAATTTATGTAAAGCTGTTATTTTATAAAAAAAATCTCTAACTTCACGAAAAAATGAGGTTTACGTAAAAAAAAATTCAACTTTATATAAGTCATCTATTGTTAGACACAATTTACGTAACATTGTTATTTTGCAAAAAAGAACAAATCAACTTCACCTAAATTGATATAATTTCCGTGAAGCTGTTATTTTATAAAAAAATTTCTAACTTCACGAAATAATTGGGGTTTACATAATTTTTTTGAATTTTACGTAAATCCTCTACTGATAGATATAATTTATGTAAATATACCTAAAAATATTTTACAAAAAAAATTACTAACTTCCCTAAAACTCGCGTTTCACGTAAAACATTTGAGTTTTATAGAATCATTTAGCGTTAGACATAATTTACTAAATTTATAAATAAAATATTAAATAATTAACAAATAAAATTATTTTTTATTAATATTTTAGTGAAAGATAATTAGTTTACGTAAAAGTGCACCAATGTTACAAAAATTTGTGAATGTATATATTTTACGTAAAATAGTGTCAATTTGCATTAAAACTGATAGTATAGCTCTTTCTTTGCCGGGTCTCCTTTCGAAGTAAAGGCCTTCGCATTCCTAATCCGGTAGGAAAGGCCCTCTTCTAAGTTACTCCTTGATTTCTTATTTCTTAAGGATGTATATCTAGGGCTTTTGAAACCGGAGATCCTTCTTTTTTTCTATTCGGGAACTGAAGGTGGCTAAGCCAAGGTGCCTTATCTTTCTAATCAGGTAGGTTTGAGCAAAGGCCATAGCGCACCCAGTATGAACAAGGAACAGGCTATTCAATATTTGGCCCTAATGGGCCAAAAATCGATATTAGCTCTGTTTGTTTTTTCGTTTTGGAGTTGCATTGAATTGTATTATACCCTATGTGTTTTTAATTTTTCTTTTAGTAAAAGGGTCTGTTATTATAGTTTGACTTTTAATATGATAATATTTTGTTTTAAATTAAATTAAATTTTAAATATTTTTTTTAAAGTAAAAAGAAAATTTCATTAATGAAAGTCAGAATATAATACAGAAGAAACAAAATCAGGAGGTCTTAATCATTTCATTAGTCGTAATATAGAGGCAGCTCGAGCAAACTCATAGACTACACTATTTGCAGAACGACTAACGAAATTGACACTAACGTCATTTAAAGAACTTAACAGAGATTTTTGCACTCTTATAATATAAAACCATAAGCAGACCTAAAAGGTCATTCCCTAAGATGATTAACTACCGTAAAAATAACCGATTCAATATCACATCTTTCCAAACCTTTATTTTTAAATCAACTCATCGATTCTCTTATACCCACTGCTTCTCCATCTCTGACTTGATAGTTGTCTGGGAGAAGCTTAGAAAACGCACCACAGAACTGGTCTTCACTATTGCGAAGCACAACCCCAACCCTTAACAAATCAGAACCCGAAATCAGGGAAGCATCAACATTTAACTTGTGAACATGGGGATGAGGTCTGCGCCATCTATGTGCTAATGAATTTTGTGTGGAACCATTTCTGCCATGATGCAAGGTTTGTGCATCATGCTATTCCTTCAAACACATACAAGCCATTTAGAAACCACTATTGGAGACATCTTAACATTGTTCCAAATGTAATTGTTTCTACTTATCCAAATTCCCCAGATTACCATGGCCCAAACACAAATAGAGTCAACAGACAGTGTATTAAAAATAAAGCTCACCCACTCCTTCAATAAGTGACCTCTCCAGTTTAGAATTCTTTCCATTCCTGCAATCTGCCAAATTCGACTAGGAATGTTGCATGCACATAAAACATGCATAAAACTCTCCTCAACCGAACCACATAATGAACAAATTGGAATTAAATTGACATGTCTCTTAATTAAATTATCAACAGATGGGATAACATTATGACAGACTCTCCAAATAAAATTTCTCACATTCGAGGGAACTTTGAGCTGTCAAATTTTCTTCCACAAACTACTCACATTATCAACTGGAATATTGCAAAGCCTTTTATAAGCACTCCAGACAGAATAGTTTCCATCATGTTCAAAACACCAGAACCAATCATTATGCAATAGATTTTGAGAAATAGGAATACTAAATATATAATTTTGATCATTTGAATTGAAAAGATCATGAACAATATCTATATCCCATCATCTCTCACCCAATACAAAGAGAGAACTGACAAGAGCAGCAACAATAGGATTTTGCAACACAAAAGTTGGGACTCCAAGAGGAGCTCCTAGCAGCCAAGAATCATGTTCGATACATAAATTATTACCATTACCAAATCTCCTGTGACAACCTTGAAGAAGGATGTCCTTTGCCTCAATAATACTACTCCAAACAAAACTTGCATTATGACCTCTAGTGGCTTCCAAGAAAGACCCATGTTTAAACTACCTAGTTTAAATATACGAAAAACTAGAGAATTTGGTGCAGTGATAAATTGCCAACCCTGTTTTCCGAGCATAGCCAAGTTAAACTCCCTAAGTTTTTTGAACCCTAAACCGCCAGCAAATTTAAATATGCTTAGACAATCCTAACGCAACCAATGAATACCCCGACCCCACATTACACCACCAAAAAGTGTTGAACATACGTTCAAGATCCTGACACAAACTCAACGGTAGTAAGAAAACATCCATCGCATAAATTGGAATCGTTTGGAAACAGTTTTCATTAATATTTCCTTACCTGCACGAGATAGGATTTTGAAATGCCAAGACTGAAGACGATTCCAAGTTCTGTCCTTAATAAAATTTAAGATTTCTCGTTTATTCCGACCAACCATTAATGACAACCCCAAATAACTTCCTTGATTTTGACTTTTCCGAGTCCCAACTCGTGACATATCTGCTGTCGAGTATCAACCCCTACGTTCTGGTTGAAAAACATTGTCACACCCGACCCTAACCTGCATCGGGTATGAATGGAAAATAGGATACCAAACACCTAACAGCCTGAAACCCGAACCTATATTCTAATATATAAAAATTTATTCAGACTACCTAAAGTTTATTTAATTATTTGGCTTGGACTTGATAATTCTATCAAGCTTCCTACGTATCCCGAACATATTTTAATCTTTAAATCGGGAATCAAAGCCACATAGTTCTACCTAGTTTAGGTAGTTCTCGACATGTTGATGAAATTAATATACTTTACTTTATTACTATATAGTTTTATTTTATCTCTACTACTATTCACAATACTGTTCATGACCGCACGCTAATATTTAGTATCCCGAATTTATTTAATAATTCATATGGAATAATCTTTTTAAAATATGAATATATTTTATAAAATATATACCCAAATATTTTATCAAAATCGATAAACTTTTAAGTATATAAATTATGTTATCAAATCAACTCGTATCAAAAATAAATATCGATAATCTAACATTTTTGTCAATACAAACCATGATCGAATAAATTGTTTATTAAAGTGACGCATAATCAAATAAATTTAACATTTAAACAAGCTCATAATCAAATAAATGCTTTATCAAAACAACTCGTAATCAAACAAATGTTTTATCAAACCAACTCGCAATCAAGCAAACGTTTTATCAAACCAACTCGTAATCAAGCAAACGTTTTATCAAACCAGCTCGTGATCTAAATAAACTTAAAACATTATATCCATCCTAAAGTTTCTCCCCTTACGTCAATCCATATAATATAATAGAATCGAGATATCTCATAATTTTGCCTAACCCGCATGGTCTTACTCAACACTTCTTTGCCATACCCGATAGGTCTTTCAACAGTGTACACATGCCATGTCCCTCACTGAACATGGTCTTCAAATATAAAACCACCTATCCGGATTACTCTAGATGGATATATATAAAATCATAAAATTATAATATGCTCAAATCTCTTTTCACAATCAAATTTCATAACCATAAACCATAACCCATTTGGTTTCCGTAAAAGAACCATAATTATTCAAATATTCTCTAAAAATTGCTCAAAATACAATATCATTTAAAATCAAATACTCGTTTAATATAACTAAAATTGTCAAAAATTCGTATAAAATCACCGAATCATAATTTAATCCAACTCCAAGAATCAAATTTCCCAAAATATGGTATCAATAAAGTTAAATATTCTTGACATCCATTTGATATAGTTTGAAATTCATGTAAATAGCATAAGCACATAAAATACGTATAGCCTCTAACCTAGCTACGGGTGCAAAGGTTTCACCGTAGTCAATGCCCTCTTGCTGACTATAGCCCTGGGCTACAAGTCGGGCTTTGTTTCTGACTACGTTGCGCTGCTCATCTAGTTTATTCCTAAAGACCCACTTAGTTCCTATGGTCTTTTGGTTCCTAGGTTTTGGTACTAAATCCCATACCTCATTTCTTTTGAACTGATCAAGCTCCTCTTGCATAGCATTGATCCAGTGTTCGTCGTGCTCAGCATCAGCGAAACTTTTTGGCTCATAAACTGAGACAAATGCAATATTGCTGAGATATTTTCTAAGCTGATCTCTTGTCATCAGCTTGTTGTCAGCAGCATCAAGAATGGACTTCTCCGAATGTCCTCTTGGAATTTTGATTTCTTTGGGTAATGTTGAGTTGTCTAGAATAGGTGTTTCTACAATATCTGCAAGAGTAGTTTGGTCAGCAAAGGTAATTTCGGTTTCGTGTTTACCTTTGGTCAACCCTTGTACCGATGACTCAGAGGCTCCAATTTGATCAGCGGAAGCTGAGCTTGGTTCATCTTCAGCGGACTGAGTTGTCTTTCCTGCAGGGTCAGTTTCATCGAACTCGATATGGACAGACTCTTCTACAACTTGAGTTCGTTTATTATACACCTTATATGCTTTACTGTTAGTTGAGTACCCGAGAAAGATTGCTTCGTCAGCTTTAGCATCAAATTTAGCAAGGTTATCTTTTGTGTTGAGTATAAAGCATTTACACCCAAAGGCATGAAAGTAGCCAATATTGGGCTTCCGTCCTTTCCAAAGTTCATATGGGGTTTTCTTAAGAATAGGTCTAACTAAAGCCCTATTGAGTATATAGCATGCTGTGTGGACAGCTTCACCCCAGAAATACTTTGAAAGCCTATTTTCGCTCAGCATTGTCCTAGCAATTTCGATAATTGTTCTGTTCTTCCTTTCAACAATCCCATTTTGTTGAGGTGTTCTAGGAGCAGAGAAATTGTGGTCAATACCACTGACTTCACAGAATTCGTCAAACTATTGGTTTTTGAATTCTCCGCCATTGTCACTTCTAACATGAGCTACTCTTAGGTCTTTGTCATTTTCAAGCTTTTTAATCAATGTTGTGAACATCTCAAATGTTTCATCCTTGCTACTCAGCAAGATGATCCAAGTATACCGAGAGAAATCGTCTACAATGACTAAGGAAAATTTCTTACCGCCCAAGCTGAGTGGCTGGACAGGTCCGAAAAGGTCCAAATGTAGTAATTCCAATGGTCTCTTGGTTGAGACAATGTTTTTACTTTGAAAAGACTTTTTCGTTTGTTTACCTTGCTGACAAGCATTGCATAATTGATCTTTTTCAAATTTCAATTTGGGCAATCCCTCAACTAATTGCTTTCTAGCTAATTTGGCAAGGAGGTCCATGCTTACATGACCAAGTCTCCTATGCCATAGCCAGGAGTTATCCTCTTTAGATACCAAGCATATATTTTTGGAAAACTGTTTTTCTAAACTCAACATATATACATTGTCAACACGAGGGGCAGTTAAAATCAAATTATTTTTTTTCCCTTGAGTATCCGACACCGAGTAGCATCAAATATAACCTGTCTACCGCTGTCACACAGCTGAGCTACGCTCAATAGGTTATATTTGAGACCGTTAACTAAGGAGACTGACTCAATAGTGGGGTTACCTCCGATAGTACCTGAACATACTATCTTACCCTTTTTATTGTCTCCAAAGCTTACGTTTCCACATCGTTTACGTTCAAGTGTGATGAACTGAGTTTCATCACCAGTCATGTGCCTCGAGCATGCGCTGTCTATATACCACAGTTTTGATTTCTCCACGCATCTCAGGATCACCTGCATGTTAAACTATTCATCTTTAGGTACCCAATTCTTTTTGGGTCCTCGTTGGTTAGCATAGACAGGTGCAATATCATATTTTAATTTGTGACGGCATATATTTATGGTGTGGCCTTGTTTACCACAGAAGTCACAATGAGTTACCCTTTTAGGGTGATTTTGTCTTTGGTCAGCACTATTGTGCTGAGCATGCCAACATACCTTAGTGGTATGACATTTGTTTCCGCAGAAGTCACATTGGACAGTCCGCTTATTATACCAACACACATCTATTGTGTGTCCTCTTTTCCCACAACAGTCACACCGAGTGAACTGTCTACGCTGACCAGTACCTGAGTACTCAGCATGGGATTTATTTTTAGTTGAACCTTTTATTTGGTTCTGTAGGGTTGTGACATCTTTTCTCAGTTTCTTTGAATCTGATTGGACTTCCGAGACAAACTTGTGCATGATTTCCATGTTGTCATGCAAAGTTGAGTTGTCTTGGAGAAGATATCGGAGGTCACTCAGTTTGACCTCTTCAATCTCGTCACATCGCCTGCTGAGTGCTTTTATTTTCTTGTTACACTTTTTAGTTAGTGTATATAGATCACTCAGGGCGTTGACCATTTCATTTCTAAGCAAGAGTAAAGATGTTACCTCATTGGAGTGTTCCTCCTGTTCAGATTCTTCTGAGAGGTCAGCTTGCTCAGATTGAGTGTGGTCAGCAGCATCATTTGCCATGAAGCATATGTTTGCTGACTCGGTGGCATCAGCTTCAGATGATGTTGACTCATCGCTGTCACTCCATGTGGCCACCATTGCCTTTTTGCTTCCCTTCTTTTCTTTCTTTAAGTTGGGACAGCTTGACTTAATGTGTCCATTTTGATGGCACTCGAAGCATGTGACAGGCTTAGAGCTGTCCTTTTTATATCTGCTGTCACTGGACTCAGCTTTGTACCTGTCGCTTCTTTTGTATGGCCTTTTGCTGTTCCTGTCGTTCTTTCTGAACAGCTTCTTCATTTTTCTTGTAAACATGGCCATCTCCTTATCATCTGATGAGTCAGCTTCGGTTGATTCAACTTTCATGATAAGAGATTTCTGCTTTTTGTCCTCTGACTTTTCTTTTGCTTCGAAGTTTTTCATAGAGATCTCATGAGTCAGCAAAGATCCGATCAGCTCGTCGTATTTGTACGTGGTCAAGTCCTGAGCTTCTTCCACAACTGTCTTCTTAGCTTGCCAGCTTTTGGGAAGACTTCTCAATATTTTCTTCACCTGTTCCTCTTCGGTGAAGTTCTTTCCGAGCCTCTTGAGCTCATTTATAATATTGGTGAACCTTGAGTTCATCTCCGAGATGTTTTCATTTTCATTCATCTCGAACAGCTCGTAGAGTCTCATATGTTGGTTCACTTTGGACTCCTTGACCTTGCTTGTGCATTCATAGGTCACCTCCAACTTTTTCCAAATCTCATGTGCTGACTCGCAACCTCAAATCTTATTGTATTCTGTAGCATCTAGCGCACAGTGAAGCATATTGATAGTCGAAGCATTGTTTTGTAATTTTTTAAGGTCATCTTCTGACCACTCAGTTTCACTCTTGACAACCTTTTCGTTGTCAACAGTTTTGTAAGGCACATATGGGCCTTGGACTATTGCAAGCCACGCACTCATGTTTGTAACTTGAATAAAGTTCTTCATCCTGTTTTTCCAAAATGTATAATTTGATCCGAAAAACAAGGGAGGCCGACTAATTGATAGTCCCTCAGGGAGTATCTGTGTTGTTTGGTTCCCTGGAAGGAAACGAGTACTGTTCTCAGCCATTTATCGGGATCAGCTCAAGATAGTTATATCTTTGAGTAGTGAGCTATTAGGCTCTGATACCACTTGTTGGTCCCGTGTAATTAGTTCCAAGGGGGGGGGGGGTTAGGAACTAATATAACTTTTTCGTTTTAATTATGCTGACTTAATATAATTCTTTGAGTTTCACAACTCAGTTTTGGTCAGCACGGCCGAGTGAGGCGTAAGACAGTTTTAGTCAGATACTGACTAGAGCTGTTTTACTTGCGAGTTGGGAAATAACGCTTTTGTGGCCAGCTTCCAACTCAACACTCTAATTTACTCAGTGTCAGCTTAAACAATTTATATACTGAGTAAATATAGCAAGCAACACATACAGATATATATTGAGATAGAGTTAGAAATTACTCAGCACGACTTATCCTGGTTCGGCCTCTCTGCCTACGTCTAGTCCCCAGAATCCCTCCGGGCTTTTTCAATCCAATATTGAGCTCTTTAAAGGTAGAGCACAAACCATTTACAAGGCAGTTGAATATGCAAGAGTACCGTCCTCTATTAGTCTACTCAACTCCTACTAAGTGCTATAACCGAACACCTAGATTTCTCTACCACTGAGTACTTAAAACTGAGTACTCAGCACAACTCTCTCAATTCTACAATTGATACAGACTTGTTCTTTTTCAGACAAAGAACACTTTAGATGATTACAAAATCAATCTAGCTTTTACACAGAGATAGAAATTTGGTGTAAGATCTTTTTCTTGTTTTGATGTGATTTGTATGTATGCTCTTTTTCACTTGTATTTTCGACAAAGGATCCAAGAAGTGTACTTGTCCTTTTATAGTTGAAATCTGAAGACACAATCATTTGAATTCGGATCTATCCGTTGAAACGGCTCTTTCTTCCGACATTGTTCTGGTCAGCTTCAGATTTGCAGGCCAATCATGTCGTCTGAATTTCGCAGGCGCCAGACTTGTCTTCTTCTCGCAGGTTTGTCTTCTTGTGCATGTTTCGTCATTTAGCCAGCGGATATTTGACCCATGCGTCTCGAAACTGTATCCATGCATAATTCAAAAGCTTTTGAATTGGTGCAGATGACTGTCGGATCTTGTCTTTTAGGAAACGGATCATTGGTGCTGTCTTAAAATAATTCAGCATGACTTTGATAACCGTTGTCTTTGATTGTCGCCAATTCCGATACTGAGTTGCCTTTCACTCAGCTTCCACGGTCAGCTTCGTTCTGCAAGATATAGTTCCGAAGAAGACTTCTCTTCTTTTATGCTGAGTTGCTTTTCACTCAGCTTATGTGATTAGCTTCATTTGTAAGCTTCGATTCTGAAGAAGACTTTCATTCTTTCGTACTGAGTTATTCTTTACTCAGCCCACGCTATGTTGTCATGCTGACTATGTTCTGTCTTAATTTGATTCCTGTTCTTATAAATATTTTTATACTCAACATTGAACAAACGCATTAGTACAATTAAATCAAAGCACTTAAATTTAATTGTCTTAATCATGGATTATCTTAAATAATTTTGTCAAATCAAAATCATGTTGGAAAGGTGTTTCAACAGTTCTGTCCTTAATAAAATTTAAGATTTCTCGTTTATTCCGACCAACCATTAATGATAACCCCAAATAACTTCCTTAATTTTGACTTTTCCGAGCCCCAACCTGTGACATATCTGCTGTCGAGTATCAACCCCTACGTTCTGGTTGAAAAACACTGTCACACCCAACCCTAACCTGCATCAGGTATGAATGGAAAATAGGATACCGAACACCTAACAGCCTGAAACCCGAACCTCTATTCTAATATATAAAAATTTATTCAGACTACCTAAAGTTTATTTAATTATTTGGCTTGGACTTGATAATTCTATCAAGCTTCCTACGTATCCCGAACATATTTTAATCTTTAAATCGGGAATCAAAGCCACATAGTTCTACCTAGTTTAGGTAGTTCTCGACATGTTGATGAAATTAATATACTTTACTTTATTACTCTATAGTTTTATTTTATCTCTACTACTATTCACAATACTGTTCATGACCGCACACTAATATTTAGTATTCCGAATTTATTTAATAATCCATATGGAATAATCTTTTTAAAATATGAATATATTTTATAAAATATATACCAAATATTTTATCAAAATCGATAAACATTTAAGTATATAAATTACGTTATCAAATCAACTCGTATCACAAATAAATATCGATAATCTAACATTTTTGTCAATACAAACCATGATCGAATAAATTGTTTATTAAAGCGACGCATAATCAAATAAATCTAACATTTAAACAAGCTCATAATCAAATAAATGCTTTATCAAAACAACTTGTAATCAAACAAATGTTTTATCAAACCAACTCGTAATCAAGCAAACGCTTTATCAAACCAACTCGTAATCAAGCAAACGTTTTATCAAACCAGCTCGTGATCTAAATAAACTTAAAATATGATATCCATCCTAAAGTTTCCCCCCTTACGTATCAATCCACATAATATAATAGAATCGAGATATCTCATAATTTTGCCTAACCCGCATGGTCTTACTCAACACTTCTTTGCCATACCCGATAGGTCTTTCAACAGTGTACACATGCCATGTCCCTCACTGAACATGGTCTTCAAATATAAAACCACCGATCCAGATTACTCTAGATGGATATATATAAAATCATAAAATTATAATATGCTCAAATCTCTTTTCACAATCAAATTTCATAACCATAAACCATAACCCATTTGGCTTCCGTAAAAGAACCATAATTATTCAAATATTCTCTAAAAATTGCTCAAAATACAATATCATTTAAAATCAAATACTCGTTTAATATAACTAAAATTGTCAAAAATTGATATAAAATTACCGAATCATAATTTAATCCAACTCCAAGAATCAAATTTCCCAAAATATGGTATCGATAAAGTTAAATATTCTTATCGGCTATTTTAAGCACGAGATTAGTAACTCTAAATCAGAGTAGTTAACTATTTATTACACTTGTTAGATTATCATATATCTACTTATATAATTTTATATTCCTCATTTTTATACTGATTTTATATCCAACTAATTTTATATTCAAGCTCTTTTATGGATTCTAATTGACAATTATCAATAATAATCATTTCTATTTTTCTAAGGCAATTATCAATAATTACCATTTCTATTTTATAACTTATTTTAATTTTAACTTGATAGGATTTAAAATCAAAATATTCTTATTGCAATATTTTCGGTTACTAAAATATAAATTTTAAACCGACATAATTAATTTGGACCGATTATACTTTTAAATTCGTGACGTTGCTAAAAGCCCATTAATACTGAATTTCGCGTTAATAAATCTAAAGGATAACAGTCTAAAATTTATATTTTTATTAGAAATTCATTGGCGATAAATTATTAATCATAGATCTATTAAAATTTGACAAAACTAGCAGAATCAAACTTACTCACAATCATACCTATAACATTTTAAAAATAATTTGGATCTAAAATATTGTTATCGAAATGTCGTTGTCGGACACCGAAAATGAGTCAATGTGATCTATTGACAGTTGATGCTTCATATGCTTGACGTTGTTCCCAAATGTTATGTTCAATGATGCTTGTTTCGTATCCTATTTCTTCATGGTTTGATTGAATCGAACATATAATCTCTCAATATCCGTAACCCCAAACATGAAAATAATCTTAACGACATTGATATATAGGTTTTTCTTTATGAGGAATATGGTTGAATTTTTATGGTAAATATCCATCAAATATGGTATAATTCAAATAGAAGAAAGAAGGGAAATAAAATAGAAGAAAGATGTAAAATAAAAAAAATTTCAAAGTGAGGGATGAAATTTACAATATTTGTTCTTTTGTCCCCATAATTTTTCGTCTGCCCTCCAAAACCCCTTGCCATTCTCCCTTTTATTTTTAAAGCATCCTTACATATATTATTATTATTATTATTATTATTTTTATTTTAAAAAAAATTCCATCACCCATTACACATTACCTACATGCACACCTAAAGTCCATGTGTAAGGTTTTGAATAATAATTATTATTGTTTTTATTTATTATTATTATTATTATTATTATTAGGGTAAATTCTATGGCTACTTTGTTGGAAAACAAAGTAACCATACTTTATTTTAGTATCCAATAGTAATTAGATATGTGTTAATATAAATAATGTTAATTAAAATTAATAAAAAGGTAACATCAGGTAATATTTAATTATGAAAATTTTAAAGATTATTAATTATAAAGTAAATAATATATGAGTCCCTATATTTTAATCTAATCACTATTTAATCATTATATGTTAATAATACACTATTCAGTCCTTAATTTTAGCTCAATTCAACAGTTTAGTCCATTATAGAGGGACTAATCTGTTCAATAATTTAAAAATTTAAGTGACAAAGCTGTTGATCAAAATAAAATATAAGAACTAAACAATATATTATTAAAATACGAGAACTAAACAATATGTTAGATATTTAAAATAGGGACTGATAAAATAAAAGATTTACGTAAAACTCTATTTTCACAAGTTTTGTGAATTTTTTTCTCCTGAAATAAAAAGGTTACATAAATTTAATCAAACTATACGTAAATTATATCTAAAAATAAAAGATTTACGTAAACTTCAAAGGTTTTACGTAAAACTCTAATTTTCACAATGTTTGTGGATTTTTCTCCTAAAGTAAAAGGGTTACGTAAATTTAGTCAAACCTTACGTAAATTATGTCTAAAAATAAAAGATTTACGTAAAATTCATAAGTTTTACGTTAAACTCTATTTTCACAAGGTTTGTGAATTTTTTTCTCCTAAAATAAAAAGGTTACCTAAATTTAGTCAAACTATACGTAAATTATGTCTACAAATAAAATATTTACGTAAAGTTCAAAGGTTTTACGTAAAACTCCATTTTTCACAAGATTTATGGATTTTTCTCCTAAAATAAAAGGGCTACGTAAATTTAGTCAAACCTTACGTAAATTATGTCTAAAAATAAAAGATTTGCGTAAAATTCAAAGGATTTACAGAAAAACTCTATATTTCACAAGGTTTCTGTATTTTATCTCAAGGTTACGTAAATTATATCTAAAAATAAAATATTTACGTAAAGTTCAAAGGTTTTACATAAAACTCTAATTTTCACAATGGATTTTTCTCCTAAAGTAAAAGGGTTACGTAAATTTAGTCAAACCTTACGTAAATTATGTCTAAAAATAAAAGATTTACGTAAAATTCGTAGGTTTTACGTAAAACTCTATTTTCACAAGGTTCGTGAATGTTTTTCTCCTAAAATAAAAAGGTTACGTAAATTTAGTCAAACTATACGTAAATTATATCTAAAAATAAAATATTTATGTAAAGTTCGAAGGTTTTACATAAAACTCTAATTTTCATAATGTTTGTGGATTTTTCTCCTAAAGAAAAAGTATCACACCCGACCCAAATCGGCATCGGGTATGAATGGAAAATAGGCTAACGAACGCCTATCGGTCTGAAACACGAATCCATTTTCTAACAGAGACAAATTTATTTGGACTACCTAAAGTTTATTTAATTGTTTGGTTTGGACTTGATAATTCTATCAAGCTTCCTACGTATCCCGAACATTAATCTTTTAAATCGGGAATCAAAGCCACGTAGTTCTACCTATTTTAGGTAGTTCTCTTAACTTAGGTAGTTCTCTTAACTTATTAACTCGTTTTAACTTATTCACACGTTGAATGACACACTAATACTTTAATTGTATATTTCACGTTGTTATAATCTTTATATATATATCATTTTATCAAAACGTATCAAATCGAATAACGTTTTATCAAAACGAATCAAATCGAACAATGTTTTATCAAAACGATTCGTACTCAAATCAACTCATAATCAAATAAATTACTTTAACAAACCAACTCGTAATAAATCAAAGGTAAAATATTATAATTCAAATCATCAATCATTTTTAAAACGTAATATAAAATTTGTGTATGTATCCATCCTCGAATTCCACCCGTGTAGCTTATCATAACATCAATCATATCAATAATCGAGATATCTCATTCATATCTCCCATTGCCTAACGTTAGGACTACCAGCCGTGAACTCTGGCCATACCGCCCTTAGGTATGGTCTTACAACTTACATCTCCTACCCCGGACAATCCTAGATGGACAAAACCATTTTATCTTTCTTTCAAAGTATCAAACATAAAATCATATTTGGATGTCAATCCAAAATAATAACCACAATCGTAACAACTTTCTCAATCCAAAAATAATTCGTATAAAATCATCAAATTCGTTATCTCGACCGAATCTCCAAAATACCACGATAATAAATAATTATTCTTCAAATAATCAAAATCAAAAGTATATAAATATTTTAAACAAGATATCTTAAACAATTTAATAAAACGTATTCAAAACTACTTAAATCATTTAAAACTGAGACTTATTTTTATCTGGAATAATTACGTATAATACTAAACGGTATCGTTAGTTCCGACCGAAGGTTCAGTTAAACTCGTTACGGATCATAAGTCTACTTGTACTAATTTTATATTCAACTTTATACTACCTCTACTTGGCAAATATTAGTATTAGTCCTTCCATTTTTAAAGTATTTTAATTATAATTATTAAAGTTTCATAAAATATTCTATTGATAGAATTTAAAATAATCGAAATATTCTTATTGAATTATTTTCGGTCACTGAGATGGTAATTTTGAATCGACGTAGTTGATTTAGATCAGTTATACCTTTAAACTCACGACGCTGTTAAAAAAAAAAATAGAAATGCCGAAATTTCACTTGAACAAATCTAAAGGACGAATAGTCTAAAATGTATATTTTTATTAGTAATCCACATGCGATAAATTATTAATGATAAATCTAAAACTGTTAAAATTGACGAAACTACCAGTACCGAAATTATATAAAATCATACTCAGACCATTTTTAAAAATAATTTAAATCTAAAATAGAGTTACCAAAATATCGTCGTCGGTGGAAATTCGTCGGTGTGATCCATTGACAGCTGATCCGAAACGTGACAACTAGACGAAATATCGTCGGAACATCGCATCGATCAGATTGATCGAAAAAAAGGACAACATCAAGGATGAAATAAGATTTTTTTCTATAAAAAGAGTTAATTTTCGTTTTTCTTCTCTTTTTCTTTTTAATTCCTTTCATCTCCCTTTTTTATTATTATCTTTTCACTATGTCAAGAACTTATATATATATATATGAACATGATTTCATAATCTTATCTTAGTGGTAAGTTTTCTAATATCAAGCCACATGTCACATACTTGGTAAAATATAAATCATTTGTGACATGATGTAAGACATGATGCAAGACATGTGTTTTAGAGTAAAATGGAATATTGACATGTAATATAAAAGGTGTCATGTACTTATTTTTTTATTATTATAAATTTATTATATTATTATTATTATTATGATATGAAAATCAATAAGTATCAATTTAACCATTATTTGGGTAGTAAATGTGGATGATTGAATCTAATTTTTATATATATATTTTTTTATTTAAAAAGTAAATATTTATTAATAACCTAATCATAATATAATATATTAATCTACTTTATTATTTTTAACCGTACATGAGTTGTTAACATAAATGAATTAACAATAAAATATCAATTAAGGTTCTTTTAATTTATAATTTCTTTAAATTTACCCAAAACTTTTAATTTATATCTAAAAACATTAAATTGAACTCAATAATATACTTAAATTTTATAATTAACTAACACTATCTATTTATATCTAAAAACATTAAATTGAACTCAATAATATACTTAAATTTTATAATTAACTAACACTATCTATTTCGAAAATAAAAATTAGAAATTTTAGACACGGACGTGACAATTCTCCCCCCGTTAGAAAATTTCGTCCTCGAAATTTATGCATATCATATAATCTGTCTTAATTATTTTCTCAATCAGTTTTTTATAACTACCAAACATTCAACGACCAACCACGCTAGGTCCGAAGAATTTAACATAGGGCTCTGATACCAAAATATCACACCCGACCCAAATCGGCATCGGGTATGAATGGAAAATAGGCTAACGAACGCCTATCGGTCTGAAACACGAATCCATTTTCTAATAGAGACAAATTTATTTGGACTACCTAAAGTTTATTTAATTGTTTGGTTTGGACTTGATAATTCTATCAAGCTTCCTACGTATCCCGAACATCTTTTAATCTTTTAAATCGGGAATCAAAGCCACGTAGTTCTACCTATTTTAGGTAGTTCTCTTAACTTAGGTAGTTCTCTTAACTTATTAACTCGTTTTAACTTATTCACACGTTGAATGACACACTAATACTTTAATTGTATATTTCACGTTGTTATAATCTTTATATATATATCATTTTATCAAAACGTATCAAATCGAATAACGTTTTATCAAAACGAATCAAATCGAACAACGTTTTATCAAAACGATTCGTACTCAAATCAACTCGTAATCAAATAAATTACTTTAACAAACCAACTCGTAATAAATCAAAGGTAAAATATTATAATTCAAATCATCAATCATTTTTAAAACGTAATATAAAATTTGTGTGTGTGTCCATCCTCGAATTCCACCCGTGTAGCTTATCATAACACCAATCATATCAATAATCGAGATATCTCATTCATATCTCGCCTTGCCTAACGTTAGGACTACCAGCCGTGCACTCTGGCCATACCGCCCTTAGGTATGGTCTTACAACTTACATCTCCTACCCCGGGCAATCCTAGATGGACAAAACCATTTTATCTTTCTTTCAAAGTATCAAACATAAAATCATATTTGGATGTCAATCCAAAATAATAACCACAATCGTAACAACTTTCTCAATCCAAAAATAATTCGTATAAAATCATCAAATTCGTTATCTCGACCGAATGTCCAAAATACCACGATAATAAATAATTATTCTTCAAATAATCAAAATCAAAAGTATATAAATATTTTAAACAAGATATCTTAAACAATTTAATAAAACGTATTCAAAACTACTTAAATCATTTAAAACTGAGACTTATTTTTATCTGGAATAATTACGTATAATACTAAACGGTATCGTTAGTTCCGACCGAAGGTTCAGTTAAACTCGTTACGGATCATAAGTCTACTTGTACTAATTTTATATTCAACTTTACACTACCTCTACTTGGCAAATATTAGTATTAGTCCTTCCATTTTTAAAGTATTTTAATTATAATTATTAAAGTTTCATAAAATATTCTATTGATAGAATTTAAAATAATCGAAATATTCTTATTGAATTATTTTCGGTCACTGAGATGGTAATTTTGAACCGACGTAGTTGATTTAGATCAGTTATACCTTTAAACTCACGACGCTGTTAAAAAAAAAAACTAGGAATACCGAAATTTTACTTGAACAAATCTAAAGGACGACTAGTCTAAAATGTATATTTTTATTAGTAATCCACATGCGATAAATTATTAATGATAAATCTAAAACGATTAAAATTGACGAAACTACCAGTACCGAAATTATACAAAATCATACTCAGACGATTTTTAAAAATAATTTAAATCTAAAATAGAGTTACCAAAATATCGTCGTCGGTGGAAATTCGTCGGTGTGATCCATTGATAGCTGATCCGAAACGTGACAACTAGACGAAATATCGTCGGAACATCGCATCGATCAGATTGATCGGAAAAAAGGACAACATCAAGGATGAAATAAGATTTTTTTCCATAAAAAGAGTTAATTTTCGTTTTTCTTCTCTTTTTCTTTTTAATTCCTTTCATCTCCCTTTTTTATTATTATCTTTTCACTATGTCAAGAACTTATATATATATATATGAACATGATTTCATAATCTTATCTTAGTGGTAAGTTTTCTAATATCAAGCCACATGTCACATACTTGGTAAAATATAAATCATTTGTGACATGATGTAAGACATGTGTTTTAGAGTAAAATGGAATATTGACATGTAATATAAAAGGTGTCATGTACTTATTTTTTTATTATTATAAATTTATTATATTATTATTATTATTATGATATGAAAATCAATAAGTATCAATTTAACCATTATTTGGGTAGTAAATGTGGATGATTGAATCTAATTTTTATATATATATTTTTTTATTTAAAAAGTAAATATTTATTAATAACCTAATCATAATATAATATATTAATCTACTTTATTATTTTTAACCGTACATGAGTTGTTAACATAAATGAATTAACAATAAAATATCAATTAAGGTTCTTTTAATTTATAATTTCTTTAAATTTACCCAAAACTTTTAATTTATATCTAAAAACATTAAATTGAACTCAATAATATACTTAAATTTTATAATTAACTAACACTATCTATTTATATCTAAAAACATTAAATTGAACTCAATAATATACTTAAATTTTATAATTAACTAACACTATCTATTTCGAAAATAAAAATTAGAAATTTTAGACACGGACGTGACAATTCTCCCCCCGTTAGAAAATTTCGTCCTCGAAATTTATGCATATCATATAATCTGTCTTAATTATTTTCTCAATCAGTTTTTTATAACTACCAAACATTCAACGACCAACCACGCTAGGTCCGAAGAATTTAACATAGGGCTCTGATACCAAAATATCACACCCGACCCAAATCGGCATCGGGTATGAATGGAAAATAGGCTAACGAACGCCTATCGGTCTGAAACACGAATCCATTTTCTAATAGAGACAAATTTATTTGGACTACCTAAAGTTTATTTAATTGTTTGGTTTGGACTTGATAATTCTATCAAGCTTCCTACGTATCCCGAACATCTTTTAATCTTTTAAATCGGGAATCAAAGCCACGTAGTTCTACCTATTTTAGGTAGTTCTCTTAACTTAGGTAGTTCTCTTAACTTATTAACTCGTTTTAACTTATTCACACGTTGAATGACACACTAATACTTTAATTGTATATTTCACGTTGTTATAATCTTTATATATATATCATTTTATCAAAACGTATCAAATCGAATAACGTTTTATCAAAACGAATCAAATCGAACAACGTTTTATCAAAACGATTCGTACTCAAATCAACTCGTAATCAAATAAATTACTTTAACAAACCAACTCGTAATAAATCAAAGGTAAAATATTATAATTCAAATCATCAATCATTTTTAAAACGTAATATAAAATTTGTGTGTGTGTCCATCCTCGAATTCCACCCGTGTAGCTTATCATAACACCAATCATATCAATAATCGAGATATCTCATTCATATCTCGCCTTGCCTAACGTTAGGACTACCAGCCGTGCACTCTGGCCATACCGCCCTTAGGTATGGTCTTACAACTTACATCTCCTACCCCGGGCAATCCTAGATGGACAAAACCATTTTATCTTTCTTTCAAAGTATCAAACATAAAATCATATTTGGATGTCAATCCAAAATAATAACCACAATCGTAACAACTTTCTCAATCCAAAAATAATTCGTATAAAATCATCAAATTCGTTATCTCGACCGAATGTCCAAAATACCACGATAATAAATAATTATTCTTCAAATAATCAAAATCAAAAGTATATAAATATTTTAAACAAGATATCTTAAACAATTTAATAAAACGTATTCAAAACTACTTAAATCATTTAAAACTGAGACTTATTTTTATCTGGAATAATTACGTATAATACTAAACGGTATCGTTAGTTCCGACCGAAGGTTCAGTTAAACTCGTTACGGATCATAAGTCTACTTGTACTAATTTTATATTCAACTTTATACTACCTCTACTTGGCAAATATTAGTATTAGTCCTTCCATTTTTAAAGTATTTTAATTATAATTATTAAAGTTTCATAAAATATTCTATTGATAGAATTTAAAATAATCGAAATATTCTTATTGAATTATTTTCGGTCACTGAGATGGTAATTTTGAACCGACGTAGTTGATTTAGATCAGTTATACCTTTAAACTCACGACGCTGTTAAAAAAAAAAAACTAGGAATACCGAAATTTTACTTGAACAAATCTAAAGGACGACTAGTCTAAAATGTATATTTTTATTAGTAATCCACATGCGATAAATTATTAATGATAAATCTAAAACGGTTAAAATTGACGAAACTACCAGTACCGAAATTATACAAAATCATACTCAGACGATTTTTAAAAATAATTTAAATCTAAAATAGAGTTACCAAAATATCGTCGTCGGTGGAAATTCGTCGGTGTGATCCATTGATAGCTGATCCGAAACGTGACAACTAGACGAAATATCGTCGGAACATCGCATCGATCAGATTGATCGGAAAAAAGGACAACATCAAGGATGAAATAAGATTTTTTTCCATAAAAAGAGTTAATTTTCGTTTTTCTTCTCTTTTTCTTTTTAATTCCTTTCATCTCCCTTTTTTATTATTATCTTTTCACTATGTCAAGAACTTATATATATATATATGAACATGATTTCATAATCTTATCTTAGTGGTAAGTTTTCTAATATCAAGCCACATGTCACATACTTGGTAAAATATAAATCATTTGTGACATGATGTAAGACATGTGTTTTAGAGTAAAATGGAATATTGACATGTAATATAAAAGGTTTCATGTACTTATTTTTTTATTATTTTTTTATTATTATATTATTATTATTATTATGATATGAAAATCAATAAGTATCAATTTAACCATTATTTGGGTAGTAAATGTGGATGATTGAATCTAATTTTTATATATATTTTTTTTTATTTAAAAAGTAAATATTTATTAATAACCTAATCATAATATAATATATTAATCTACTTTATTATTTTTAACCGTACATGAGTTGTTAACATAAATGAATTAACAATAAAATATCAATTAAGGTTCTTTTAATTTATAATTTCTTTAAATTTACCCAAAACTTTTAATTTATATCTAAAAACATTAAATTGAACTCAATAATATACTTAAATTTTATAATTAACTAACACTATCTATTTCGAAAATAAAAATTAGAAATTTTAGACACGGACGTGACAAAAAGGGTTACATAAATTTAGTCAAACCTTACTTAAATTATGTCTAAAAATAAAAGATTTACGTAAAATTCATAGGTTTTACGTAAAAATATATTTTCACAAGGTTTGTGAATTTTTTTCTCCTAAAATAAAAAGGTTACCGAAATTTAGTCAAACTATACATAAATTATGTCTACAAATAAAATATTTACGTAAAGTTCAAAGGTTTTACGTAAAACTCTATTTTCCACAAGATTTATGGATTTTTCTCCTAAAATAAAAGGGTTATGTAAATTTAGTCAAACCTTACGTAAATTATATCTAAAAATAAAAGATTTGCGTAAAATTCAAAGGTTTTACAGAAAACTCTATATTTCACAAGGTTTCCGTATTTTATCTCCTAAAGTAACAAAGTTATGAAAATTTAGTCCAACTTTACGTAAATTATGTCTAAAAATAAAAGGTTTATATAAAGTTTAAAGGTTTTACGTAAAACTCTATTTTTCACAAGGTTTCTAGATTTTATCTCCTAAAGTAACAAGGTTACGTAAATTTAGTCAAACTTTACGTAAATTATGTCTCAAAATAAAAGATTTACGTAAAATTCGTAGGTTTTACGCAAAACTCTATTTTCACAAGGTTTGTGAGTTTTTTCTCCTAAAATAAAAAGGTTACGTAAATTTAGTCAAACTATACGTAAATTATATCTAAAATAAAATATTTACATAAACTTCAAAGGTTTTACGTAAAACTCTAATTTTCACAATGTTTGTGGATTCTTCTCCTAAAGTAAAAGGGCTACGTAAATTTAGTCAAACCGTACGTAAATTATGTCTAAAAATAAAAGATTTACGTAAAGTTCAAAGGTTTTACGTAAAACTCTAATTTTCACAAGGTTTGTGAATTTTTTATCCTAAAATAACAAGACCTTACGTAAATTATGTCTAAAAATAAAAGATTTACGTAAAATTCATAGGTTTTACGTAAAACTCTATTTTCACAAGGTTTGTGAATTTTTTTCTCCTAAAATAAAAAGGTTACGTAAATTTTGTCAAACTATACGTAAATTATATCTAAAAATAAAATATTTATATAAAGTTTAAAGGTTTTACGTGAAACTCTAATTTTCACAATGTTTGTGGATTTTTATCTTAAAGTAAAAGGGTTACGTAAATTTAGTCAAACTTACGTAAATTATGTTTAAAAATAAAAGATTTACGTAAAATTCATAGGTTTTACGTTAAACTCTATTTTCACAAGGTTTGTGAATTTTTTTCTCATAAAATAAAAAGTTACCTAAATTTAGTCAAACTATACGTAAATTATGTCTACAAATAAAATATTTACGTAAAGTTCAAAGGTTTTACGTAAAACTTTATTTTTCACAAGATCTATGGATTTTCTCCTAAAATAAAAGGGTTACGTAAATTTAGTCAAACCTTACGTAAATTATGTCTAAAAATAAAAGATTTGCGTAAAATTCAAAGGTTTTACAGAAAACTCTATATTTCACAAGGATTCTGTATTTTTATCTCAAGGTTACATAAATTTAGTCAAACTTAACGTAAATTATATTTAAAAATAAAAGATTTACGTAAAGTTCAAAGGTTTTACGTAAAACTCTAATTTTCACAATGTTTGTGGATTTTTCTCCTAAACTAAAAGGGTTACGTAAATTTTTCCAAACCTTTCGTAAATTATGTTTAAAAACAAAAGATTTACGTAAAATTCATTGGTTTTACGTAAAACTCTATTTTGACAAGGTTTGTGAATTTTTTTCTCCTAAAATAAAAAGGTTACGTAAATTTAGTCAAACTATACGTAAATTATATCTAAAAATAAAATATTTATGTAAAGTTCAAAGGTTTTACATAAAACTCTAATTTTCATAATGTTTGTGGATTTTTCTCCTAAAGAAAAAGGGTTACGTAAATTTAGTCAAACCTTACGTAAATTATGTCTAAAAATAAAAGATTTACGTAAAATTCATAGGTTTTACGTAAAACTCTATTTTCCCAAGGTTTGTGATTTTTTTTTCCTAAAATAAAAAGCTTACCTAAATTTAGTCAAACTATACAAAAATTATGTCTAGAAATAAAATATTTACGTAAAGTTCAAAGGTTTTACGTAAAACTCTATTTTTCACAAGATTTATGGATTTTTATTCTAAAATAAATGAGTTGTGTCACGTCCGTGTCTAATTAGAGACTTTTAAGGATTGATTATGATCTTTCTATTTCACGCCCGATTCGATTGAGGTCGTTTAGGGTCGGGTGTGACAAGTTGCGTAAATTTAGTCAAACCTTTAATAAATTATGTCTAAAAATAAAAGATCTGTGTAAAATTCAAAGGTTTTACTGAAAACTCTAATTTTCACAATGTTTGTGAATTTTTCTTCTAAAGTAAAAGGGTTACGTAAATTTAGTCAATCTTTACGTAAATTATGTCTAAAAATAAAAGATTTACGTAAAATTCATAGGTTTTACGTAAAACTCTATTTTCACAAGGTTTGTGAGTTTTTTTCTCCTAAAATAAAAAGGTTACGTAAATTTAGTCAAACTATACGTAAATTATATCTAAAAATAAAATATTTACGTAAAGTTCAAAGGTTTTACATAAAACTCTAATTTTCACAATGTTTGTGGATTTTTCTCCTAAAGTAAAAGGGTTACGTAAATTTAGTCAAACCTTACGTAAATTATGTCTAAAAATAAAAGATTTATGTAAAATTCATAGGTTTTACGTAAAACTCTATTTTTACAAGGTTTGTGAATTATTTTCTCCTAAAATAAAAAGGTTACGTAAATTTTGTCAAATTATACGTAAATTATATCTAAAAATAAAATATTTATGTAAAGTTTAAAGGTTTTACGTGAAACTCTAATTTTCACAATGTTTGTGGATTTTTCTCCTAAAGTTAAAGGGTTAAGTAAATTTTTCCAAACCTTTCGTAAATTATGTCTAAAAACAAAAGATTTACGTAAAATTCATTGGTTTTACGTAAAACTCTATTTTGACAAGGTTTGTGAATTTTTTTCTCCTAAAATAAAAAGGTTACGTAAATTTAGTCAAACTATACGTAAATTGTATCTAAAAATAAAATATTTATGTAAAGTTCAAAGTTTTTACATAAAACTCTAATTTTCATAATGTTTGTGGATTTTTCTCCTAAAGAAAAAGGGTTACGTAAATTTAGTCAAACCTTACATAAATTATGTCTAAAAATAAAAGATTTACGTAAAATTTATAGGTTTTACGTAAAACTCTATTTTCACAAGGTTTGTGAATTTTTTTTCTAAGATAAAAAGGTTACCTAAATTTAGTCAAACTATACAAAGATTATGTCTACAAATAAAATATTTACGTAAAGTTCAAAGGTTTTACGTAAAACTCTATTTTTCACAAGATTTATGGATTTTTCTCCTAAAATAAATGGGTTACGTAAATTTAGTCAAACCTTACGTAATTTATGTCTAAAAATAAAAGATCTGCGTAAAATTCAAAGGTTTTACTGAAAACTCTAATTTTCACAATGTTTGTGGATTTTTCTTCTAAAGTAAAAGGGTTACGTAAATTTAGTCAATCCTTACGTTAATTATGTCTAAAAATAAAAGATTTACGTAAAATTCATAGGTTTTACGTAAAACTCTATTTTCACAAGGTTTGTGAGTTTTTTTCTCCTAAAATAAAAAGGTTACGTAAATTTAGTCAAACTATACGTAAATTATATCTAAAAATAAAATATTTACGTAAAGTTAGGAGAAAAATCCACAAACATTGTGAAAATAAAATATTTACGTAAAGTTCAAAGGTTTTACATAAAACTCTAATTTTCACAATGTTTGTGGATTTTTCTCCTAAAATAAAAGGGTTACGTAAATTTAGTCAAACCTTACGTAAATTATGTCTAAAAATAAAAGATTTATGTAAAATTCATAGGTTTTACATAAAACTCTATTTTTACAAGGTTTGTGAATTATTTTCTCCTAAAATAAAAAGGTTACGTATATTTTGTCAAATTATACGTAAATTATATCTAAAAATAAAATATTTATGTAAAGTTTAAAGGTTTTATGTGAAACTCTAATTTTCATAATGTTTGTGGATTTTTCTCCTAAAGTAAAAGGGTTACGTAAATTTTTCCAAACCTTTCGTAAATTATGTCTAAAAACAAAAGATTTACGTAAAATTCATTGGTTTTACGTAAAACTCTATTTTGACAAGGTTTGTGAATTTTTTTCTCCTAAAAGAAAAAGGTTACGTAAATTTAGTCAAACTATACGTAAATTATATCTAAAAATAAAATATTTATGTAAAGTTCAAAGGTTTTACATAAAACTCTATTTTTCATAATGTTTGTGGATTTTTCTCCTAAAGAAAAAGGGTTACGTAAATTTAGTCAAACCTTACATAAATTATGTCTAAAAATAAAAGATTTAAGTAAAATTCATAGGTTTTACGTAAAACTCTATTTTCACAAGGTTTGTGAATTTTTTTTCCTAAGATAAAAAGGTTACCTAAATTTAGTCAAACAATACAAAAATTATGTCTACAAATAAAATATTTACGTAAAGTTCAAAGGTTTTACGTAAAACTCTATTTTTCACAAGATTTATGGATTTTCTCCTAAAATAAATGGGTTACGTAAATTTAGTCAAACCTTACATAATTTATGTCTAAAAATAAAAGATCTGCGTAAAATTCAAAGGTTTGACTGAAAACTCTAATTTTCACAATGTTTGTGTATTTTTCTTCTAAAGTAAAAGGGTTACGTAAATTTAGTCAATCCTTACGTAAATTATGTCTAAAAATAAAAGATTTAAGTAAAATTCATAGGTTTTACGTAAAACTCTATTTTCATAAGGTTTGTTAGTTTTTTTCTCCTAAAGTAAAAAGGTTACGTAAATTTAGTCAAACTATACGTAAATTATATCTAAAAATAAAATATTTACGTAAAGTTCAAAGGTTTTACATAAAACTCTAATTTTCACAATGTTTGTGGATTTTTCTCCTGAAGTAAAAGGGTTACGTAAATTTAGTCAAACCTTACGTAAATTATGTCTAAAAATAAAAGATTTATGTAAAATTCATAGGTTTTACGTGAAACTCTATTTTCACAAGGTTTGTGAGTTTTTTCTCCTAAAATAAAAAGGTTACGTAAATTTAGTCAAACTATACGTAAATTATATCTAAAAATAAAATATTTATGTAAAGTTCAAAGGTTTTACATAAAACTCTAATTTTCATAATATTTGTGGATTTTTCTCCTAAAGAAAAAGGGTTACGTAAATTTAGTCAAACCTTACGTAAATTATGTCTAAAAATAAATAATTTACGTAAAATTTATAGGTTTTACGTAAAACTCTATTTTCACAAGGTTTGTGAATTTTTTTTCCTAAGATAAAAAGGTTACCTAAATTTAGTCAAACTATACAAAAATTATGTCTACAAATAAAATATTTACGTAAAGTTCAAAGGTTTTACGTAAAACTCTATTTTTCACAAGATTTATGGATTTTTCTCCTAAAATAAATGGGTTACGTGAATTTAGTCAAACCTTACGTAATTTATGTCTAAAAATAAAAGATCTGCGTAAAATTCAAAGGTTTTACTGAAAACTCTAATTTTCACAATGTTTGTGGATTTTTCTTCTAAAGTAAAAGGGTTACGTAAATTTAGTCAATCCTTACGTAAATTATGTGTAAAAATAAAAGATTTACGTAAAATTCATAGGTTTTACGTAAAACTCTATTTTCAGAAGGTTTGTGAGTTTTTTTCTCCTAAAATAAAAAGGTTACATAAATTTAGTCAAACTATACGTAAATTATATCTAAAAATAAAATATTTACGTAAAGTTCAAAAGTTTTACATAAAACTCTAATTTTCACAATGTTTGTGGATTTTTCTCCTAAAATAAAAGTGTTACGTAAATTTAGTCAAACCTTACGTAAATTATGTCTAAAAATAAAAGATTTATGTAAAATTCATATGTTTTACATAAAACTCTATTTTAAAAAGGTTTGTGAATTATTTTCTCCTAAAATAAAAAGGTTACGTATATTTTGTCAAATTATACGTAAATTATATCTAAAAATAAAATATTTATGTAAAGTTTAAAGGTTTTACGTGAAACTCTAATTTTCATAATGTTTGTGGATTTTTCTCCTAAAGTAAAAGGGTTACGTAAATTTTTCCAAACCTTTCGTAAATTATCTCTAAAAACAAAAGATTTATGTAAAATTCATTGGTTTTACATAAAACTCTATTTTGACAAGGTTTGTGAATTTTTTTCTCCTAAAATAAAAAGGTTACGTAAATTTAGTCAAACTATACGTAAATTATATCTAAAAATAAAATATTTATGTAAAGTTCAAAGGTTTTACATAAAACTCTATTTTTCATAATGTTTGTGGATTTTTCTCCTAAAGAAAAAGGGTTACGTAAATTTAGTCAAACCTTACGTAAATTATGTCTAAAAATAAAAGATTTACGTAAAATTCATAGGTTTTACGTAAAACTCTATTTTCACAAGGTTTGTGAATTTTTTTTCCTAAGATAAAAAGGTTACCTAAATCTAGTCAAACTATACAAAAATTATGTCTACAAATAAAATATTTTCGTAAAGTTCAAAGGTTTTACGTAAAACTATATTTTTCACAAGATTTATGGATTTTTCTCATAAAATAGATGGGTTATGTAAATTTAGTCAAACCTTACATAATTTATGTCTAAAAATAAAAGATCTGCGTAAAATTCAAAGGTTTTACTGAAAACTCTAATTTTCACAATGTTTGTGGATTTTTCTTTTAAAGTAAAAGGGTTACGTAAATTTAGTCAATCCTTACGTAAATTATGTCTAAAAATAAAAGATTTACGTAAAATTTATAGGTTTTACGTAAAACTCTATTTTTCACAAGGTTTGTGAGTTTTTTTCTCCTAAAATAAAAAGGTTACGTAAATTTAGTCAAACTATACGTAAATTATATCTAAAAATAAAATATTTACGTAAAGTTCAAAGGTTTTACATAAAACTCTAATTTTCAAAATGTTTGTGGATTTTTCTCCTAAAATAAAAGGGTTACGTAAATTTAGTCAAACCTTACGTAAATTATGTCTAAAAATAAAGATTTACGTAAAATTCATTGGTTTTACGTAAAACTCTATTTTCACAAGGTTTGTGAGTTTTTTTCTCCTAAAATAAAAAGGTTACGTAAATTTAGTCAAACTATACGTAAATTATATCTAAAAATAAAATATTTATGTAAAGTTCAAAGGTTTTACATAAAACTCTATTTTTCATAATGTTTGTGGATTTTTCTCCTAAAGAAAAAGGGTTACGTAAATTTAGTCAAACCTTACGTAAATTATGTCTAAAAATAAAAGATTTACGTAAAATTTATAGGTTTTACGTAAAACTCTATTTTCACAAGGTTTGTGAATTTTTTTTCCTAAAATAAAAAGGTTACCTAAATTTAGTCAAACTATATAAAAATTATGTCTACAAATAAAATATTTACGTAAAGTTCAAAGGTTTTACGTAAAACTCTATTTTTCACAAGATTTATGGATTTTTCTCCTAAAATCAATGGGTTACGTAAATTTAGTGAAAACCTTACGTAAATTATGTCTAAAAATAAAAGATCTGCGTAAAATTCAAAGGTTTTACTGAAAACTCTAATTTTCACAATGTTTGTGGATTTTTCTTCTAAAGTAAAAGGGTTACGTAAATTTAGTCAATCCTTACGTAAATTATGTGTAAAAATAAAAGATTTACGTAAAATTCATAGGTTTTACGTAAAACTCTATTTTCAGAAGGTTTGTGAGTTTTTTTCTCCTAAAATAAAAAGGTTACGTAAATTTAGTCAAACTATACGTAAATTATATCTAAAAATAAAATATTTACGTAAAGTTCAAAACTTTTACATAAAACTCTAATTTTCACAATGTTTGTGGATTTTTCTCCTAAAATAAAAGGGTTACGTAAATTTAGTCAAACCTTACGTAAATTATGTCTAAAAATAAAAGATTTATGTAAAATTCATAGGTTTTACATAAAACTCTATTTTTACAAGGTTTGTGAATTATTTTCTCCTAAAATAAAAAGGTTACGTAAATTTAGTCAAACTATACGTAAATTATATCTAAAAATAAAATATTTACGTAAAGTTCAAAAGTTTTACATAAAACTCTAATTTTCACAATGTTTGTGGATTTTTCTCCTAAAATAAAAGGGTTACGTAAATTTAGTCAAACCTTACGTAAATTATGTCTAAAAATAAAAGATTTATGTAAAATTCATAGGTTTTACATAAAACTCTATTTTTACAAGGTTTGTGAATTATTTTCTCCTAAAATAAAAAGGTTACGTATATTTTGTCAAATTATACGTAAATTATATCTAAAAATAAAATATTTATGTAAAGTTTAAAGGTTTTACGTGAAACTCTAATTTTCATAATGTTTGTGGATTTTTCTCCTAAAGTAAAAGGGTTACGTAAATTTTTCCAAACCTTTCGTAAATTATCTCTAAAAACAAAAGATTTATGTAAAATTCATTGGTTTTACATAAAACTCTATTTTGACAAGGTTTGTGAATCTTTTTCTCCTAAAATAAAAAGGTTACGTAAATTTAGTCAAACTATACGTAAATTATATCTAAAAATAAAATATTTATGTAAAGTTCAAAGGTTTTACATAAAACTCTATTTTTCATAATGTTTGTGGATTTTTCTCCTAAAATAAAAGGGTTACGTAAATTTAGTCAAACCTTACGTAAATTATGTCTAAAAATAAAAGATTTACGTAAAATTTATAGGTTTTACGTAAAACTCTATTTTCACAAGGTTTGTGAATTTTTTTTCCTAAAATAAAAAGGTTACCTAAATTTAGTCAAACTATATAAAAATTATGTCTACAAATAAAATATTTACGTAAAGTTCAAAGGTTTTACGTAAAACTCTATTTTTCACAAGATTTATGGATTTTTCTCCTAAAATCAATGGGTTACGTAAATTTAGTGAAAACCTTACGTAAATTATGTCTAAAAATAAAAGATCTGCGTAAAATTCAAAGGTTTTACTGAAAACTCTAATTTTCACAATGTTTGTGGATTTTTCTTCTAAAGTAAAAGGGTTACGTAAATTTAGTCAATCCTTACGTAAATTATGTGTAAAAATAAAAGATTTACGTAAAATTCATAGGTTTTACGTAAAACTCTATTTTCAGAAGGTTTGTGAGTTTTTTTCTCCTAAAATAAAAAGGTTACGTAAATTTAGTCAAACTATACGTAAATTATATCTAAAAATAAAATATTTACGTAAAGTTCAAAAGTTTTACATAAAACTCTAATTTTCACAATGTTTGTGGATTTTTCTCCTAAAATAAGAGGGTTACGTAAATTTAGTCAAACCTTACGTAAATTATGTCTAAAAATAAAAGATTTATGTAAAATTCATAGGTTTTACATAAAACTCTATTTTTACAAGGTTTGTGAATTATTTTCTCCTAAAATAAAAAGGTTACGTATATTTTGTCAATTTATACGTAAATTATATCTAAAAATAAAATATTTATGTAAAGTTTAAAGGTTTTACGTGAAACTCTAATTTTCATAATGTTTGTGGATTTTTCTCCTAAAGTAAAAGGGTTACGTAAATTTTTCCAAACCTTTCGTAAATTATCTCTAAAAACAAAAGATTTATGTAAAATTCATTGGTTTTACATAAAACTCTATTTTGACAAGGTTTGTGAATCTTTTTCTCCTAAAATAAAAAGGTTACGTAAATTTAGTCAAACTATACGTAAATTATATCTAAAAATAAAATATTTATGTAAAGTTCAAAGGTTTTACATAAAACTCTATTTTTCATAATGTTTGTGGATTTTTCTCCTAAAATAAAAGGGTTACGTAAATTTAGTCAAACCTTACGTAAATTATGTCTAAAAATAAAAGATTTACGTAAAATTCATAGGTTTTACGTAAAACTCTATTTTCACAAGGTTTGTGAATTTTTTTTCCTACGATAAAAAGGTTACCTAAATCTAGTCAAACTATACAAAAATTATGTCTACAAATAAAATATTTTCGTAAAGTTCAAAGGTTTTACGTAAAACTATATTTTTCACAAGATTTATGGATTTTTCTCCTAAAATAAATGGGTTACGTAAATTTAGTCAAACCTTACATAATTTATGTCTAAAAATAAAAGATCTGCGTAAAATTCAAAGGTTTTACTGAAAACTCTAATTTTCACAATGTTTGTGGATTTTTCTTTTAAAGTAAAAGGGTTACGTAAATTTAGTCAATCCTTACGTAAATTATGTCTAAAAATAAAAGATTTACGTAAAATTCATAGGTTTTACGTAAAAACTCTATTTTTCACAAGGTTTGTGAGTTTTTTTCTCCTAAAATAAAAAGGTTACGTAAATTTAGTCAAACTATACGTAAATTATATCTAAAAATAAAATATTTACGTAAAGTTCAAAGGTTTTACATAAAACTCTAATTTTCAAAATGTTTGTGGATTTTTCTCCTAAAATAAAAGGGTTACGTAAATTTAGTCAAACCTTACGTAAATTATGTCTAAAAATAAAGATTTACGTAAAATTCATTGGTTTTACGTAAAACTCTATTTTCACAAGGTTTGTGAGTTTTTTTCTCCTAAAATAAAAAGGTTACGTAAATTTAGTCAAACTATACGTAAATTATATCTAAAAATAAAATATTTATGTAAAGTTCAAAGGTTTTACATAAAACTCTATTTTTCATAATGTTTGTGGATTTTTCTCCTAAAGAAAAAGGGTTACGTAAATTTAGTCAAACCTTACGTAAATTATGTCTAAAAATAAAAGATTTACGTAAAATTTATAGGTTTTACGTAAAACTCTATTTTCACAAGGTTTGTGAATTTTTTTTCCTAAAATAAAAAGGTTACCTAAATTTAGTCAAACTATATAAAAATTATGTCTACAAATAAAATATTTACGTAAAGTTCAAAGGTTTTACGTAAAACTCTATTTTTCACAAGATTTATGGATTTTTCTCCTAAAATCAATGGGTTACGTAAATTTAGTGAAAACCTTACGTAAATTATGTCTAAAAATAAAAGATCTGCGTAAAATTCAAAGGTTTTACTGAAAACTCTAATTTTCACAATGTTTGTGGATTTTTCTTCTAAAGTAAAAGGGTTACGTAAATTTAGTCAATCCTTACGTAAATTATGTGTAAAAATAAAAGATTTACGTAAAATTCATAGGTTTTACGTAAAACTCTATTTTCAGAAGGTTTGTGAGTTTTTTTCTCCTAAAATAAAAAGGTTACGTAAATTTAGTCAAACTATACGTAAATTATATCTAAAAATAAAATATTTACGTAAAGTTCAAAAGTTTTACATAAAACTCTAATTTTCACAATGTTTGTGGATTTTTCTCCTAAAATAAAAGGGTTACGTAAATTTAGTCAAACCTTACGTAAATTATGTCTAAAAATAAAAGATTTACGTAAAATTCATTGGTTTTACGTAAAACTCTATTTTCACAAGGTTTGTGAGTTTTTTTCTCCTAAAATAAAAAGGTTACGTAAATTTAGTCAAACTATACGTAAATTATATCTAAAAATAAAATATTTATGTAAAGTTCAAAGGTTTTACATAAAACTCTAATTTTCATAATGTTTGTGGATTTTTCTCCTAAAGAAAAAGGGTTACGTAAATTTAGTCAAACCTTACGTAAATTATGTCTAAAAATAAAAGATTTACGTAAAATTCATAGGTTTTACGTAAAACTCTATTTTCACAAGGTTTGTTAGTTTTTTTCTCCTAAAATAAAAAGGTTACGTAAATTTAGTCAAACTATACGTAAATTATATCTAAAAATAAAATATTTACGTAAAGTTCAAAGGTTTTACATAAAACTCTAATTTTCACAATGTTTGTGGATTTTTCTCCTAAAATAAAAGGGTTATGTAAATTTAGTTAAACCTTACGTAAATTATGTCTAAAAATAAAAGATTTACGTAAAATTCATTGGTTTTACGTAAAACTCTATTTTCACAAGGTTTGTGAGTTTTTTTCTCCTAAAATAAAAAGGTTACGTAAATTTAGTCAAACTATACGTAAATTATATCTAAAAATAAAATATTTATGTAAAGTTCAAAGGTTTTACATAAAACTCTAATTTTCATAATGTTTGTGGATTTTTCTCCTAAAGAAAAATGGTTACGTAAATTTAGTCAAACCTTACGTAAATTATGTCTAAAAATAAAAGATTTACGTAAAATTTATACGTTTTACGTAAAACTCTATTTTCACAAGGTTTGTGAGTTTTTTTCTCCTAAAATAAAAAGGTTACGTAAATTTAGTCAAACTATACGTAAATTATATCTAAAAATAAAATATTTACGTAAAGTTCAAAGGTTTTACATAAAACTCTAATTTTCACAATGTTTGTGGATTTTTCTCTTAAAATAAAAGGGTTACGTAAATTTAGTCAAACCTTACGTAAATTATGTCTAAAAATAAAAGATTTATGTAAAATTCATAGGTTTTACATAAAACTCTATTTTTACAAGGTTTGTGAATTATTTTCTCCTAAAATAAAAAGGTTACATATATTTTGTCAAATTATACGTAAATTATATCTAAAAATAAAATATTTATGTAAAGTTTAAAGGTTTTACGTGAAACTCTAATTTTCATAATGTTTGTGGATTTTTCTCCTAAAGTAAAAGGGTTACGTAAATTTTTCCAAACCTTTCGTAAATTATGTCTAAAAACAAAAGATTTACGTAAAATTCATTGGTTTTACGTAAAACTCTATTTTCACAAGGTTTGTGAATTTTTTTCTCCTAAAATAAAAAGGTTACGTAAATTTAGTCAAACTATACGTAAATTATATCTAAAAATAAAATATTTATGTAAAGTTCAAAGGTTTTACATAAAACTCTATTTTTCATAATGTTTGTGGATTTTTCTCCTAAAGAAAAAGGGTTACGTAAATTTAGTCAAACCTTACGTAAATTATGTCTAAAAATAAAAGATTTACGTAAAATTCATTGGTTTTACGTAAAACTCTATTTTCACAAGGTTTGTGAGTTTTTTTCTCCTAAAATAAAAAGGTTACGTAAATTTAGTCAAACTATACGTAAATTATATCTAAAAATAAAATATTTATGTAAAGTTCAAAGGTTTTACATAAAACTCTAATTTTCATAATGTTTGTGGATTTTTCTCCTAAAGAAAAAGGGTTACGTAAATTTAGTCAAACCTTACGTAAATTATGTCTAAAAATAAAAGATTTACGTAAAATTTATACGTTTTACGTAAAACTCTATTTTCACAAGGTTTGTGAATTTTTTTTCCTAAGATAAAAAGGTTACCTAAATTTAGTCAAACTATATAAAAATTATGTCTGCAAATAAAATATTTACGTAAAGTTCAAAGGTTTTACGTAAAACTCTATTTTTCACAAGATTTATGGATTTTTCTCCTAAAATAAATGGGTTACGTAAATTTAGTCAAACCTTACGTAATTTATGTCTAAAAATAAAAGATCTGCATAAAATTCAAAGGTTTTACTGAAAACTCTAATTTTCACAATGTTTGTGGATTTTTCTTCTAAAGTAAAAGGGTTACGTAAATTTAGTCAATCCTTACGTAAATTATGTCTAAAAATAAAAGATTTAAGTAAAATTCATAGGTTTTACGTAAAACTCTATTTTCATAAGGTTTGTTAGTTTTTTTCTCCTAAAATAAAAAGGTTACGTAAATTTAGTCAAACTATACGTAAATTATATCTAAAAATAAAATATTTATGTAAAGTTCAAAGGTTTTACATAAAACTCTAATTTTCATAATGTTTGTAGATTTTTCTCCTAAAGAAAAAGGGTTACGTAAATTTAGTCAAACCTTACGTAAATTATGTCTAAAAATAAAAGATTTACGTAAAATTTATACGTTTTACGTAAAACTATATTTTCACAAGGTTTGTGAATTTTTTTTCCTAAGATAAACAAAAATTATGTCTACAAATAAAATATTTACGTAAAGTTCAAAGGTTTTACATAAAACTCTATTTTTCACAAGATTTATGGATTTTTCTCCTAAAATAAATGGGTTACGTAAATTTAGTCAAACCTTACGTAATTTATGTCTAAAAATAAAAGATCTGCGTAAAATTCAAAGGTTTTACTGAAAACTCTAATTTTCACAATGTTTGTGGATTTTTCTTCTAAAGTAAAAGGGTTACGTAAATTTAGTCAATCCTTACGTAAATTATGTCTAAAAATAAAAGATTTGCGTAAAATTCATAGGTTTTACGTAAAACTCTATTTTCACAAGGTTTGTGAATTTTTTTTCCGATAAAAAGGTTACCTAAATTTAGTCAAACTATACAAAAATTATGACTACAAATAAAATATTTACGTAAAGTTTAAAGGTTTTACGTAAAACTCTATTTTTCACAAGATTTATGGATTTTTCTCCTAAAATAAATGGGTTACGTAAATTTAGTCAAACCTTACGTAATTTATGTCTAAAAATAAAAGATCTGCGTAAAATTCAAAGGTTTTACTGAAAACTCTAATTTTCACAATGTTTGTGGATTTTTCTTCTAAAGTAAAAGGGTTACGTAAATTTAGTCAATCCTTACGTAAAATTATGTCTAAAAATAAAAGATTTACGTACAATTCATAGGTTTTACGTAAAACTCTATTTTCACAAGGTTTGTGAGTTTTTTTCTCCTAAAATAAAAAGGTTACGTAAATTTAGTCAAACTATACGTAAATTATATCTAAAAATAAAATATTTACGTAAAGTTCAAAGGTTTTACATAAAACTCTAATTTTCACAATGTTTGTGGATTTTTCTTCTAAAATAAAAGGGTTACGTAAATTTAGTCAAACCTTACGTAAATTATGTCTAAAAATAAAAGATTTACGTAAAATTCATTGGTTTTACGTAAAACTCTATTTTCACAAGGTTTGTGAGTTTTTTTCTCCTAAAATAAAAAGGTTACGTAAATTTAGTCAAACTATACGTAAATTATATCTAAAAATAAAATATTTATGTAAAGTTCAAAGGTTTTACATAAAACTCTATTTTTCATAATGTTTGTGGATTTTTCTCCTAAAGAAAAAGGGTTACGTAAATTTAGTCAAACCTTACGTAAATTATGTCTAAAAATAAAAGATTTACGTAAAATTTATACGTTTTACGTAAAACTCTATTTTCACAAGGTTTGTGAATTTTTTTTCCTAAGATAAAAAGGTTACCTAAATTTAGTCAAACTATATAAAAATTATGTCTACAAATAAAATATTTACGTAAAGTTCAAAGGTTTTACGTAAAACTCTATTTTTCACAAGATTTATGGATTCTTCTCCTATAATAAAAAGGTTACGTAAATTTAGTCAAACTATACGTAAATTATATCTAAAAATAAAATATTTACGTAAAGTTCAAAGGTTTTACATAAAACTCTATTTTTCACAAGATTTATGGATTTTTCTCCTAAAATAAATGGGTTATGTAACTTTAGTCAAACCTTACGTAATTTATGTCTAAAAATAAAAGATCTGCGTAAAATTCAAAGGTTTTACTGAAAACTCTAATTTTCACAATGTTTGTGGATTTTTCTTCTAAAGTAAAAGGGTTACGTAAATTTAGTCAATCCTTACGTAAATTATGTCTAAAAATAAAAGATTTACGTAAAATTCATAGGTTTTACGTAAAACTCTATTTTCACAAGGTTTGTGAGGTTTTTTTCTCCTAAAATAAAAAGGTTACGTAAATTTAGTCAAACTATACGTAAATTATATCTAAAAATAAAATATTTACGTAAAGTTCAAAGGTTTTACATAAAACTCTAATTTTCACAATGTTTGTGGATTTTTCTTCTAAAATAAAAGGGTTACGTAAATTTAGTCAAACCTTACGTAAATTATGTCTAAAAATAAAAGATTTACGTAAAATTCATTGGTTTTACGTAAAACTCTATTTTCACAAGGTTTGTGAGTTTTTTTCTCCTAAAATAAAAAGGTTACGTAAATTTAGTCAAACTATACGTAAATTATATCTAAAAATAAAATATTTATGTAAAGTTCAAAGGTTTTACATAAAAACTCTATTTTTCATAATGTTTGTGGATTTTTCTCCTAAAGAAAAAGGGTTACGTAAATTTAGTCAAACCTTACGTAAATTATGTCTAAAAATAAAAGATTTACGTAAAATTTATACGTTTTACGTAAAAACTCTATTTTCACAAGGTTTGTGAATTTTTTTTCCTAAGATAAAAAGGTTACCTAAATTTAGTCAAACTATATAAAAATTATGTCTACAAATAAAATATTTACGTAAAGTTCAAAGGTTTTACGTAAAACTCTATTTTTCACAAGATTTATGGATTCTTCTCCTATAATAAAAAGGTTACGTAAATTTAGTCAAACTATACGTAAATTATATCTAAAAATAAAATATTTACGTAAAGTTCAAAGGTTTTACATAAAACTCTATTTTTCACAAGATTTATGGATTTTTCTCCTAAAATAAATGGGTTATGTAACTTTAGTCAAACCTTACGTAATTTATGTCTAAAAATAAAAGATCTGCGTAAAATTCAAAGGTTTTACTGAAAACTCTAATTTTCACAATGTTTGTGGATTTTTCTTCTAAAGTAAAAGGGTTACGTAAATTTAGTCAATCCTTACGTAAATTATGTCTAAAAATAAAAGATTTACGTAAAATTCATAGGTTTTACGTAAAACTCTATTTTCACAAGGTTTGTGAGTTTTTTTTCTCCTAAAATAAAAAGGTTACGTAAATTTAGTCAAACTATACGTAAATTATATCTAAAAATAAAATATTTACGTAAAGTTCAAAGGTTTTACATAAAACTCTAATTTTCACAATGTTTGTGGATTTTTCTTCTAAAATAAAAGGGTTACGTAAATTTAGTCAAACCTTACGTAAATTATGTCTAAAAATAAAAGATTTACGTAAAATTCATTGGTTTTACGTAAAACTCTATTTTCACAAGGTTTGTGAGTTTTTTTCTCCTAAAATAAAAAGGTTACGTAAATTTAGTCAAACTATACGTAAATTATATCTAAAAATAAAATATTTATGTAAAGTTCAAAGGTTTTACATAAAACTCTATTTTTCATAATGTTTGTGGATTTTTCTCCTAAAGAAAAAGGGTTACGTAAATTTAGTCAAACCTTACGTAAATTATGTCTAAAAATAAAAGATTTACGTAAAATTTATACGTTTTAAGTAAAACTCTATTTTCACAAGGTTTGTGAATTTTTTTTCCTAAGATAAAAAGGTTACCTAAATTTAGTCAAACTATATAAAAATTATGTCTACAAATAAAATATTTACGTAAAGTTCAAAGGTTTTACGTAAAACTCTATTTTTCACAAGATTTATGGATTTTTCTCCTAAAATAAATGGGTTACGTAAATTTAGTGAAAACCTTACGTAAATTATGTCTAAAAATAAAAGATCTGCGTAAAATTCAAAGGTTTTACTGAAAACTCTAATTTTCACAATGTTTGTGGATTTTTCTTCTAAAGTAAAAGGGTTACGTAAATTTAGTCAATCCTTACGTAAATTATGTCTAAAAATAAAAGATTTAAGTAAAATTCATAGGTTTTACGTGAAACTCTATTTTCACATGGTTTGTTAGTTTTTTTCTCCTAAAATAAAAAGGTTACATAAATTTAGTCAAACTATACGCAAATTATATCTAAAAATAAAATATTTACGTAAAGTTCAAACGTTTTACATAAAACTCTAATTTTCACAATGTTTGTGGATTTTTCTCCTAAAGTAAAAGGGTTACGTAAATTTAGTCAAACCTTACGTAAATTATGTCTAAAAATAAAAGATTTATGTAAAATTCATAGGTTTTACGTAAAACTCTATTTTCACAAGGTTTGTGAGTTTTTTTCTCCAAAAATAAAAAGGTTACGTAAATTTAGTCAAACTATACGTAAATTATATCTAAAAATAAAATATTTATGTAAAGTTCAAAGGTTTTACATAAAACTCTAATTTTCATAATGTTTGTGGATTTTTCTCCTAAAGAAAAAGGGTTACGTAAATTTAGTCAAACCTTACGTAAATTATGTCTAAAAATAAAAGATTTACGTAAAATTTATACGTTTTACGTAAAACTCTATTTTCACAAGGTTTGTGAATTTTTTTTCCTAAGATAAAAAGGTTACCTAAATTTAGTCAAACTATATAAAAATTATGTCTACAAATAAAATATTTACGTAAAGTTCAAAGGTTTTACGTAAAACTCTATTTTTCACAAGATTTATGGATTTTTCTCCTAAAATAAATGGGTTACGTAAATTTAGTCAAACCTTACGTAATTTATGTCTAAAAATAAAAGATCTGCATAAAATTCAAAGGTTTTACTGAAAACTCTAATTTTCACAATGTTTGTGGATTTTTCTTCTAAAGTAAAAGGGTTACGTAAATTTAGTCAATCCTTACGTAAATTATGTCTAAAAATAAAAGATTTAAGTAAAATTCATAGGTTTTACGTAAAACTCTATTTTCATAAGGTTTGTTAGTTTTTTTCTCCTAAAATAAAAAGGTTACGTAAATTTAGTCAAACTATACGTAAATTATATCTAAAAATAAAATATTTATGTAAAGTTCAAAGGTTTTACATAAAACTCTAATTTTCATAATGTTTGTAGATTTTTCTCCTAAAGAAAAAGGGTTACGTAAATTTAGTCAAACCTTACGTAAATTATGTCTAAAAATAAAAGATTTACGTAAAATTTATACGTTTTACGTAAAACTATATTTTCACAAGGTTTGTGAATTTTTTTTCCTAAGATAAACAAAAATTATGTCTACAAATAAAATATTTACGTAAAGTTCAAAGGTTTTACATAAAACTCTATTTTTCACAAGATTTATGGATTTTTCTCCTAAAATAAATGGGTTACGTAAATTTAGTCAAACCTTACGTAATTTATGTCTAAAAATAAAAGATCTGCGTAAAATTCAAAGGTTTTACTGAAAACTCTAATTTTCACAATGTTTGTGGATTTTTCTTCTAAAGTAAAAGGGTTACGTAAATTTAGTCAATCCTTACGTAAATTATGTCTAAAAATAAAAGATTTGCGTAAAATTCATAGGTTTTACGTAAAACTCTATTTTCACAAGGTTTGTGAATTTTTTTTCCGATAAAAAGGTTACCTAAATTTAGTCAAACTACAAATAAAATATTTACGTAAAGTTCAAAGGTTTTACGTAAAACTCTATTTTTCACAAGATTTATGGATTTTTCTCCTAAAATAAATGGGTTACGTAAATTTAGTCAAACCTTACGTAATTTATGTCTAAAAATAAAAGATCTGCGTAAAATTCAAAGGTTTTACTGAAAACTCTAATTTTCACAATGTTTGTGGATTTTTCTTCTAAAGTAAAAGGGTTACATAAATTTAGTCAAACCTTACGTAAATTATGTCTAAAAATAAAGATTTACGTAAAATTCATTGGTTTTACGTAAAACTCTATTTTCACAAGGTTTGTGAGTTTTTTTCTCCTAAAATAAAAAGGTTACGTAAATTTAGTCAAACTATACGTAAATTATATCTAAAAATAAAATATTTATGTAAAGTTCAAAGGTTTTACATAAAACTCTAATTTTCATAATGTTTGTAGATTTTTCTCCTAAAGAAAAAGGGTTACGTAAATTTAGTCAAACCTTACGTAAATTATGTCTAAAAATAAAAGATTTACGTAAAATTTATACGTTTTACGTAAAACTCTATTTTCACTAGGTTTGTGAATTTTTTTTCCTAAGATAAACAAAAATTATGTCTACAAATAAAATATTTACGTAAAGTTCAAAGGTTTTACATAAAACTCTATTTTTCACAAGATTTATGGATTTTTCTCCTAAAATAAATGGGTTACGTAAATTTAGTCAAACCTTACGTAATTTATGTCTAAAAATAAAAGATCTGCGTAAAATTCAAAGGTTTTACTGAAAACTTTAATTTTCACAATGTTTGTGGATTTTTCTTCTAAAGTAAAAGGGTTACGTAAATTTAGTCAATCCTTACGTAAATTATGTCTAAAAATAAAAGATTTACGTAAAACTCTATTTTCACAAGGTTTGTGAATTTTTTTTCCGATAAAAAGGTTACCTAAATTTAGTCAAACTATACAAAAATTATGTCTACAAATAAAATATTTACGTAAAGTTCAAAGGTTTTACGTAAAACTCTATTTTTCACAAGATTTATGGATTTTTCTCCTAAAATCAATGGGTTACGTAAATTTAGTCAAACCTTACGTAAATTATGTCTAAAAATAAAAGATCTGCGTAAAATTCAAAGGTTTTACTGAAAACTCTAATTTTCACAATGTTTGTGGATTTTTCTTCTAAAGTAAAAGGGTTACGTAAATTTAGTCAATCCTTACGTAAATTATGTGTAAAAATAAAAGATTTACGTAAAATTCATAGGTTTTACGTAAAACTCTATTTTCAGAAGGTTTGTGAGTTTTTTTCTCCTAAAATAAAAAGGTTACGTAAATTTAGTCAAACTATACGTAAATTATATCTAAAAATAAAATATTTACGTAAAGTTCAAAAGTTTTACATAAAACTCTAATTTTCACAATGTTTGTGGATTTTTCTCCTAAAATAAAAGGGTTACGTAAATTTAGTCAAACCTTACGTAAATTATGTCTAAAAATAAAAGATTTATGTAAAATTCATAGGTTTTACATAAAACTCTATTTTTACAAGGTTTGTGAATTATTTTCTCCTAAAATAAAAAGGTTACGTATATTTTGTCAAATTATACGTAAATTATATCTAA